>NC_053497.1:84691616-85055366 GCF_905171775.1 Rana temporaria | reverse complement strand
TTGTAAATCTCTTGAAGAAAGAAGCTCTGGGACTCCCCGTCCACTCACAGGTAAGTATTTAGTCTTCTTTTGCAAGGATGATTTTTTTTTTTTTAAGAATTTTTTTTATTTAGGTGGCAGTGTTCTGATGTTTATACTGAATGCACTACTTGGTTGCTCCATGGCTTTGTAACACTTAATAGGTTTTGGCCTATGACCGTTTTGTAATAATTTTTTGGTGGCTGCTTTTAGCCTTTTTTTTTAATTTTACATTTTTAAAATCTTCCTCCATATCCTACTTCCTTTTATGGTGGGTAAAGCTCCAAAATCTAGTATTTTTTTATTAGGATTTTTAACCCTCCTGTCGTTATTCCCTAGTGTGGCTCTGTGTTAAATTTCAGTACCATTCGTGGTACCCCCAAGCCACGCTCGGGATTGCATTGCAGAATCCCGGTAGAACATACTTACCTTGTCTGCCCGATGCTCTGTGTTCTGGGCCCTGTTCCCTGCGAGCGTCGCAATGCAAAGGGGCGGAGCCCGGCGGTAAATACAAAAAGTACAAAAAACATAACCGTACACTGTAATCTGTAAGATTACATTACTGTATCAAATCATTTCACATCTCTTTTGTCCCTAATGCTTTGTCCAGTGCCCTCTATGCACTTTTATATATATATATATATATATATATATATATATATATATATATATATATATATATATATATATATATATATATATATATATATTACTGTATTTATTGGCGTATAACACACTTTTTTAGGGTGCGTGTTATACGTCTGTGCGTGTTTATAAGCCGATAAATACGGTGTATATATAGGCAACCAGAAAGTGTCCATTTACGTCAAGTGGTTTTAGACCAGCTAGAAAACAGAGATAGTAAATTAAAACGGAGAAAAAAAGAGGAAAAAAACACATGTTGCTTCTGTGAGGTGGGGTGCACATGGAACAGAGAATCTTTGGATTGGCAGCACACCCACACAGAGAGTAAAGTAGAAAGTCTTTATTGAAGCATAAATATTAAAAGCATTGGATGAGTACAGGCAGGGGAAATGCAGGTAGGTTGATGCGTTTCACACTATGGAAGTGCTTTGTCAATAAGTTATAACACTTGCAGAATTGAGCGATGGTGATTTGCGGAGAAATTCATTTTATTATTACTATATTATTTTTTTGAATTATTTAAAGTTGTTTGTTATAATTCATGATTTTGTCATGAATTTTGAAAATATGACATAATCATACTGCCATGGAGGCTACTGTTCATTTTCTAACCTAAAAAAGTGATGATAGTTTTATTTTTATTTTTTAAATGCTTTTGTAGAGAAATGTGTGAAGGATCTTATCATATGGATGAGTTTATGAAAGCAAATGCATTGTTCAGTTTGCAAGCAAACCTACCTTGGTGAATGAAGTGAAGCTCTGATGATTTCCATCATTCAATCATGTGCAAGCAAACATGCAGTTTTTTTTTTCTTTCGCCTTCCTTGCAAAATGAAACTTCACCACGATCACTAAGCTCTGGGGCGAATTCCCTTGCAAAGTGAAGAGCCGATTTGTCTTTAGTAAATCAACATAAATGAGCAGAGGTGTCTCTAGGCTTTGTGAGGCCTTAGGCAAAACTTAGACATGAGGCCCCACTCACACCCATAATGGTGGAGTCCTTGCATGAGGAGATTGGTCCCGCACATCCGCAGGCAGTGCCATCGTTCTTTCCTGATGCTGGGCTCACCCCTTCCTCCGTCAGGCAAATTTGGTCGGCCGCTAGGCCCATGTAAACACGAGGCCTTAGGCGATCGCCTAAGCTGCCTAATTAAAGAGCCGCCTCTCTCTGCCTATGTGTGTATGTTATGTTAACCTTCTTTCTTTGCCTAAAAAAGATCAATCAGCAAGATCTGTCTTCACATCAGTAGACATTTTTAAGTCCCTATTTAGGGAAATGCACACAATTTTTTAATTTAAAATAGGTATGTCTTTTATTAAGATCAACTTTAATCTCTCCATCTTTATTTTGGTGACATATTCTTTGTACATTGCTGATCCTTTTTGCTCTTCTTCTGCAGTTTAAGGCCACACGTTCTTCTTAAACTTTTTTTCCCAAAGTACCAAGCTAATTTTTTACTTTATTTTTTATTTTTTTTAGCCTCTATATTTTTGCTAACTATTGTCTTTATTTTTATTCTACTGTATATACTAGTCTTGGAGTGTAAAAAGCTTCTGAACTAGGTCTTTCGATCATCCACTAAGTTCATCATCCACTATTTTTAATATGTTTCTGAATGGCCCCGTCATCTTCTGGGACACAGGGGGGGGGGGGGAAGAGGGGGGCACAAACAAAGCCGTGGAGGCGAGTATGAAATGTACAGCAAAATTTTGGACTTCAGAGTTTAGAAGTATTTGATGCAGAGTTAAGGCCTTAATAGTGCATATTACACAGGACAAAAAGCTTAGGCGTGCTTATCTCAGAAGTGCATATCTCACTGGGCGCAAGGTTTAGGATTGCAGATGGCACAGGGCTCAAGAGTTCATATTGCATAGGGTTCAGGACTCGAGTGTATATTGCACAGGTGCGGGACTCTAGTGCATCTTGCGCCGGACTCGAGTGCCTATTGCACAGGGCGCCAGACTCGAGTGCCTATTGCACAGGGCGCCGGACTCGAGTGCCTATTGCACAGGGCGCCGGACTCGAGTGCCTATTGCACAGGGCGCCGGACTCGAGTGCCTATTGCACAGGGCGCCGGACTCGAGTGCCTATTGCACAGGGCGCCGGACTCGAGTGCCTATTGCACAGGGCGCCGGACTCAAAAGTGCATATGGCAAAGGGTACAGGGCTTAAGAGTGGGTAGGGCGAAATGCTCAGATGTGCATATTGCACATAGCTCAAGGTATGCGTATAGCACAGGGTGCAGGGCTAGGGTTGCATATTGAACAGGGCACCAGGTTGGCCAAGTGTACAACCAAAAATTACCACTTCTTTCAAATTCCCTCTCCCCGCACTCCTAAGTTCCCCCAGTACAGAGCACTTTTATCCTCCCTTCACTCACCAGACCTCCTCTCCATTGGCAGTGCATCGTGAGGGGAAAGCCTCCACTTGGCTGTAATTAAATCCTAGGAGGAGCCTAGTGGAAGCCCTCCCTTGTCTCTGAAGTGCTGCTGTATCTACTGTCTGACAGCAGAAGCAGCTGATTCTGCAGTGCAGGTGGTAATGTCACAACATCACCAAATTAAATAAAAATAAACAAAAAAGTCAGATGGTTGCAGCCTTGGGACACAGGGGTACCCAAAATGAGATGCAGGGCACACGCCAGCGGGTGCCAGGAGCTACGCAATGCCTATGGGATGCATGCAGTACAGGAGCAGTACCGGTGCATTCCAACACAAAAAAAAGCAACTGCTACAATACATACTGTAATTATAAATAATGAAAACCCCATACAATCACAGTTGATAGTATAGTCAATCTACTAATCGAATCTAATCTCCCAATAAAAATCTCCAGGTTGTATATCTGTGTTCATAATATCCCAACCAAATGCTGATGGATTACATTGCCTTGACTTTAGCAGACGAGCTCCTCATTAATCAATTTCTGTTTACATTACACAGCAGTTTAAGTAACATGACCATCCCCCTTAAATATATGCTGAAGTCATGTTGCGGTCACATCCATTCATAGCGGTGGGTAGACTACAGCGATCTAATTGCATGTATACTTGTCCATATTCCCTTATGTCTCCAAACTGTGGCACATGGATAGTGAATACTGGGGCTTCTTATCCCAGTGTAAGACCAGTGGCAGGCGATATACTAGTACTCCATACCTGCATGTTCTGCCTGTATATCTTTATATATTGTAGATACAGCATGTGAACCCTAAAATACCATACATTTACTGAAAACTTTTGTCACTTGTCAGAGAGTGGGAAAGCCTTTACTTTATTAGGTTAGACCACGATGCAATTAGGGTGTCTGAATAATTCTCTACTATATTGATAATGAGTCACAAGTCTGACTAAGTCTATGTGTCAGAATTTAGCAGAACACATGCTTCATGACACAAATCCTCTCATCAAAGCAGACTATTAGTGCTCTATTGAACAGTGTTTGAATCCTTTTTTCCTGATTAGTGATCGGGGCATCATGCAGATCTTAAATTGACAAAAAAAATCAATCTGTTCCCGTAGACCATGAATGTGCTTGGCTAGTAATAATAGTATTTCTGAGAGAATGTTGTCTGGAGTGTGTTTAAAGAGCTTCCATTTTTAATAGGTAAAATGTGTCATAGTGGAATGTTCATTTAGTCTCCAAGTTGAGTCTATACAGGCAAAGAATTGTGGGAAGGACACAAAAGTAGGACATACTATATAACAGGTGGCAGTCAACCCATTTTATTGAAATGTTTTTAAATGAATGACGTACAGGAGTATACAGGATGAGGAGTTTTTTTTTTTTTTGTTGCAATGATGGCCAACCCTAAGGACCTGATGTCTGCAAAGTCTGGCTTCATAGTAAATGACTGTATATACTCGAGTATAAGCCGACCAGAGTATAAGCCGAGGTACCCAATTTTACCACAAAAAACTGGGAAAATGTATTAACTCAAGTATAAAGCCCTGTACACACGGGCTAGAATCTCGTCAGGAAAAAAAAATGTTTTCCCTGACGAGATTCTTGGCAAAAATCTTTTGCCGCCCGAGTGTACAGACACTCCTTTCAAAAGAACCGCGGTTCATTTGAAACCGCGGTTCTTTTCGGTTTCCACAGCGACAGGTAAGTATACACACTCTTCGGTTTCTCGGCAGGAAAACACTGCCGAGAATCACGACAAAAAAATAGAGAGCAGGTTCTCTATTTTTCTCGTCGAAATTTTAGGCAGTTCTCTTGACGAATAACCTGAAAGCCCGTACACACGATCGGTATACTCGGCAAGAAAGCTCTGCCAGCAGTTTTCTTGCTGGTTCTTGTCGAGTAAACCGAGCGTGTGTACGAGGCTTAAGACTAGGGTGAGAAATGCAGCAGCTACTGTAAGCGTAAAAGAAGGTCAACAATGCCCATTTGCACGCCTCACTGTGCCCATTGCAACCTCACTGTGCCCATTGCAACCTCACTGTGTCCATCCTCACTGTGCCCATTGCAGCCTCACCGTGCCCGATTCAGTGTACCTGAAATTATTGACAGACTGCGGGCGTCCGATGTTTAAAAGTGGCAGTCCCTTCTGCGTTTCTCAGCAGAAACAGTTCCACCTATCACGAACGTTCTCTCATCCTCGGACTCGGTTTCCCAGCAGACACTGTGTTCAGTGTTCTGCAAATCACAGACGTCGTCTTGTCCTAAGATGAAAGGACGTCCTTGATTGGCGGAACACTGAACACAGAGTCTGCTGGGAAACTGAGTCCGAGGATGAGAGAACGTGCGTGATAGGCGGAACTGTGTCTGCTGAGAAACGCCTATCAAAGAAGGGACCAGGAGAAGGGACCGCGACTTTTAAACAATGGACGCCCGCAGCCTGTCAATTTCAGGTACACTGACTCGCATATAAGCCGAGGGGGGTATTTTCAGCCTTTAAAAAAAGGGCTGAATAACTTGGCTTATACTCAAGTATATACAGTAAGACTTGCTAAGAAAGAGCTGCTGTATGTCATGAGACTCGACCACTACTTTATAGGATTTTATTTTTTATTACTGGATACAAACTTTGGTTTTGACAGGTTAAATACATGATCTTAACTTGATTTGGTTTGATATTGAATGTCTGTATAGTAATAATAGCACAGCTTTTTTTTTTTTTCATTTGGCTAAACTGTCGTAAATTAGTATTTTGAATCCAAAACAGGCAAGGTGCATGTAATCTGATCATAAAACAGCCCACATCTTCTGTGTACTTCATCTCTTCATTGTATAGATGCTGAGTGAACCAGAAGCTAGCGCCTTATTCCTAAAACCAAAAATATATTATAAACACTTTCTCTGGTATAATCAAATAGTCCATGTAAATGTGAAAAATCAAAAGACCACCCCTCTACAACCTGTGAATTCTTCAAATCTCACATCTTCCCTTTTGTTTCTATGCCTTTAGTGTGAAAAAAACTCTTGCCAAATATTCTGACTTTTATGTATCAGTGGGTCAAATCGGGCTCAATGCAGATATTTCTCACCCCCAGATGTCTCTCTCCTTCTTGCCAAAAATCCACAGATATTCCGTTGTGCTTGTAGCACTCAATTGCTTATAAACACAGTGCTCCCAAAATAGTGCTACATGTGCTTCTGCAAACCCACTTACAACCCCTGCTGGAACCCCATGCATATGTATTTTCACCAGAATATGTGATTCTTCGTCCTCATAGGGTCTGAACAGGCTCAATACAAAGGAACAAAGCCACCACTTGCTCCCTTCTTGTGCTCTAAACCTACTCCAAACGTTCCAAAGGCACCTCCGATAACTCAAGAGTATATGTATGGAAAAACACAGCTCATAGTGTAGGATTAAAACCACTATTTAACAAAAGTTACACAAAATTATTAAATAGTGGTGTTAATCCTACTACACAGTGAGCTGTGTTTCCCATACTATTAAACCAATTGTCTTAAACCTTTGGTTATGCTATGGCAGGTGAAGTGCACACTGACAAACACAAGAACTGTAGGCAAGCAATGGATACCCTCTTCCACTACCAGCATACCTCGGTTTTCTGCTAGTATCCTATTTTTTTACAGCTCTGCTAGATAAAAACCTACTTCATTTTTTATATTTTAGTTTTCATTTTTTTTTTCTTCATTCAAGATGCTACAATGCTTCTGGAGCTCCGTGTCTTCAACTGAAGCTTTGACACAGTTATCCTTAACCTTGCTTTTGGAGTACCGCATCCAGACCTTGCTTGACTGAATAAGCAGGGATAGCCTGCAAGTGGCTTTTGATCATTGGGTTCTGCACAGGGCACATTTCTGACTCAGTTGTTTTATTCATTGCTTCTCTATATTAGCTGATGAAGAGGTTAATGCTGTATGTCTGGGTACTGATGTCATTTTCTAGGCGGAGCATCACGTGTACTCTTTCTCACCTACATCATCAAGGAAGTATCTGCTCACTGCTGATCCTGCTTGACAAGAGCCACATGGAATTTCTTACCTTGTGATCCATTCCTGCTGCCCATGGCCCTCTGAGGTCCCTGATGACATCCTTTTGGACGAAACATGTAGGTTAGCGCTGATGATCCCAAGCAGTGTTTCTTAGTGAGGTTTTTTTGTATAGCTATGTGAGGATTTAAATCTATTGCATCTGGTTTTAAATTCAATTACTACACTATGGTCCTGTTTTGTCTGCTCAGTTTCTGAGCTTTATCAACACTACATATGCTGGTCTGTTAACCCTACTGGATGAGAGACACTGGGGAATTGAGGTGAACTGAGGTGAGAGAGTTGCCATTTGGCGCCTAATAGTCTGGTGAATTCACTTGGAGCGGTGTGGCATTGCATCGGAAGATCATCTTTAATTGTATTTCTGGCACTTGGATGAACTTTATTACAGTGACTCTTTTATGTCACATTTATGGATTAACATCACTGTGGGTACTATTTGCAATAATTTGTATTATGCAACTATATACATTTTAAAATTGTGAATTTTATGGCATGTGCATTGGATGTATCACTTTTTAATTTAATCACTTTAACAGCATTTCGACAATTTAGGAGCTACAATCATATTTTTATTAGATTGTTTTAGGATTTTGTATATCAATCTTCTTTTTGTTGGCTGCCTGTCACTCATTCAAAGCACTGGTCTTTTAATCTTTACTCTGTCCTCTCTGCCTGAGCTTGGTGTCTCTGAACCCTCTTTCTTCCTTCTGAGGTATTTATTATGTTCTTGCAAAAGTGTATGACCCAAATCACCCACTCATTTTCTGGCTCTGATCACAAAAGCCACCATTTCACAGATTTGCAATCCTGCCACCTGGTCTTCAGTAGGTTAATATTCCAGCCTCATCTGATGCCAGCCTCACATAAAAGGTTATTCAGACAGCTCTTTGAGCTGCAGGCAATTCCCAGTTGTGTGTTGTTGTCTGGGGCCTGTTAGTAATTGATTGCTGCGTTGCCCACCCCTCATTTGGTCTGCTGTTGCACGTTATGAAGATTTAGGACTTATTGCATCTCTCAATGGATAAGAAACAAAATTAGATTTTTGTACTTCCTCTAAAAATCCTTTTCTTGGATTCCATTTAGAGATCCAGGTCCCACCCCTCTATGTTCTTGGTACTGGTTCGCTACAAATATTAGGCATGCTGGTAGTGGTAGGTGTTGTTCTTGGCTAGCCAACATTTTTTATAGTTTGCCAGTGTCAAATCCTCCTGAAGGTTAAAGAGTTCTTGTGTTGCTCAATAGACTCAAAGGAAAGGATTTTGTGGCGAGTACAAAAATGTTGCCATTGACTTCCCTAAGGTCCTCCATTATTTTCCATGAGGACAAGGCACGGACCAAGGCTATGGCTGACCTTTTACAAAGTACAGATCTTAGTGAAGGAAGGACACCACGGTACATTTCAAATTAAAAACATAAAAAAACACTCTCTGGCCTAGTTCTACAAGTACAAATACGTTTAAAATAACATTTATATAAAGACTGCTTGTGGTATACTGTTATAAAATGTTTAAAAGATTTTCAAAATTCTTACCTTTTATATTTTTCGGTTATATTGAGACGCAGCAGCAGCATCAAAGTCCTTTTGTAGACATGGATGAAGTAGCAATACGCAAACATGTGTCAACACGACAGTTCTCAACTTTGTGTGTCCCCTCTTAGGGTACCTTTGTGTGTCCCCTCTTAGGGTACCTTTGTGTGCCTGTTAGCCCCCTCTTACCCCTTGTGTCTTTTTAACCCCCCTATTACACCTTTCTTTTATCATGTTCAGATATTTGCAGATATGGGTCCCCCCACCAGTGATCCTCAGAGCAGGACCCCAGTAATTCCTTTTAGATCCGAATCCCCAGTGCTCCCTCTTAGAGAAGGGTCCCCAGAGATCCCCCTTACATTATGATCCAAAACTTCTAGCGGAGCTATAGGAATAGTACACATACACGACTCATGAGGAAGCTGGGGGGCCGGGCACTGAAACCCCAGGCACAGGCAGGTTTAGAGATGGAAATTAAGCTCTCATCCACTGAAGGTCAGGGCCTGGGAGTGGGGAAAGCACCTGATTGGTTGATAGGATGCCGGCGGTCTTACTAACCAGCAGGCAGCAGTGGGGTGGTGGATCAGTGGATGCTGTGACTGTCAGACAGCATATGTATCTGTCCTGCTCTTCTGACCAACTCCCTATGGCCCAATGCAAAACTGTCAGAACGGGTAGCTGCGGACCCTGCAAGGACCACTCGCGGACACCAGTGTCCGTGTATTAACACCTTACCGATCCCTGCTCTGTAATTGTATTGCTACAATGCATATGAGTGAAAAGAAGAAATTCTTCCTTGTTGAACATTTGGGAAAATCCATATTGGGTTAAAATGTTGTCACTAACCAAAAGTAACATTAAATTGGATGTAAACTCACGCTCATCCTTTCTAAACTACTGTCTTAGTGGTTATCTATAAGGATATGCATGCCTCCTGCATGTATCCTCACCTGGAAAATGTCTCCCCTCTCTCTGTTATGAGACCCGAAAAACTGCAGATTCTGTAGGTGGGTCTGTTGTCCCGAGCACGGTGGGTGGTGTTGTGATGTCAGTAGACTCCCCACCCACCTCTACAACTCCCCTTGTCAACATGCATTTTCTCCTGTGTATTTTCTACACCAAGCTTCTACTATGATCGCTAACATCCAGTCTCTGGGAGAGCTGGATAAGAAAGGAGGAGGGGATCTGAAGTACACAGAATGCCTCTCTGTCTCGTGCATGAGATATGTAAATCATAATAGAATATATAATTATTCCTGTGCTACCATATACGAGAGGAACTATTGTTTATGATTTGCATACCATACATAGAAGCCTTATCCCTGTGTTATTAGCATTATATTCATGCACTCTTCACCTATTGGTGAATTTTTGCTTATTGTCTGCACTATTGATCCATTTTCATTGAATTTACATATGTATGGCCACCTGTAGCAGTACATTCTTTTAGATATGTAAATCGCCTGTCACTCACAGCAAGGGGGAAGAACTCACTCCTATTTCTCTGTGTGTCAGTTTTTATCTCCCTAAAAAAAGATAAGAGGACCGCTCTGAGCTGGATTAACTCTTCGTGGCAGGACTGGGCACAGATGACATTAAATCCTATGCTGTACAAGGTGCAAGCCTTAATTAAAATTTGGGTTTACATCCACTATAAGGATAGCAGTGATGTGGCTGAAGAGCTGCATAATTGAAACCTCTGCTTTGTAGTTATTTAAAATCCTATTCAGTGAGGATCTTTCCTGGAAAACACGGAGAGATTCAAGAAGATGTGATCAGTATATGCTTAATTGCCTGCATCCTGTGCATTATATTCACAGGGTACTGCGGAATGCATAGAATTTAGTCTATAACCATTTTTTTTTTTTTGCTCAACTGTAGCATGACAGAACAGAAGGATCAATGGATTGCTAAAGAGAGTTGCACATATTCCATCAATATGATGGGGTTAATGCTCCCCAATCTCATATATTAAATTATATTGAATAGAGAATCCCTCTTTCACCTTTTCTAATATACTCCTGAGGATATACCATTATAAAAATCAATTGCACAGTGAGGAGGAGGTATAAGGATGTCAGTTCTGCTCTGTGAACACCGAACAGTGATTCAATGACTCACCTATAATTTCACTTCTGAAAGAATGAGTGGTGGGGTATTGTGTTTCAGGGACTGCAAAGTGGTCAGGGTTACTATTTAATCTAAGTCAGAAGCTGTCTCTGAGGAGAAATAAGCTGTCTCCTCAATTTGCTGTAGTCTACACTGCAGTATATTCTACTGAAAACTTGTGCTTTAGTTATTATTGGGAAGATTCTGGTCATGTTACAAGTTCACACTTTACCTAAGGCCCCTTTCACACATGCGGACCATATGTCCGCTTTTCCATCCATCTGTTTACGGATGAAAAAGGGACATACATGTATCCCTATGGGATAGCGGGTGTCAGCGAATGAACATCCGCTGACGCCTGATCTCATAGGTTTTCGCAATGCTCCGATTCTGCAGACGGAGGAAAATTCTATTTTCCATAGTGTGCAGGGACCGCCCTGTTATCTGCCGGCTCAACGGAGCGATCCCCGCTGAGCAAGCGGTTAAGACATGTACGGATCCTCACGGGATCCATACATGTGAAAGGGGCCTAATAGGAATGAAAGTCTACATGAGAACCCCTACATTGTACAATTTTACAGACATGTTTGCACACTAGTAAATAAAGAGGTGCAGACACATTAGGCAGTGGACTTCAAAAGTGCAGAACCCAAACATTCAAAGACTTCTGGTACACCAAACAAACAGGCCCGGATTCAGATACAATTGCGTATCTATCGGCGGGCGTAACGTATCTCAGATACATTACGCCGCCGTAATTTAGGGCGCAAGTTCCGTATTCAGAAAGAACTTGCGCCCTAAGTTACGGCGGCGTAGTGTAAATGTGTCTGCGTAAGCCCGCCTAATTCAAATGTGGATGATGTGGGCGTGTTTTATTTAAATTAATTGTGACCCCACGTATTTGACGTTTTTTACGAACGGCGCATGCGCCGTCCGTGAACGTTTCCAAGTGTGTATGCTCCAAATTATGCCACAAACTGTCAATGCTTTCGACGTGAACGTAACTTACGTACAGCCCTATTCGCAAACGACTTACGTAAACGGCGTAAAATACAATGCTGTTCGTGTGTTTCCGACGTCCATACTTGACATGACTTGCCCCTGCTTTATGAGGGGTAACTTTACGCCGGAAAAAACCTTACGCAAACGACGTTAAAAAAATGCGCCGGGTGGACGTACGTTTCTGAATCGGCGTATCTACCTAATTTGCATATTCCTCGCGTAAATCTACGGAAGCGCCACCTAGCGGCCAGCGTAAATATGCAGCCTAAGATACGACGGTGTAAGAGACTTACGCTGGTCGGATCTTAGGGAAATCTATGCGTAACTGATTCTACGAATCAGGCGCATAGATACGACCCCGCCATTTAGAGTTACGACGGCGTATCCGGCGTAACTCGTCTCTGAATCCGGAGTCTTCAGCATTTATTCTATAATCTATACATAAATTGTAAGCAAAACTTCAGGTTTTATATTTTTATAATCTCTCTCTCTCTCTCTCTCTCTCTCTCTCTCTCTCTCTCTCTCTCTCTCTCTCGACATTTATACACTAAATACTGTGTCATTTTTCCTTCATACTGTTGTAGTACAAAAGGTGACATTTCATAACAAATAAACAAGTAAAATTAGCCTTGAACTCCAGTGGGGAAATTTTTGAAGACCAAATGATCATGCTCCAAAATCTCCAACATTCTTCTGCTGCTTCAGGTGCGGACTGCTTCAAATCCCATAGTAAACAAATGCAACTACCATACCTCAGCTCAGAAATCTGTATATTGGGAAACAAAATCATTTTACAGGGTCAGAGCAGTGGACCCAGATGATGGTTACCCAAACATATTTCAATAAAAGGATTACTGCGCTGAGATCAGTGTGCGGGGACATTTCTTTGCGCGAGTCTGAGAGAAAATGCACTCACAGCATGTCCTTACCACAGCACCTGCGTCAGCTTGATGATTAGAATTTGAACAGAAAAGACAGCAGGCTGTGTTGGTGTAGGGCAGGCTATGGAGATGAAAATCAGAGCTTGGTGCAGTGGCTTATTGTCCCAACCACCAAAGAAGGGCATTTGTAAGTGTTGAAACAGTGTAGACCCTAATATTATAGTCAGGTCCCTCTACAGAGGGGTCTGATAATCAAAAACTAAAGGGAAAGTTTAAGATTAGGCCTTCATGTAGTTTGTTCAGAAATAGACCTAATGCATCTAATGCATCTATTTGTATATTTGCCTATGCTAAATTCTTTGCGTAAAGCCTACCAAGGTGCTGTCTTTCTGTGTCCCTGGGCGCATACTCCCTAAGACCCCTTTCACACGAAAGCGTTTTTACAGCATTTTAGCGTTTGAAAATAGCGCTATTAAAACGCTAATAAAATGCTCTCCATGCATCTCAATGGACCCTTTCACACTGAGTCCTGCAAGCAGTATCTTTGGAGCAGCTTTTGGGCGCTAAAAAAAACGCTCCAAAAACGCCCCTCTCCATTGAAATGAATTGAAAGCGCTGTAAAAACGCCTTACCCTTTCACACTGAGGCACTGTAAAAATGCCCTAAAACGTTAGGGTCTTACCAGTGCTTTATCAGCACATTGGGATTGCAGATGAGGCTTTGCTCGAAAAACGCTCGAATAACGCTCGAAAAATTCTCAAAAAAACACCCCCCTAAATGTAAGCACCACTAGGTGCACTGTCTAGCTCTGTCCAACTGCAGCAACTGTCAGCCTTTCATATATTTTGACAGGCTGCCAGAAACTAGGCTGGACGGTGCACCTGTTTCCTTTGCCTGCAACTACACGCTGGGACCTCATGCACTGGGCCTAGTGTGCATTAGGCCTTACATATACAGTGCTCTGTTATTATTTGCAAACACGTAAATATATATATTTTTTTTGTTAATTGCTTTTTTTTTTTGTACTCTACTCTCATTTTTGCCTAGTGGTGCTTAAATACACTTTAGTGTTTAAGTATTTTAATTATGAAAAAAGACGCCATCCAAACACTAATAATAAGACCCAGCTTTTAATAGTAAAAGCCTTATAAAATGTGGTTGTAAACTTCAAACGTAATATATGAAAAAAGCATATCCCTTATAGTGTGTACGTGTCTCCGTTAACCACTTAAGCCCCGGACCTTTAGGCAGCTAAATGCCCAGGCCAGGTTTTTTGCGATTCGGCACTGCATCGCTTTAACAGACAATTGGCTCCCAACTGGCTGCGACGTGGCTCCCAAACAAAATTGGCGTCCTTTTTCCCCCACAAATAGAGCTTTCTTTTGGTGGTATTTGATCACCTAGTGTGTGTTTACAACAGTAGGGGGGTGTGGCTGTAGGTCTGATGTCATCGATTGTGTCACCCCTATAAAGGGGGTGACACGATCGATGCGCCGCCACAGTGAAGCACCGGGAAGCCGTGTTTACATACAGCTCTCCCCGTTCTTCAGCTCCGGGGAGCGATCGCGACGGAGCGGCTATAAACGAATAGCTGCGCCGTCGTCCCGGATCGCTCCCCGAGGTAGGCCGCAGGCAGCGGAGGGGGTCCCGATCGGACCCCCAACCCGCTAGAAGGCAGGGACGTATATATACGCCCATCTGCCTGTACGTGCCATTCTGTGGCCGTAAATAGGCGTGCGGCGGGCGTTAAGTGGTTAAGACAACTAAGAGTTATTTCTGTCTGCTACTTTCTTCTTCTGCTAGCAGCATGAATCACTCCTGACAAGTTTTCCTGACACAATAGAAAAAAGGTGGAAGGAGAGGGAGCTCCAGGTGATTGACAGCCTCAGCTCTGCTCATATTTCATGTGTGAAAGGGGGGGTCCCTCCCCTCCTCTCCAATTAGCTCTCAGCGCTCTCCTCACTGAGCTTTGCAGAGTGTAACTGTGACGGTATCGGTATGATATCCCCGTTAACGTTCCCTTCTTCCCATAACGAAAATCACCCCAATATTCCACGAGGAGGGATATCTCTGGAATCGCCCAGAAAGCCACACATGCCAAGCTTACTGCTAGAACAAGACACTTTAATGACACAAAAACTCAGATTATATGTGGTTACAACCTGTTAGGAACGCCCCCCTCACACAGTGGGGTTTCCCATACAGATTATAGGAGACAAGTCGGAGCCGACCATGCAGACACGTTTCTTTAGATAAAGACATCAGTGGAGTTAATACACTGAAGCAATCAGAATAATTAACATACTACATCTCTAATCATTTAGCCTGATGATACAATACACATATTTTAAGGGTAAACACAGATCTTCTTCACACAACACAATAGATCAATTAACGTTTAGAATAGTGAGGGGACATTAGCACGTCAATAACCTGTCAGAGGAATGAATCACACATGAAATTCCTTTCTACCTCTACCCATATGGCTAGCAGGGAGCAGTAAACTGAGACATATAGGCAAATGTATCACAATGGCCCCCGTTTTGCTCCCTGCTCCGGCAAACCCGGTTGGACCTTCCCTGGTCCAGTAGGGTTGACGGGTTCAGAGCTTTTAGTCCGAGGTTAACTCCGTTTGGCATGACTGCCCTCCCTTGACAACTGCTTCAGACTCAGGTATGTCACCGGGTCGTCAGATCACACGCCGGTCAGTCCCCAAGTCTTTGTGCGATCTGCAAAGTCACCAGAAGTCAGTGTGAAGACAGCGAATGGGTCTGTGCGCCGCCGTCTAGGTGTCCCGCTATGGGAGGGGGCAGGTTATGGCTCTGAAGTGACAATCACAGGAGATTCATAAAAAGAAAAAGTTATATTTGTTGAAATGCTGTAGCACTGGTGCTCAGAGTCCGGGGGGGGGGGAGGGGAATCAGAGCCCCATAAGATCAGCCACCCCCTGCTCCCTCCGCAGCCGCCGGTTCTCCTCTTGGAGCTTCTCCAGCTCCATCTCCAGTTCATGGAGCCTGGGGGGGTCAGCCTGCTGTGACCTCAGGTGGTTGTTCTCCTCCTCCATGCGGCTTATGCACTCCTCCAGCTCTATGTACTCACGGATCAGCTCCTGCTTGCTCATGTCCTGCAGGCTTTCCACGTGGTTCTTCATCATCAGGAACTGGGTGGTGGTGTAAGGGGCCACCGGTGGGCCCTTGGTGAACATCTCGGCCCGCATCTGGGATGCCCGCTGCGACTCCCTCTCCTCCAGTCGCTTCTTCTCCTCCCAGGTCAGCTTGTTATACGGCTTCCAGGACCTCTTCTTCTTGGGGGGTAGCTGGCGGTGCCTCTTTCTGCCCAGCTCCCTCCAGGGCCCCTCCGTCTCATGGCTGTCGCCCATGACCAGCTGACAATGGTGTTCCCTGTTGTCCGTGATACCAGATTGTCCGATGGTTCTTCCGGACCCAGCTCCTGGAGATCCCAAGCCGAGTCTACACAATGGGCTGCTGCTGGTGGGCGGTACCCAGGTTGAGACCAATTTGACCTGGTGTTGTCACTCAGGGGGCAATTCTGCTTGAAGTGACCCAGCTGTTTGCACCGGAAGCAGCGTTGTTCGTTGTCCTCCTGGCGTGGATAGCGAGGGCTAGATGTCATCGGTCTGTTAGGAGGTTGGTATCTAGCGGCTGGTGGGTGTGAGGGCGCCGTTGGTCGTGGAGGTTGTACCCGTGGTGTGACCTGGTTCGTCTTGCGAGTATCCGCATATTCATCCGCCAACTTCGCGGCCTCTGGTAGAGTCATGGGCCTGCGATCTCTCACCCAATCTTTGACATCCGTCTGGATGTGATTGTAAAATTGCTCCAGGAGCATTAGTTGCAAAATGTCCTCTGCGGTGGTGGCCTGGCTGCTGTTAACCCAGTTAGAGGCCGACAGGGACAACTGGCATGCCCATTCCGCGTAAGAGTCTTTTGTGGTTTTGCGTGAGTCCCTGAACTTCTGTCGGTGGGACTCTGGGGTTACTGCATAACGAGCTAGGAGCACTTCTTTAACCCGGGCGTAGCTATGGATATCCTGATCTGGCACGGTCCGGAAAGCATCAGAAGCTTTGCCTGACAGTTTGCCTGACAATATTGCAACCCACTCTCTTCTAGCTATTCGGTGCAGGTTACATTGTCGCTCAAAATCCGCCAGGTAGTTATCAATCTCACAGTCCTTTCCATCAAAAGCTTTAAAAGCGCTAAACGGGATCTTCCTTGTGTCTGCTGTGCTGTACTCACTGTTTGGAGGATGTGCGGCTGCTTGTTGGACTGCTGCCAGTTTTAACTGTAGCTCTGCGTCTCTTATTTGTTTATCCTTCTGTAGTTCTGCGTCTCTTATTTGTTTATCCTTCTGTAGCTCTGCGTCTCTTATTTGTTTATCCTTCTGTAGTTCTGCGTCTCTTATTTGTTTATCCTTCTGTAGCTCTGCGTCTCTTATTTGTTTAGCCTTCTGTAGCTCTGCGTTTACTAACAGGTCCATCACTTTCAGCACCACATCCGGTGTTGGGTTTGGGCTGAACCACGCTAGCTTCTCTCTCATTAGCTTGTTGGCTGGCGATTCCTCCTCCTGAATCACTGGTGTCTCCATCTCTTGTACTGCTGGCGTTGCTGCAATCACGTTCTCCTGGTCTAGCTCCATTACTTCTGCTATGATGACCCGCTTGGTTTTGTTGCTAGCAATCCTTCCACGAACTTCCAGTAGTTCTTCCAGTGTCTGCTTGGAATCCGGGTGTGAAGGGGAATAGAAGGGAAAATCCCACTGCTACCAACCAATTGTGACGGTATCGGTATGATATCCCCGTCAACGTTCCCTTCTTCCCATAACGAAAATCACCCCAATATTCCACGAGGATGAATATCCCTGGAATCGCCCAGAAAGCCACACATGCCAAGCTTACTGCTAGAACAAGACACTTTAATGACACAAAAACTCAGCTTATATGTGGTTACAACCTGTTAGGAACGCCCCCTTCACACAGTGGGGTTTCCCATACAGATTATAGGAGACAAGTCGGAGCCGACCATGCAGATACGTTTCTTTAGATAAAGACATCAGTGGAGTTAATTAATACACTGAAGCAATCAGAATAATTTAACATACTACTTCTCTAATCATTTAGCCTGATGATACAATACACATCTTTTAAGGGTAAACACAGATCTTCTTCACACAACACAATAGATCAATTAACGTTTAGAATAGTGAGGGGACATTAGCACGTCAATAACCTGTCAGAGGAATGAATCACACATGAAATTCCTTTCTACCTCTACCCATATGGCTAGCAGGGAGCAGTAAACTGAGACATGTAGGCAAATGTATCACAGTAACTTTAACTCTGCGCCTCCTATTTTACAAATATTTTATCAGGTAAAAAAGTGCACACATACATATTTCAGCAGGGAATATAACGATTTTCCTACGGATTTTCTTTGAATATGGATGTCTGCAATAGCTGAGGTTAGATAAAATGCCATGTTAAGTCGTGAAAGGATCAAGAATTAAAGCTATAGAAAAGCTGAAATATTTTTCTTTCTTGGAGAAAATGCTTCTTTTGGCTCCCTCCAGTCTTGCTTATGTAGCGCCCCCTTGCTTTCAGCATGGGCACTACACTTAAATTTAGTGGGGAACGGGAGAGTTACCTTGCTCCCATTCAATGTTTGCCCAAATTTGATGATCTCTGTCATTCTGGAAGTTCCACTGGGTCAGACTGTGGTCAGGGAGTGCAGTGCCACCCCTGGCCGGCAGCTGGCGCTAGAGGGGTTCTGGCAGAACAGATCTTCTCCCAGCAGCCAATTAAAGGATGTTTTCCCTCTCGGGGCATGCTGGGGGAGGGTATATCTGTGAGAGAGGTCATGTGTCGAAAACTTTTCCGCGGGGTCCCCATTCCAGGTGCGGTACCCACCTTCAGGGTACGCGCATACGCGCATCCATGGACCCCGCCGGCGTGGCCCACCTGGCCAGAGCTGAACTCCTGCAGCGAACCTCTTCTTGATGAGAGAAGGGACCCCAGTGCTCCACTGGGTTCCGAGACCTACTGAAAGGATCCTAGTTTGGGATCGGGTGTCCGGACCACTGACAGGTATGCTTGCTGTCATATGGGGACTATTTGCAAAAGAAGTCTACTGGGAGGATTCTCTATCCTTGTTTACTTAAGTCCTCTACAGAAATTGACCCCGTGGCGGGGGGCCCTAGAGACAGGTCTGTGTTAGAGACCTGTTCCTCTCAGTATTATTCGGAGAGATGCTCCGGCTTCCAGGCCTATCATAGGGGTCTGTCCGGGGGCATTTTACCCACTCCGAGCAGAGTGGCGACATGTATACATTTGGTTTAATGCAGAGCAGTGTATTGCTCGGTCCTATGTCCGGGCCTGATGCCGCATGGTTCTATTTCTTCCTTCATCAACCTTGACATTCCTAATGTATGTTGATGGCCGTGTTTGGCCTGGACAATAAAGTATTGAAAATTCTTTATTGGATGTCTGGACCTCCACTCACTGTTGCTATTCTCACAGTTACACCCTTAGACACTGCCAGGGTAACTTAGTAGGCCGGTCCCAAATCATTCAGCGGCTCCTCCGGGGATAGTGCTACACTTATATAGCCAAAATCATAGCCATTCAGTCACATGCATGCTGTTGAAGGGGGAGACTGGCTAATCTATACTCTGATTCAACCCTAGGAAACAGGTAAGACTATCAAAGGCACAAAGTGATATACAGTTGAATTGTATTACAGATTCTAACATTTCTCCCCTCTACTAATTTTGTTTAAATGTCTGTCCATTTTGGAGAGTATTCACATCCCTTCCTGTCCCTGTAAAACCCTGTGTCTGACTGCACAGATATTACCAGTGGGGACAAATTAATAAAATCCCAAGGGAGATGCTAACAAACTGTTTTGGCTGAAGTTGGGCTTCTACAATGGTAACCTCCAGCTGTAAATACATTTCTGAACGTATCATTATTGCTACTTATGTCTCTTAAACGTTTCTGCTGTTTACAATTTGTTTTGTATTTAAGCATTCATTTGCCTAAGTGTTTAGCCTTTTAGAAATGGGAAATTTGTTTTACTACAGGTTAAATAACACTCTGAGTATTTGTTTTTTGACAATTTAATTTAAACTCCATTTGGTGCCAGAGGAAATGTTTTAACGGAAAGGCAAATACCATTATTTCTACTTTCCAAGCCGATAATTATCCAGAAATGTTTTTACGATGTGAAGTCTTAGCTGCTACTGCTTGGACGGAGCCTACTGTATTTTGAGTGTTTAGTTAGGTTCAGCTGAGCTGTGCACAAAACCAATTACCTGCTCTCTTAACTGTTACTTCAGAATCAAGTTAGCAACTTTCTGATAGGTTTGCATCTTTCAGCTGTGGCCTAGTAAATTTCCTGTTGCCAGACATTTTATCATATGTTTTCTAAGAGGCACATTCTACTGCCAGCTCACATAAAGCACTTTATAAAGCTGTCTCTGCCCTCCCTTTCCTTTTCAATGGGCTTATTAACCTTGGCCATCAGAATATTGCATTGTATCTTATCACACAGCTGCTAACACGTCCTTCATTTGCCTTTGTAAAAGATACTGGACTGCATTATACGTTGAGTACATTGCCTTCTCTTGCCTTTTTCTGCTTGTCATCCTTTAACTTCAGCCCTAGGTTAAATAGAACATTTAATCAAACTTTTTGATAGCACGCTTTGAGAAATGTGAATAAGGCAAACGAGCACGCAGCGTCTAAACAAACTGAATCCTTCCCATGCCCTTGTAGTGGGGACAGATGACACGTTTAAAGTAATTGGCCATCTCAGTGTTGTTTTTTTTTTTATTATTTATTTATTTTCATCCGGTAAAACTCAAACAGTGCTCCTGCGACTATTCTGTTTTCCATGTCAAATAAAAATTGTTTTAAAATCTGCTGGACCAATTCCAATGCACTTTCTACTTACAGGGCATGTTCCAATTTAGATTTGCTGTCTTCTGTGTTAACAGCCAGCAAGCAATAAAGGATATTGCAGTCTTGTGGTGAAAGTAGTGTTTTAAAGGGAATCTCTGAGTAGGGTTATTGTCATGCTCCTTATTCAACAGTGGAGGCTACCACTGCTCGATTCCAGAAGATTCTGGGACAGATGACAGATGTGGCTTCTTGCTCAATAAGCTAGTTGGTCTATTGAGTCTCCCTTGTGGCATGTGATAGCAAGGTGTGCTTCCTTAGTCCATTCTTTGCTCTTTTGGGCAAATATTCAGTTCACACAGCAGTATCGGTACACAACATTATTAATGAAGGAGTGAAAAGCCACTTACCAATTTGACACTGTAAAGCATGCACTGAAGTATCTCCTAGTTGATCGATAGGATCCAATGCAAATGATGATTTGAATTCCACAGAGGCTTACTGGGTAAGAGTCCTTGCTACCAAGGATGTAGTTGGTTTAGTAACTGTGGTGTATACACAGCATAACTTTTATTATTGCAGTGATCTAACCTGGGGGATATACATCTGAATAGGAATAGATGAGCCACCTTGGTCGCATGTGCAGATTCCATGCAGTATACATGCCTCTACAGCTGCATAATTGAGACCTTATGAGGCTTCTGTATATCAGTAACCTGATGTTCTCCGGTTACTGTGGTTTTTTTTTAATAGAGCGCACAACAGTAGTTTTCTCCTTTTTGTGAGAGTATAATCGATTTACTAAAGATATAGGAAATGTTCACTTTGCAAAGTGAAATGTTTGCTAAATTTAAAGAATGAATTGAAACTGTATACACATCAGTCATCTAGCCATGTGCAAACAAATTATTATTATTATATATTTTTTTGACCACCTTCTTTAAGCTTATTTTTGTAAAGTGAACATCCTTTATTTTCTGTAGTAAATCGGCCCCTTTGCAATTGAAACCTCAGATCCATATGAGAAAGGAAGAAGCAAGGGTGCTGACCCACTACTCGGATACATTGACTTGTGTGTGTAAATTGCCGCTTGAGCTATCAAGTCCTGTAAACAACATGCGTTTTTAATCATTTTTTAGAGTCCCTAATCTGGTACAGGTATGTTGAACAGGAAAATTCTGAGTTAGTAATCAAGGTCAAAATTGAGCATTAAATCAAGTGTGTCGGCATAACAGCCAGTTAGATGCTATTTTCAGAGGATATCAGTAATTGATAGTTTTCATATCATGACATGTTACCTTTTAAGAATTTGAGTGTTGAATTGTATATTTTTCAGACTAGCTTATTTTAGCATTGGAAACTTTTCTTCCTTAAATCTAAAATCACGTAAAGTTAATGTTTCCTGCTGAGAAGTGTGAACAAAAACTAGACAAATATTCCCAGCAAAGAGTAGCAATCGAGAAAGTTCAGGTTATATGCCAGGTCAAATATATATCAAACTACATGAAAGTCATGGGTTCAATTACAGTAAATTAGGGAGTTGCTATTTATTGTAAGCTTACTAGGATTTACAGTACTGTAAGCATGTTTTCCACACATGGCTGTCAAGGACAGGGCTTTTTTTTTTTTTTTTTTCATTTGACTCATTCTCCTGGGGTGTGGGTTGAACTCTGATCATACACATGCTGAATATACTAGTGCAATGATGTAAAATGCTCCTGGACCTCATCATGACCATTGTGACATTTCACTCTTATGTGTGGATGGTAGCGGAACCGTGATTGTTCAGTAGTGTGGAAGGCACAAGACCCTGAAGGACAAAATTGGAATGAGCTGTTATGTCCTGTTTCTGCGCAGAAAATGTGCTTATTTACTTATGTATTTCAAATTTGCCAGTGGTGTTTTGAAGGAAAGCTATAGATTTATAAATGTTTTTACTTTTACATACACACACTTATTTACTTTTTAAACCGTGTAGTGCTAATATTCTTATCAATGTATCCCAAAGCGTATTTCCACTTTTGCAGTCAAATTTTTGAAAACCCACTATGTTATATGTTCTTATTCATACAGCATGCCTGCCTATTAGTTTTCTTTCATACTTTGTACCATTTAGATATTTCTCAGGGAAAGATGTCATGGCTGACTGCAAGTTTTTTTTGAACAATGTTAAAACGAGCGTGTCCCAAGTCTGTCCTCATTACATTACAATGCAAAAATGACAGACAGTTTCCAATCTAGTTACAACGAATTAGGAAGATCTGCCTCTACAGTACAGACAGGATTACCCACTTGACGACCGCCCCATGTAGCTTTACTGTTACAGGGTGGCCGCTGTGCCCAGAATCGCGCGTGGGGGTATGTATGTATGTATGTATGTATGTATGTATGTATGTATGTATGTATGTATGTATGTGTGTGTGTGTGTGTGTGTGTGTGTGTGTGTGTGTGTGTGTGTGTGTGCGCGTGCATATGTGTGTATATGTATGTATGTATGTATGTGTGTATGTGTGTATGTGTGTATGTGTGTATGTGTGTATATGTGTATATGTGTATATGTGTATATATATATATATATATATATATATATATATATATATATATATATATATATATATATATATATATATATATATATATATATATATATAATGTATGTAGCACTAACCCCCGAAGGAGCTGCTGGTTTGTTTTGGGCGGCATGTTACCTCTTTTCCTTCACCGTCTAGGGTACTTGATGAGAGCTGAAAGAAAGTTCAATAGCCACACGTTGCGCTGCTTTTTCTCTGCTTTATTTACCAAACGTGGTAGAACAACAAAAGTAGTAGTTGAAGAGGTGGAAGAGTAACAAGTAGTAGGTTCAGGTGTATAACTGTAGATCGGAAGCACTCCTGCTTCCAGCAATGTAGCTTTCGTCGCCAATCTAGCCAGAGTGGGTATTATGCACCTGGATAGGCCTCTCTCACTAGCCTAGCAGCCAGGGTGTCACACGGAAATTTGGTAAAGTCTCTGCCACCGACCTTCCCAAAGAGTGGAGATATATTTGGTCCAGAATCCTCTCGGCACAGGATTAGGCACCCGGATCTCTTCTTGAACAGAATTCTTGTGAACTCAGAACTGACAGGTGACCTTCACTCAGCCTCTCAGTAATAGTGCGTCCTTCAATGAAGTTCAAGGCCTCTCCTGAGCGTACCAGCCTCGTGCTCGGTGCTCTCCAGAACAGGTACTTCATTAAGTGGCTTCCTCCCTCTAGGACAGACAGCACAGGACCACTCTGCAAACGTAGACCCAGTCTGACTACCCGGGCCTACCTGGTAGATCACAACCCCGGACCAACGTGGTCTCAGAGCCAGGAACTCTTGAACATGCACCCCCGGCCAGGAGGGCAACTCACGGGGGGTGGTGGGACGACTGACCAGGAATGGACGACGACCTTCAACTAGTGACGTCTGTCCCTTTTTAGGTACTCTCTCCCAGCATGCACAGCGAGGCGATCAACCCTCACTGATTGGCTGCCGAGGAAAAACACCCAATATGCATTGATCTGACTGCTGCCACCCTTGGCCTGACACCCCAGACAACAATAGTGGTCACTCACAGTTCAGCCATAGCTGGAACAGAGGCCCAAAATGTGGCAAAAATAAAACAGTCAGAGGTAGTTAAATCTCTGAGTTGGTTTTTCTCACTCGTAAAAGCAGCACACAGTACACACACAAACTTGTTAGGCACATAGTTAACACCTTGATTGCCCTAGATGTTAACTCCTTCCTGTCCAGCGTCACTTGTACAGTAACAGTGCATATTATTGGCACTGATCACTGTAATAATGGCACGGATGGTGATATCAGTGGCAGTTAGTTCCCACAAAGTTTCAGTTGGTGTTAGATTGGCCTCTGCACTATTGCAGTCCTGTTATAAGTTGTTGAACCCAGTGGTAATCAAATACCACCAAAAGAAAGTTATTACATAGGTGATAGTTTTATATTGTAGACTCTTAGGGCCAGATTCAGAGAGAACTTATGCCGACGTATCTTTTGATACGCCGCGTAAGTTCAAGAATGCGCTGACGTATCTATGCGCCGTATTTTTTAAACCAGATACACCTGAATTCTGGCTCCATCCGACCGACGCAAGTCTCCTACGCCGTTGTATCTTGGGTGCAGATTTACGCTGGCCGCTAGGGGCGCTTCCATTGATTTACGCATCGAATATGTAAATGACCTAGATACGCCGATTCACAAACGTACTTGCGCCCGTCGCAGTAAGCTACGCCGTTTACGTAAGGCGTACATTGGGCGTATAGTTATCCCTCATAAAGCAGGGGTAAGTCATGTTAGGGTATGGATGTCGGATTTTACGTCATTTGTGTAAGTCGTACGTAAATGGGGCTGGGTGTAGGTTACGTTCATGTCGTACGCATTGAGCTGTCATTTCTTAGGGAGTATATGCAACGTGATTCTGAGCATGCGCGCGCATGCGCCGTTCGTTCGGCCATTCATTTACATGGGGTCATGGTTAATTTTAATACAACACGCCCACTACCTTCCAAATTTGAATTAGGCGGGCTTACGCCGGCCCATTTACGCTACGCCGCCGTAACTTAGGGAGCAAGTGCTTTGTGAATACTGCTCACGCCTCTCAGTTACGTCGGCGTAGCGCATATGAGATGCGCTACGCCCGCTCAACAATACGCCAAGCTACCTGAATCTGGCCCTAAAACTTTTGTGCAAACCAATCAATATATGCATATTGCGATTTATTTCTTTTATTTTTTTATTATTAAAAATATGTAGAATACATATTGGCCTAAACTGAGAAAAATAGTTTTTTATATATATTCTTGGGGTTATTTATTGTTTATAGCGCAAAAAATAAAAACCGCAGAGGTGATCTAATACCACCAAAATAAAGCTCTATTTGTGGGGAAAAAAGGACGTAAATTTTGTTTAGGTACCACCTCGCACGATTGCACAATTGTCAGTTAAACCGACGCAGTGCCGGATCGCAAAAAAAGTGCTCCGGTCAGGAAGGGGGTAAAATCTTCCACGGCTGAAATGGTTAAGATAGAAAAGTAATGCAAGATGTGCTAGTGTTTCGTTTTTTTTTTTTTTTTGTTCTGAGAATCCTGCCATGCTGGATATCTGTTGAATATTGACTCTTATACTTTCATGTAGCAATATTAATTTTAAATGTCTGGAAACAATTGCAAAGATTTAATTTTTCATCTTTCTTTTTTTGAAAACTGCAACCGCTCCTTTCATCCCTGCTTCAAACGAGCAGCGCAATATCGGGATCTTGGGAGCTGTAATATGAATATAATAAATGTTATTTTATAATCGTGCAGAACTGTCAGTCAGACAGAAATACAGCCTGGTGGCTGTCTTTATTGCATTCATGTGGAGATAAATAAATTACTCCAGGACAAGAATACATTATTATTGTACATTACACACGAGGAAGGAATAGGAAACTGATTATCATGAAGTGCCATTGAACAGAAGGGGTTTTCAGCGATAATAACTTAGTGGAAAGAGATGGATTTCAGCTTACCATTGTGTATTGGGAAGAATCGGGAAATGCTTCAGAGTAAACATGCTGTTGTTGGCTTCAGGGTAGCAGAATAGCTGCAACACCTGTGAGAGCATTTAAAAGATAAGAGAGGAGATACAATTAATACTGCAGCATAGCGTTTTATTGTGGTTTTATATTATGTGCTGTGTATCGCTGATGATCAATGACTGATGCTCTGTTAACATTGTTGCTGGCTTGGCATGATTACATAGCAAATTGGGCACTGGTGAAGCAGTATTGCAGTCAGGGCTGCTATTAGAAATCATGGGGACCTGAACTGCCTACCTGGCAGGCCCCCCTCCATTAGTGGACACAAACTCAACACAACTTACACAGATACAGCTGTATTGAGTTAATAAATTCTGTACATCTGTGTGGGAATAAGATCTTGGGGCTCAGTCACATGGGTGCTTTGGCCTGTACAAAGTGAATCAGTGTTTTTTTGATAGGTGTGTGGGTGCAGATGTACAGCCAGTGGCGTCACTAGGGTTGGTGTCACCCGGTGCGGTAAAACATGGTGTCACCCCCCTCCCCCCAACTATAGTTGCTCCTCATTACAGACCCCCCTCCTTCAAAACAGACCCCCTTCCAAGTATAGTCCCCCCTCAATACAGACCATCCCTCCATAAAGTATAGTCCTCCTCATTATAGACCCCCCTGCCTCAATATAGACCCCCGACTAAGTATAAACCCCCTCAGTACAAACTACCCCCCCTCTATTAGTACAGACCCCTTCTCCCAGGAAAAAGCACCCTCTCCATTTCCAGCTGAAAGAAAAAAAATACGTTTAAGTCGGCAAGGGCTTTCCACAACCTTGGGATGGTGTCAACCCTGTAGCGGCTGGCACCTGGGTGCCGACCGCACCCCCCTAGAAACGCCACAATGTACAGCTCCAAATAAAGAAAAGCGTATTTAAAAAAATACATTGGAAAATATATATTTTTTAAATATATATTTTCCACAATGTTGTGAAAAGGGGGGGGGGGGTTAGATTTCTTGTAAAATATGACATATTAACCGGCCCCTTCCCCAGCTCTCCATTCTCCAGTGGAAAGGAGAGAATCTGGCAACGCTGCAGGAGAAGAGAGGGCACACAGGGGGCCCAGACAGCAGTGGGAAGAAAATGGTGCACATGGAGGGTGTTTGCTCTAATTGCAGGAACCGATTTACTGTATGGTTCTCTCTACAGCTGCTGAAAGCCTGTTGAAGGGATGGAGGGAGAAGCTGGCTTTCAGCTGTTGCAGAAAGAGCTATACAGGGGATTGGTTTCAGTAATTGCTCACCGCCACCCCTCCTCCACTGCACTGATCTCCCTCCCTGCCCACATGTGATTCCCTCTGCTGCCTGGGCCTCCCTGCTGGCCTGTGCCACATAAAAAAAGAACCGGTGGTACCCTCCTATAGATGTCAATGATTGCAGAATAAAAACAAAGTTAGAATGACCTGTTTTTAAATGTATTCTTTGCAAACAAATTAGCAGAGACCATTCAGAATATTTGTGTGACTGTGTGAATGTCATCGGAGTTTAAATATAGAACATGTTTTATTTTACTCCAATGGAATTCTGTCGGAATTCCGATGTGCTTTTGGCCAGGCAAAGCCTGATCGTGTGTACAAGGCATTAGTCTTAATACCCTAAGCATATAGGTTGTTGGTGTCATGATTAAACCACACTGACCATCGGATATTAATAATCAGCAGAAAACAAATTGCCTCATAGATGTAGATTTCAGACTAAGTCCTATGCATCCTAATCAATAATATATGGCCATCCGAAAGTGTAACTACCTTCAGAATATTTACACATATCTCAATTTTCCACAGTACCTGTCTCCCCCAACCACCACCCTTTAGTTAATGTAATATATATATAGCAGGTTTATTTCTACTCTGTGTACTATTAGTCCCTAAAGAGGAGGTGATGTTCCTCCCCTAAATGCTTTGGAATTTGGAGATAAACTTATTTTTTGTTAAAAAAAAATCGCAATAAGCGTTTATTGATTGGTTTGCGCAAAAGTTATAGCGCCTACAAAATAGGGGATAGATTTAGGATTTATTTTTAATTTTTTACTAGTAATGGCGGCGATCTGCGATTTTTATTTTTTTTTTTTTTTTTTGTCAGGCCTGCGATATTGTGATATTGCGGCGGACATATCGGACACTTTTGACACAATTTTGGGACCATTCACATTTATACAGCGATCAGTGCTATAAAAATGCACTAATTACTGTATAAATGTGACTGGCAGGGAAGGGGTTAACACTAAGGGGTGAGGAAGTGGTTAAATGTATTCCCTGGGTGTGTTCTAACTGTGTGGGGGGAGGGGGGTGACTGGGGGAGGTGACCGATGCTGTGTCCCTATGTACACGAGACACAGATCGGTCTTCTCTCCTCTGACAGCACATGGAGCTCTGTGTTTACACACAGAGCTCCATGTCCCTGCTGGTTTCCCGCCCATCGCGTGTATGCGGCGTACATTGCGGCCGCCAGGTACACGCATCGGCTTCACAGCGATGCGATGGCACAGTGTTTACCCGCTGCACGGGTAATGTAAACAATAGGGCATCCAAAGACGTCCTCCCAACACTTCAGGTCCACGCTGCAGACGTCTTTTGACGATAGCGTGGATCTGTAGTGGTTAATCCTCTGCATTGTGTAAAAAGGATGTTTGATGCTGTTTTCTCGGAGTCTCCCCTTATTTTGCTGTCCCCAATCTATCTGTTGATAGAACAGAGCCTTAGGAGGCACTCTGCACATGTTCAGTTTGGTATGTATTGCTAGAGAGTTGTTTTTTTGGGAAGGTGCATGTGATCAGCACAAGGCCAATCAGTTCTGTCCAGATAGGAAGTCGGGGGTCCTGCAGCCTCATAGGACAATCACAGGAGAATGAAAACTTCTCCTACAAGCTTTAACCAGTGCTTGGCTGAACACTGATGTCACAGGACTGCTTTATACTGCTGCATTTCCATGTTCTGTGTACTATGTGCCAAGCTGCCAAAGCACTTGGTTATTAGTTTTCATCCTGCTGAGACGGCTGTGTTGGACATGAAGCATGGCTTGCTCAGTCACGTCTTTGTTTAGCTGTCAATAGTAAACTATGCAGTCACTGGTCACCGTTGGCAATAGGGTGTCTGGCCAAAGGCTTTTGGGATTTCTGTCATGAATTGTGGCTGGCCATCTTGGGGAGGTTGCTGCCTATTGTAGACCCTAAGGGCCAGATCCACAAAAGGGATACGACGGCGTATCTGCTGATACGCCGTTGTATCCCTGTTTCTATCTATGCGGCTGATTCATAGAATCAGTTACGCATAGATATCCCTAAGATCCGGCAGATGTAATAGTTTTACACTGTCGGATCTTAGGATGCAGTACCGCGGCCGCCGCTGGGGGGGAGTTTGCGTCGTAAACCAGCGTCGGGTATGCAAATTAGGAGTTACGGCGGATCCACGACGGTTTTTCACGTTCGCTAAGTCGCCGCTAGTCTAGTTTCCCGTCGCACATTTACACTTTTTTTTGTGCCCTAAGTTTAGTCAGCAAGTGTATTGCTGTCTAAAGTATGACCGTTGTTCCCGCGTCGAAATTTAAAAATCAACGTCGTTTGCGTAAGCCGTCCGGGAATACGGAATTACGCTACGTGCGTCGCCGTTCAAAAAAATGACGTCACGGCGCGCAAAGCACGGCGGGAGTTCGGAAACGGAGCATGCGCAGTACGTCCGGCGCGGGAGCGCGCCTAATTTAACCAGTTCCCGACCCCCGCATGTACATATACGTCCACAATATGGCACGTACAGGCACATGGGCGTACACGTACGTCCTCGCCTATTAGCGGGTGGGGGGTCCGATCGGGACCCCCCCCGCTACATGCGGAGGTCGGGTCCGCTCGGGGAGCGATCCGGGACCACGGCGCGGCTATTTGTTTATAGCCGCTCCGTCGCGATCGCTCCCCGGAGCTGAAGAACGGGGAGAGCCGTGTGTAAACACGGCTTCCCCGTCCTTCACTATGGCGGCGCATCGATCGCGTCATTCCCTTTATAGGGAAGACACGATCGATGACGTCATTCCTACAGCCACACCCCCAAACAGTTGTAAACACATACTAGGTGCACCCCAACTCCTACAGCGCCACCTGTGGTTAACTCCCAAACTGCAACTGTCATTTTCACAATAAAGAATGCAATTTAAATGCATTTTTTGCTGTGAAAATGACAATGGTCCCAAAAATGTGTCAAAATTGTCCGAAGTGTCCGCCATAATGTCGCAGTCACGAAAAAAATTGCTGATCGCCGCCATTAGTAGTAAAAAAATAAAAAAATAATAAAAATGCAATAAAACTATCCCCTATTTTGTAAACACTATAAATTTTGCGCAAACCAATCGATAAACGCTTATTGCGATTTTTTTTACTAAAAATAGGTAGAAGAATACGTATCGGCCTAAACTGAGGAAAAAAAATGTTTTTATATATGTTTTTGGGGGATATTTATTACAGCAAAAAGTAAAAAATATTGCTTTTTTTTCAAAATTGTCGCTCTATTTTTGTTTATAGCGCAAAAACTAAAAACCGCAGATGTGATCAAATACCACCAAAAGAAAGCTCTATTTGTGGGGAAAAAAGGACGCCAATTTTGTTTGGGAGCCACGTCGCACGACCGCGCAATTGTCTGTTAAAGCGACGCAGTCCCGAACTGTAAAAACACCTTGGGTCTTTAGGCTGCATATTGGTCCGGGGCTTAAGTGGTTAAATGATTTAGGATACACCGCCGCAAATTTCCAGGTAAGTGCTTTGTGGATCGGGCACTAACTTGGAAATATTGCGGCGGTGTAACTTAAACCCGAAAAGTTAAGTTGCGCTCGGGCTTCGTGGATCTGGCCCTATATTCCCATGAGATTTGGACAGCCATATTTGGCACAGGCACATTATAAATATCACCCTCCTAATTACACTAGTGCTCCTGCAGTGTGGGGAGTATATGCAAGGTCAAGACCCCACTTTGTAGGGAGATGCTATGCCTAAAGTTAGGGACATGTTTCTGTGGGTGGGGGAAAGCTTGGGCTCCAGCTAGAAAATCCAGAAAGAGGACCGTTTGAAGGAAGAAGTTTCTTAGCTCATCACTAGTGTGCTGGAACACTGGGGAAACATTCTGCAAACTGGCTGGGATAGGACAGTGGAATATGATAAGAGAACTATACTGTAGGAATTTCTAGTTAAAAGAACACTTAAATAAGCACACCTTGCACAACCTTCTGTATGTAAGGCCTGTGTTCTATTGTAGTGCTGGCTGTTATATATAATGCTTAAAGGAGAAATTGTCACCTGTTCTCATCACACACTGTAAACACCCGCTATATTCTTAGCCTGGTTACACCAGGTGAGTTAGAAGTTGTAGAGATATGTAATGCTGATACATTGGACTATGTTCTCCTATTGCTTACAGGTTTTACTGTAAGCACTTGCTACATGTGTATTTGCTTTTCTAACTTTCATACATAACAAAAGTGTAATTGCCAAAGTTCAGTGGATGGTTCCACCGGCGAAAGAATCTGGTGAACATGGGAGCGTTCTCTTTAGTTAGCATTTATCCATAATACTCTTAAACTGGATACACACTATACAATTTTCTGTACATTTTTCGGCATGAAAAAAACTTTGTTTTTTCCAACTTCATCATCAAAACAACGTTGCCCACACACGATCGTTTTTAAAAAATGCTCTAGCAAAGCGCGATGACGTACAACACGTACAACGGCACTATAAAGGGGAAGTTCCATGCGGATGACGCCACCCTTGGGGCTGCTTTAGCTGATTTCGTGTTAGTAAAAGATGATTCGCACTTTTCTGTCTGTTACAGCGTGATGAATGTGCTTACTCCTTTACGAACGGTAGTTTTACCAGAACGAGCGCTCTCGTCTCATAACTTGCTTCTGAGCATGCGCAGGTTTTTAACGTTGTTTTAGTCCACACACAATCATTTTTTACAACCCGAAAAACGACATAGTTTAAAACGTTGTTAAAAAATGCAGCATGTTCGAAATTGTCATTTTTCAGAACCCGAAAAATGATGTGAAGCCTACACACGATCATTTTAAATGAAATTTTTTAAAAACTTCATTTTTTTCATACCGAAAAAATGATCGTGTGTACGCGGCATAAGAGTTTCAATTTGTATGCAATCAGGCAGGCCCTTGCACTACATGATTTTGGTAAATCTAAAGGAAATCAGACAACAAAAGTTGTATAGTGTGTGTGTGTATAGGGTGTTGGAGGCCCCGATTTTCATTTCTCTATCAAGACAAAAAGTGGTGATAGGTCTCCTTTTCTTTTCTGCCATGACCCAAAAGTGATGGGTAATCTGTCCATTGAGGATAAAAACACATTTATAGTAGAGTAGGCAACAGTCAGAACATCTGACAATGTTCTATTGCTGTCTGTGACAGAAAATCTTCTCATACAACCTGACACAAATATTTAACTCCTACCCACTGTATGCAACACTAAAAGTCTGGTGTTGGGTATTAACCTCTTTAACATCTAAATAAATATGGGTTTTAAGGAGAGGAAATCTTACACTGAGTGTTAAAAATAGCACCAAATGAGATCTGCTGATTAAGCCAGTTTCTCAAGTTATATTGTAGCTTCTCAAGTTTGTCTGCCTCTGGGGATCCCTGAATGAGTTCAGGAATCTGATAGGGCAGCCTCCGAATTCAGAACTCTGGACAGCTGTAGTCTATGGCTTAGGAAGCAGTCAATTTGCTCAGCCATGTAAAAGCAAATGTTTTATTTTTATAGACGGTCTTCTCCCACAATAATACTTGACTTTCCCACACTTCCTTGCTATCAAGTTAACCTGCTACTTTGCCCTGAATAGTCACATCAGTAAACACTGCAGTACCTAGCAATTTGGCTACAACATTTACTAACATTTTTAAATGTGTGCAGTTACTTCAATGTGTTGAATTATTAGAGATCTGGTATTGGTAGGACAACACAAATGTGCAGCACAGGTTTTTGAAATCTTTTATGGTCTTGGAAAATGTGTGATTTGGTTATTTTTACATTTTTATTTGACTGCATGCAGTCAATGTAAATGTGTCTTGTGTATGAGGTGAATCTCTGACTTCCAACATTCTAACATGTGCAAGCAAAAAGGCTTCACCACATTCACTAAGCTCTTGGGAAAAATCCCTAAGGCCCTGTACACACGATCGAACATGTCCGATGAAAACGGTCCGCGGACCGTTTTCATCGGACATGTCTGCTAGGAGATTTTGGTCTGATGGTTGTACACACCATCAAACCAAAATCCCCGCGGACTGACAGCACGGTGACGTGACGTTGCCACGTCCGCAAACCAGGAACTAAAATGCTTCCACGCATGTGTCGAATCCATTCGGCGCATGCGTGAGATTTCGGTCCGCTGGTTAAGCGTACTAACCAGCGGACATGTCGGACGGATAGGCTTCCAGCGGACAAGTTTCTTAGCATGCTAAGAGACTTTTGTCCGCTAGGCCGGAAAACTGTCCGGTAGGCCCTACACACGGTCGGACATGTCCGCGGAAACTGGTCCGACGGACCAGTTTCAGCGGACATGTTCGGTCGTGTGTACAAGGCTTTACAAAGTACAACTCCCCTCCAATCGCCTTTAGTAAATCAACCCTACTGTGCAAAGTGAGAGAGATTTCCATGGTGCAGGTGCAATTAAAATACACAGCATTGCATAATATGTTTGTATTTTCGTTTCATTTCCATGGGCCAGCTCAAAAAGGATAAGTTCACTTTTTAGAAAAATTATTAATGCACATTTGTTGCAGGTACCGGTATTATATTTTTTTTAACATGGAAAGCATTGCACCAGATCGCTGGTGTCATGCAGGTCTCCTGCAGATCTGCCAGTGTATCTGTGTGCCCATACATCATACAGGCAAATGGATACAATCTGACAGGAAGAAAAAATCCACAGCACGGGGTGGTAGTTAATTGAAAATTAAAGGCCAGCAGCCCAAAGGTGACGGACCTTGTAGTTTTCCATTCACAGGAAACTGTGAATGAGTGACGCGGCAAGAGCAGGCCACGTTTTTTTTTTTTTTATTGTGACAGCTGGGGGGGAAGGGGGGGGGAGATTCCCATTAGCTGCCCATTAGCTGCCCATTAGCTGCCCATTAGCTGCCCGATCAGTAAGGTGTGGAGGCCAGTTTATTTGTTACATGTTACACTCTGAATATGGGTATACCATGTTATGAAAGGTGAACTCATCCTTGATGTTTCGGTTGAGTGGCACCTTTATGCATCTTCAGAATGCAACTGCACTACAGCACACCATACCGCATCATATGTGTTGTGGTACACTGTGGTAAGTAAATTGGCAGCAGGGTTTTTTTCCTGCGCTTTTTAACTAAAGGTACTGCAGGAATGTAGTGCTTGGTAACATACAATAAAGCACTAATGACAGATGTGAAAGGTCCTCTAACCACTTCAATACAGGGCATTTTCACCCCCTTCCTGCCCAGACCAATTTTTAGTTTTTGAATGACAATTGCGCGGTCGTGCGACGTGGCTCCCAAACAAATTTTACGTCCTTTTTTCCCCCCACAAATAGAGCTTTCTTTTGGTGGTATTTGATCACCTCTGCGGTTTTTATTTTTTGCGCTATAAACAAAAATAGAGCGACAATTTTCACCATCGGCCTCCTCTCCCTGACAGGACATGGATCTGTGTGTTTAGACACACAGATCCACGGTCCTGCTCATTTACTGGGCAATCGCGGGTGCCCGGTAGACATCGCGGCTGCTGGGCACACGCATCGGGTTCCCAGTGATGTGTCGGGTGCGTGCGCGCAACGCCATATGACGTCCACCCAGAACAATAGGCTCATCGTCCCGTGACGACGGGCAGTGAAGTAGTGGTTAAAAAGGAACTAAATTGCAGTGCATTGATGTTATCTAGTCACACTTCAATTAATAAATCGATTCATACAAATATAATTGCATTTTTGTGCGATAAAATGTGTGTGTTTGCTGCAGGAAAATGGACTTGTGAATGAACCCTTATGAGCCCTAAGTCAAGTAAAGTCAAGAAAATATATACATGTACATTAAAAAAGGGGGAAATTCTAAAAAAATTACCATATATACTCGAGTATAAGCCGATCCGAATATAAGCCGAGGCACCTAAATTTACCACAAAAAACTGGGAGACGTATTGACTCGAGTATAAGCCTAGGGTGTCCATCTGCATGCCTCACTGTGCCTCACTGTGTCCGTGTGCATGCCTCACTGTGCCCATGCCTCCCTGTGCCTATGCCTCACTGTGCCCATGCCTCGACTGACGTTTAACATTGGAGTATATGGAAGGGGAGCCCGGCTTTGAAAAATCGGTGCTCCCCAGCCATAGGTTCCCCAGACAACCAACCTTGCACACTTGTAGAATAGAAAATTCCGCGCCAAATATAAATAAGTACTAAATTAAACTAAATAAGCTGCTCCTCAAAGAACAATACTGAATTGTGATAATGAAAATGGAAGGTAGAGGGCGCTCAACCACACAATAGTGATTGTGAAATGTGGAATACCACACAACACCGTGCAACAATTAATAATAAAAATAAGTTTCCAAAAGCATATGTGAACAGTGATTGCTGAAACAATATAAATCAATATACAGCAGAAATGTCCCACACAGATGTGCATGAATACGCAGATCCCTCTGCAGTGTAAGCAAAAAACACTGAAGTTCACTATGTTAAACACCAAAAAAATAAAAAAATAGAGTCCCAATAGCATGCATAGAAAGCCAAACGAATCTTGACAATTGCTGTGATCTTCCTAGTGGAGAAAAGTAGAAAATGCCACCACCATACTTTTCAAATTTCACTTGTTTCCACCCAAGGTGCTTTGTATATAAAGTGCTCTTACCAGAGCCTGTTGACCACTTTACTTAAAAAGATGGTCATACGGGCTAGTGCAGGATTGTGCCTACACACACATGGATATGGACTATTGAATCTCGTTTCCAGGCGTTCCAGATAAGGATGATATGCAAAAAAAGAGAACCGGTAGACGCCGATAGCGTAATAACGTTTTAATAATAACAACTAAAAACAACGGAAAGCCAAATGGCCTCTTACTTTAAAAGTGCCTACCCGGCACTGGGACTGCAGGCCTGTCACCGCCAATCTGCGGTTCAAAACTTGGTTTATCAGGATCGGATACCACCGCCGTAGTTCCACCATAAACTCCTTCCTGTCAGCTTCACCAGAGCGGGGGGGCGTCTCGTGACCAGGCAGTCCTGGTCACGAGACGCCCCCCCGCTCTGGTGAAGCTGACAGGAAGGAGTTTATGGTGGAACTACGGCGGTGGTATCCGATCCTGATAAACCAAGTTTTGAACCGCAGATTGGCGGTGACAGGCCTGCAGTCCCAGTGCCGGGTAGGCACTTTTAAAGTAAGAGGCCATTTGGCTTTCCGTTGTTTTTAGTTGTTTTTATTATTAAAACGTTATTACGCTATCGGCGTCTACCGGTTCTCTTTTTTTGCATATCATCCTTATCTGGAACGCCTGGAAACGAGATTCAATAGTCCATATCCATGTGTGTGTGTAGGCACAATCCTGCACTAGCCCGTATGACCATCTTTTTAAGTAAAGTGGTCAACAGGCTCTGGTAAGAGCACTTTATATACAAAGCACCTTGGGTGGAAACAAGTGAAATTTGAAAAGTATGGTGGTGGCATTTTCTACTTTTCTCCACTAGGAAGATCACAGCAATTGTCAAGATTCGTTTGGCTTTCTATGCATGCTATTGGGACTCTATTTTTTTATTTTTTTGGTGTTTAACATAGTGAACTTCAGTGTTTTTTGCTTACACTGCAGAGGAATCTGCGTATTCATGCACATCTGTGTGGGACATTTCTGCTGTATATTGATTTATATTGTTTCAGCAATCACTGTTCACATATGCTTTTGGAAACTTATTTTTATTATTAATTGTTGCACGGTGTTGTGTGGTATTCCACATTTCACAATCACTATTGTGTGGTTGAGCGCCCTCTACCTTCCATTTTCAACCTTGCACACTTGTAGAGGAGAAATAGGGCTACATGGGTGACAAGTTCCTGGTCCAGGGGACCTACAACCAGCCGGTACCGGGTCCCCAAAGTAAAAAAAATAAAAAATACTATCCAAAGTTAAAACAACAAGGGCAAAAGATTTAATAGATGGAAAGATGGAAAAAAAATGACTGAAGTTCCGCTTTAACTGGATTTTGTTGTATTCAACCTTACTGTAATAATTAGGTTTTGTCTGAAATATTTAATCACTTGTGCCATACGGGGGCCATCATTTATACATAAAAGCCACTTGCTGTTTTACCTTTGGAAATCGTTATAGCCTTCTCAGTAAGAGCTTACTAACCATCTGCTACTCCTTGAAATGCTAAGTTAATGTAGACATCTGCATTTGTGACTCCAGGGTTATTAAGCTGCAATGTCCAGTTGAATGCCCTTGCCCAGAATATTTTTGATCGCAAGCTGAATGATCGTGCTCTTTTTACTGAGTTTCATTTATTAGGCAAAGGCTAAGCGAAAACATTGAACACATTGTTGCCGGAATCATTTAACATGACACTGTAAATATGTGCCTGCTACAGCACACTTATCATAATCAATAACCTATTTAGGAGGATGCTTTTTACATTGTTTGTCACCAGATGCATGCAATACATTTAAGCTTTTCATGTTATGAGAATGCTGACTGCAGAATAGAGATTACATTATTATCGCAGATGCAGTGCTTTGGTAAAGGGACCATTGTTATGGAAAGAAAAACAATGGCTATTGTGCGGGAAGTGCAATAAAATACTAGCGTAGCGCTGCCAAAGCTGCTTTCTAATCTCTACAACTCTACACTAATAATAAACAAGCAACAGTGGATTCTTGGTACATAAGCACAATATTTCATGTGTTGGATGCATATATTATATCAGGACAGGACTTGGCTGATAAAACAGATTCAGATTGGTTAAAGTAGATGTAGACCCAATTGCTAAAATCTTCAAGTATAAGCTTTAACATATTAATGGAATTTAAAAAGTTATTTTCAATCTTCTAAAAGAGAAACTTTAGTCTGCTCACATATTTGTAATAAAAACATGTCTGCCACTCTGAAGCTTCCCTCCAATAGCTTTGCATAATATTTTATATATACTGTCCTTCTGTACTTGCCAAATATGCTGCAGAAATCTCCCTCCACTTAGACCCCCTTCACGCTGAGGTCGCTTTTCAGGCGGTTTTAGCGCTAAAAATAGCGGCTCTAAAGCATCTCCAGTGTGAAAGCCTGAGTGCTTTCACACTGGGGCGGTGCACTTGCAGGATCTGCAAGAAGCGTCTTTGGCGTTTAGTAGCGGTGCATACACCACCCCTGCCATTAAAATCAATGGGCAGCGATGCTTTGCGGGCCGTTTTAACCCTTTCCTCAGCTGCTCGCAGAGTTAAAAGCGCTGCTGTAACAGCGGTAAAGCACCACTAAAACTAGCGATGCTTTACCACTAACGTGGCCCACGCCCCAGTGTGAAAGGGGTCCAAGTCTGGCAGCAGCCATTTAAATTGTGGGCAACTGAAGCTGCTGCCTGTTCACTTCCTAGATTTACAGAGGCACACCTATAGCTCTGCAGCTTTCTTTGGCCCTCTTATGACTAATCCCCCTCCTTTCCTGGCAAACTCTCAAGAGTGAGTGAGAGAGCTGTGCATGATGTCATAAGCCTAGGCTAATGACCAGACAAGAAACAGGAAGTGGGCTGTATAAGGTATTTACTGGCAGAATTTTGGCAGAATTTTTTTTTGTTTTTACCTTCCACAGTTAAAATAACAAGGGCAGAAGATTTAATAGATGGAAAGAGGAAAAATAGATGGAAAGTGGAAAAATGACTGAAGGTCCACTTTAAGTATGCAACTTTTATCAACAGAATTTTTGTAATTCTGCTACTTCTTAGTTGGTGTCGGCTTTCTCTCAACTGTGTCCCTGCATTGGCACACTGCTGATGTAGACTGCAAGCGGTCGTGCCAACACACATTCTTCAGGCATGAGCCACTGTTGTCACTATTAACAAGCTAAGTGGCTAAAGAGGCTGAAGAAGAGCAGCAGGACTGAGATGCAAAATTACATTCGATTACTGCCAGCGGCTATAGCTGCTAGCTGTAATGATTGTGTTCTATCAGCTGGGAAGTCTCCCTGTGCCGCCTCCAGCCAGCAGAACACAATAGCACAACAGGAGGGATTTCTACATCAACACTGACTGTGTTGATTGGGAATTTGAGTGATTTTCTTTTCCTTGACCGGTGGTAGTGGAAAATTAAATCTATAGGCTGCTTTAGTTACTACTACTGAGTTTAAGCCCTTCCTCCCTGCACTCTATATTATTTATAATCTTAATCTATAATATTTAGCACAATGCCCTAGGTTAGAGAAATCCGAATCAGTGGCCACCAGCCAAACACTTTGTGTGCCCGTTGGCCTTCAGTCCTAGATGTCACTGTCGGCTCCAGTTCCCAATAATCAGGAACCATTCAGAATTGTTCACAGTCTGTAATCGCTTTGTCAGCTATACCATACTGCCATTGGTGGATCCAGTTAAAAAAAAAAAATTAAATATATTTAATTTAGGTGTGTAAATTACTTAGTGTTTATTGTCGAGGTCTCAACTGATGCATGCTGACTTTGGCCTGGGTATCTAGGCATTAATGACCTTTTAGTAATGAAAGAGTTAAATATAACTACAAAATGTAACTTTTCTGCCAAAAATCCCAAACATGTTTTAATTGACTTCCACAATCTTCATCAGAGGGAAACAGGGGTATCTAAAATCGCCCAGAGTCTTGGGAGGACAACCACCCGCAGCAAAGTCTTGGGAGGACAACCACCCGCAGCAAAGTCAAACTCACAGAATTCTTGAATATCATGACCAGGAGAGACCAACACAGGCTTCTCAAGAAGGATTTCATAAGGAAGCACATAGGTGATAGATGAAAACCTTTAGAAGGTTATAAATTACAGGTGCCTTTTGTTTTACAAATAAACATTTGCACAGCATTCACAGGACATTATAGGGTTTCTACAGCACAGCAACATCCTTTTCATTCAGGCAGAAACTTTGTATGGGAGATAAATCACTTCTCTGTAGAGTTTAGCTATTGAGCTCTGTAGCCAACAGACATTTTACCAGCAAAAAGCTAAAAACGACTAGGAAAACCTAAAAAATGAACCCTGTCTTCTGGCTGCCTATTGAATTTTTTTATATTAATATGCAATATTTCATATCTGCAGACTGAAAATGTTTTCATTTTATTATTTCTGTCCTGACCATACCATGTATATAAAGAAAGATATGAAAAATCCCTTTGACCTGTAAAGGACAGGGAGATACTTTACTTTGTTGTATAATTTATAAGTGTGCCTGCTCGTATCAACTTTTTCATATTACTTTACTAGACTGTAGCCCAGTCTGCTACAAAACAAAGATTATTTGGTATTAAAGAAGAAAGCATGACAAATTCTCATTTCTGCCATATAACTCTGCTGTTCTTTGTCATGGAAAATCAGCTACTTAAAATATGAATAAACTCTAAATTAATGATAAGTTAATGTATATATCCTGCCTGTTGTTTAACCGAGATCAGATTTCTGCTGTGTAGTTGCTGAGCAACAAATAAGGTTGTGGAGTATATTATAATTATATCAGAATAAGTTTTGAGAAAAAGGATACAATAAAACTTTGCTTAAATCTTTTATAGGGAACTACCAATAGCTGGACAGTTTGTCTCCAATAAAAAAAAATGATAGAAATTACCCCTATGCAACCAAAAAAACAACCTTATTAAAAAAACAATCTATATACCAAAAGCTGCTGCTGCCGCAAATGTATATTTTGCATATTTACCAAAGGAAAAAAATATGGATGTGCCACACTACTGCGTAAAATCTATAGTGCGCAAAAAACACAAAATGATTATGTAATAATAATATCACCATAAAGTGCAGGTGCTACAAATAATATTATGTAGAGGATAAATAACACATGTGCTCTGCTAAAAGACACATACAAGCGTGATATAATGAAGTTCAAAATTATGTAAATATGAATACATTTCAAAACCAAAGTGATAGCACCAAACTTCCCATGTTCTCCACCTTAGTACATTAAGTGCCCACACCTTAACCTTTGACTGACATCCCATAGGTAATAGAAGACATAGGAAGATCTCCCAGGGAGTGCCCAGATGTCTGCTGCCCCTCTCTCCTATTATTCTCCTCCAAGAAAAATAGGTGTGTTCCCCTTTAAGGGATCAGGGTCCTGCTTGCACACAAGGATAAACTCACAAATACACAGACAACTCTCATTGTATGGCAAGTTCCAAAAAACAAGCTAATTTTATTAAATGTTGCACTCACAATAAGAAGAAATCTGGGCCACGTGTCATTTAAAAACTGCTGTACATAGCATCGGCACTTCACTTCCTGTATCTGAACATAATGATGTCACCCAGCTCTGCCCAAAGCCTTGTCAGGACCACGTGACTGCATCAGGTGAATCTTTGACCCATGGGATTTAGGTCATAGGTTAAGATGAGGGCATTTGTTGCGCTGACCACCAATGATTGAAGATTTTATTTTTTATTTTTTTACGGTGGAGAATAAAATGCAACTGACCACCAATAAATGGGGGATTTTTTTTTTTGTTTATTAAAATTAAAAAACAAATGTAAGCAAAGCCATTTTTTGGTTTTTCCTGTTTGTATATTAAATTATAAAAAAACTTAGTGGATATTAAATACCACCAAATTATCTTTCTCGCCCCAAAATTTCCCTAAAATTAATTTGGGTGCAGTGATGCATGACTGAGTAATTGTCAGCCATATTATTGCTATAAAATAGCTTGGTCATGAAGTAGTACAGTATATGCAGGCAACACAAGTGATTAAAGATTAAAGAAAGAATAGCCCCATAACTCCTCTTATGGCAATCTTGGCTCTTCCTCTTCTGTGTCAGCACACATAGCAAGTGGCTCGTTATAGGGATTGACATGTGGGCCCACTCCTGACCTTGGCTTCAAGCATTCATAGACGCACACAATGCTTCTTGGCCCCGCCCCCCCACTCTATACCTATGGGATTTAATTGACAGCAAAGGACTGATTGTATCTGTAAAACTAGATGTCCAGAGCAACCGCCCCTCTTACAGCAGATGTCGAGCCCCGCCTTACATCTGATGACAAGAGTCCCCCCACCCTTCCTTACATCACAGTGCACTCCCCTTACCATGTGCTGCTGTTGGAAAGAAGCTGGGGGTGGGGCTGGAAATAATGTGCAGGGTCTGGAGGATTACCAGAGGAGGGCTGGAGTCAGCTGCTGGAGTCTGCTGAATGCTGAGACCAGGGGAGGAGGAGTCAAGGGAGTGCTGTGGCTGCACAGAGAGGCACAGGATCTGTAGAAAGAATTCTGTCCTCCTCTCTGCTGCCGACTGCTGAGACGAGGGGGGGGGGGGTGGAGAAAAGGGGGGTGCTGCAGCTGAAGAAGAGGTTTGAGGGCCACACGAAATGACCAGGGGGCCTGGATTTGGATTGCAAGCCTTGTGTTTGACATATGTGGGGTAGGAGGTCAGACAGACACTGCAGCCGCTGTATATACATTTATGTAATCCTGTTAGAAGAAGGTAAAGTAATAAGGGGAGCTGGGTTGTAAGGCATGACCTGAGAAAAAAAAAGGCAGTGATGTTGTGATCATTTTTGATGATAGCATAGGATAGTGTGGGGGCCATAGAATATCTAGCCTAGGGCACTGAAATGGTCATATATGGGCCATAAAAGAGGGATTATATAATTACATTTTTTGCTTAACAGTCACTTTATCTTGCCCTGCTAGATTATCCGTTTATACACAAGGTGAATAGGGACACCATTGTGACGTATAAAGATTGGCAATATATGTAATGGTAAAATCATCTTGGTGGGCTCCTGAGATTTAAAGCGGTGTTTCACCACGCAGAACAACTTTTTAGCATAAAATTTGTAATAGTAGCGCGAGCTACAGTATGCCTGTCTTAATTTTTTTATCCCCGTACTCACTGTGTAATCGTACATAGAAGATTCCGACTGCCCGCGGGGAATGGGCGTTCCTTTCAAGAGGGAGGGTGATTGACGGCCGGCTCTGGCACGTCACGCTCCCCGAAGACAGCCGGAGTAGGTCTCGGCTCTTCACGGCGTCTGCGCACAGACTATGCGCAGGCGCCGTGAAGAGCCAAGCCTATTTCGGCTATTTCCGGAGAAGCGTGACGCGCCAGAGCCGGCCGTCAATCACCTTCCGTCTGGATTGGAACGCCCATTCCCCGTGGGCAGTCGGAATCTTCTATGTACGATTACACAGTGAGTACGGGGATAACAAAATTAAGACAGGCATACTGTAGCTCGCGCTACTATGCTGAATTTTATGCTAGAAGAAATATTATTTTTTTTTTTTTTATAGGGTGAACCCCCGCTTTAAGAGTCAGTTGATGGAACCTAAAATGTTCACAATTAAATTGGTTTTATGTTTTTTTTTCTGTGGTGGAAGTCTCTATCCAAACGCCTTTACCTTGATAGTATGCCATTAGTGTCATTTATGACATACTGTATAATAGGCATGTGCGATTCTGTTCTTAACGAATGGATTTTCGTACGAATTTGTTAGTATTTGTACATTCAGATCAATTCGAACATCCGTACATTCAGATCAATTCGAACATCCGAATAGCTGAAAGTACTAAAATACGAAAATTACAGAATTACAAATAAGCAAAATAACGAACAAGAGAAAATACGAACCTACGATTGGACAAACTTACTAAAATACAGATCACTGAAACCGCAAAAGAAGGAAAATTACATCTATAACGAACGATTTGCATTCCGTATTTTAAATCCCTTTTCTGTTCGTAATTTTGTAGATTTGTATTTTCATTCGTATGTTCGTATTTTCATTTGTGTGTTTTGTAAATTTGTTTCTTTGTCTGTTCGTAAATTTGTGTACTCGAAGCGTTCTTTCGAATGGGCACTGGGCAGTGTAGTTAGTGAGTGATGTATCTTACTTAATATCTTAGCCAATCAGTTTATCTCTTTTGTTCTGAGTCTGAGTTTGTTCTGGATTTTTGTCCGAAGGGAGTTGGCCGGACTTTTGTTGCCGAAAAGTTTGTCCGTTTGCAGAGCGAACTTTTGTCCAATGAAAACCGAAAAAGTTTGTCCGATGGAGCGTACACACGGTCAGATTTTTTGGAAAACTTGCTCATTTTGAAGTTTGTTGGCAAAACGTCCGACTGTGTGTATGGGGCTTAAGAAAGTCTATCTTAATATGGATTAGCCACGTGTTGAAAATGAAACTAAAATACGAGATTGCGAATGACCGCATGGCGATGTATTTATGAAAGTACAAAATTACGAATCCATTAAATGAAAATCATTATCTAACAAAATTACGAATTTCAAATCAACGAAAATAAAGAATTACGAATCATTCAGTATCAACAAAAATAAAACTGTTAGGAAAATACGAAGGGGTCCAAATAGGAAAACTTGCGTCTTACGAAATTACGAATCTATGAAACGAAACAAAAAAGATAAAAAAATGTTTTATTGTGCACATGTCTACTGTATAAGTCCTGCTTTTTTATCTACTTTTCTCTACTACAGTAAGTACCAGCTATACAAATCATAATACAGAAAATGTCCAGATTATCAGGTTATGATGGCCTTTGGCCTACAGTTATAACTAAAATATAAAAAGTCTACTTGCCATCAAAATTTGTTCAATGGTATCACTCATGATTTTTATGTTCTACTACCAGAATTTAGTGTCTACTTCCGCCAATAAATTCCTATATTTAGAATATCGATCAACATGAAAATGGAAGCATCATTGTATTTCTGTTATTTTGTGTTTACTACGTTTTCATGTTGGCTGCTAAATCCTTATATATATTAATACATTTTACAGTTAATAAAGAAAATATATAACAGTTAAAAAAAATTATATTTTGTTGCTATGGCAATGACCGCAAGGTTGACCAGGACAAGTCAACAGACCTGTGCGGTGCTTCATTGATGAATGACCATTAGGGGTAATGGGGTTAAGGTTCTTGAATAACTGAAAATAGCTCTGCCCTGTGCTTTCAAGGAGGCATTGGTTATTTTGAGGCAATTTTTGCTGAAACAACAAAGAATAATCTAAGCCCACAGCTATTTAATCATCTATTGCAAATATTTCCTTAGCTGGTTAACGGCTTAATCTGTTAACCATTTGCTTTTGCATACGGCCTTGAGCAGAGTTTGTTTCTGAAGAATGCCACAGCAGTGTATTATCGGACTATCTTTCTTCAGACTTAACTGTGAAAATTAATTGAAATACGGAACCGAGAACAGAGTTATAACAACAATTAAATAATGGATTAAGGAATACATTTATATGAGATGACAATATTTTAAGCTCTTTTATAGGTTTGATATGACATATATATTTTTTCTCATAATTAGGAATGATTCTTCAGGTAAAATAATAATGAGATTTTTGCCTGAAATAGGTCACTGCACAATGAGAGTGAGTCATGGCTTATTGGGTTTAAATCTGGATTATGAAAGCATAAAATCCTTCATCAACTATATCGAATGTTCTTACAAAAAAAATGAAAAATGAAATAGCTAGCATGTTAAGTCAATTTATTTCAAGTAAAATTCTTAAGACTGTTCATTTATTAGTTCTAGACTGCCATTATAATAGGTGCTTAGCCTCTTGCCATTTGAGGAATTAATCATTGTCTTGTAATTTTTTTTTTTATTGATGTGTCCCCATTCTTTTATAATAGAACTTGGATTTTCTTTGCTGCCTAGTTCTGTGTAACCAGCAGCTCCACATACCTTCCAGGAGCAAACTCTGGTCTTCAAATTTGGGCTTGGCATAAAATTACTAAATGTGTTCTTGTGTCAGTTGTTAGCCTGAATAGAGACAGCTGCTCAGGCACATTCAGACGTGCCTGTAAAATCACCAGGTGGCATATACAATTTATCTTATGAATATGTAGACCCAACATTTCATATTCCTGATATGAGCCTGCTGTACCAGGTACTTGTATGAAAAAGTATCATGCTGTCTCTGCATTGCTTCCTTTCTCTTGTTCCTACCAATACCCATGCTTTCCTGTCAAAAACTGATCGCACTAGACATGAGAGCACAGCATGGTCAATTTTCTGGCTGTGCTAAGGGCTCAGCCTACTCTCCTCCAATAAACAGACTTGTCCTAATCCCCCCCACAGCAATTCACTATGAAGACCAGTGTGATGCGGTTTCTCCTCCCCTCCCCTAGCCCTCTAAGCTCCTTATGCACGTTATGTGATCACTTAAAAAAAAAAAAAAAGATATTTTATCATTTTTCTTTATATGTATACGCAATGGTTTTGCTTTACATTTTTATTTTAAAATTCATTTGTTTTACAAGCTGAGGGTTTAAATATATGGTACTTTAAAGCGGAGGTTCACACAAAAAGTGAACCTCTGCTTTTTGGATCCCCCCTCCGGTGTCACATTTGGCAACTTTCAGGGGGGAGGGGGGTGCAGATACCTGTCTGTGACAGGTATTTGCACCACTTCCGGGTTCTGACTCCCGCGGGAGTCCAGGCTCGTTGCGTCACCCCCCCCCGCTGTCTTCTGGGAAACACTGTTCCCAGGAGAGCGGGGACCAGTGAAGGTGCGCCGCGATCCTCGCATATGCGCAGTAGGGCTTCACTTCCTGATTCCCTCACCGAAGATGGCGGCAGAAGCACCCGAAGACCGATTGCTCAGCCTCATCTGCTGACATCGCAGGTGCGCTGGACAGGTAAGTGTCCATTTTTTAAAAGTCAGCAGCTCCAGTATTTGTACTCCTGGCTTAGAGAGAAAAAAAAAGGGTGGACCTCCGCTTTAAGTGCATGCTGTAATCTCCTATTGGTACGTATCTTTGGGTTCAGAACTTTTGGTCTGAACCTATCATATGTGAGGGAAGATCATCATGTTAGAGGGAGAATCAAACACAGTAGAAACGTGTGTGTATGCTTACAGATAGCTGCACAGAAGCTTTAATGGAACTTGAGCTGTGGATCCTGTGTATAAATGCTCAGCATGGCTGCATCTAGAATGTTTCAATAATGTGTGCTATGAAAGCTACTGAATTGCTTTACGCCTGTCTGCTTATTTGTTGGCACCAGATTACAGTGAACCTGGAGGCCTGCAATACAAAGCATGTGTTGGGCTAATAAGTCATGATGATGAGGCACTCTTATTCATATCCGCTGGGGCTCCTGAAGATCCTTTAAAAATATCTGTATATGTACACAGTTAGGTGAACCCACTTCCAGATGCGGGAAATTTAGAACTGAAGCACTACGCCATTATGTCGCCCCCTTTTTTCTGACTGTTGAGACAAGCTTTATACATTTTGGACTTTAAATGGTTGTAGAGCATGCTGCAGATAAACCGATACAATTTATGTCAGAGGATTTGTTTAATCTCTGTGTATCACTTGAGGCCAGTCACTTCACTGGGTATATGTTGGCTGGTGGAGGTACTAATTATTATTGTTTGTAATTTTGCTAATATCCCTTAATAAATATATTTTTGTATTTTGTCATACTACTGCAAGGTGTAAAGAATAAAAAAGTTGCATATACCGCAAGTGATTAATAACTGAGGGTTTATTGTCACTTTAAGAACATTTCAATCAAACACATTGTGAGATTCAGTTCCACCTTTTGCCCAAACCTCTTAGTAGCATATGCTTGCAATTCTCCCAATGCTGACTTCTCATTTCAGTCTAGAAGGATTAAGGAAATGGCCCACAACTACTATGTCCTGCCTAAGGCCAGCCACAGTCAGGCAAACATCAAACCTCTCACAAAAAGAGAATGATGCAATTAGACATTTGCCCATATCAGCTCTTTTATAATTGGAGTGTTTGTCCCCCTGGCTGGGCCAACACACAGAAGTCGCACATTCATATTGTGATTGATTTATACGTTTTTTTTTCTTTTGGTTTCAGCCAACTGTCTTTTGATGCTTCCCTCCTACTACAGTTAACTGGTTAGACTTAATATGACTGTAGCCAAATCAGACATCATATTCATTTTAATGCTGAGGCTGAAAGTGGAGAAGCTGAAGGAACCAGTTTATCCACTATGTGTCCGTACATCTGGAGCTAGCAGTTCTGTAATAAAGGTGGGTCACTACACCAGTACATTCTACAACCAGCTAAAAATGCAAAATGAAAGGACCAAAGTTATGTGTTGGTAACCATTTACCACCCCTGGCAGCCCAGGTGCATTAGGTAAAGGCCTGGGTTATTGGCATGTGGAAATGTGGCCCTGCATGCATTAGAATCTTCATTCACTTGCCATCAGTTTCTTTCCAACAGGCCATTCTATTTTGTGTTCCAAAAAATGGACTAGTAAGCTAAAGTTTGTAGCTGGATTGTAAGTTTAGAGCTAACTTTAAAGAAATGTAATTTTGAATTGTAATGGAAGGCCCACAGAGTAGTACACTCTATTCTCAATCAGACAATATGCAACCCCTGGCATTTGTATTCACAGGATCATATTTATTCCTTGTACCTTTCACCTCATCTTCTTTAATCTTTTCAGGGGTGAGATCATTCTTCAAAGAAGTTTTCACAGTTTATGATCGGTTCATATAGAATGTATAATTCTGCATTTATACTGTATCCATTTTAATGATGGTCATAAATAACGGTGAGCCATAATGGTGTCTGTGACAAAAACGTTTTCTTTTGGCTGCACATCCACCTTCATTCTTTTTATGTATCTTTAGTTTTCAGACTCTTCTTCCCAGCTGCTCTGACCTTGTTTATTCTTCCTGGCTCTCTCTTACTTATGGCTTTTCCCAACTGATTCCTGCTGATATTGCTCTGAGTGCCATTGCTTGTACATAGGATATGTTCTTGCAGCACAGCAGTTACACCTTGTGCTGCTCTTCGTTGTTTTAGCTTAACGTTGTATAAGGCATAAATGGGTTTTTAGTTCTGGGGGCCTCATTCAGAGATGAAACACACATGCACATACTATATAGTAAATTCATATAAAAAAATAAAATGGATGTGAATAAACAGAAGACATGTCTATATAGATAGAGATATATCTATCTATCTATAGATATACAGTATATATAGCCTGTATTTAAACTTAAAATAGAGTTATAAAGTAAAATAGAATTGATTAAAAGATACTAGAACTGACGGGCTTGTGGCTGGAATGACCCAGTTTCAATCTAGAAGAGCCTCACAGAATAAGTGCAGCTATCTCCTAAGGTAAAAACATATGAAGGCAGAATATAAATCATATTTTTTTCATGTAGGACCTGGTGATTCTGCCAGTAACACACTTCCTATGCTAGGGTGACACACTCACTTTACTGTATATACTGAGAAGCAGTGTTGTCGCCCAAGGGCAGGACTAAAGAAAACCAAACCTTCTCATTTCCATAGCATAGGGATAGATGCTCTGAAGTCTATAGGGGAACCTTGAGTCAATACTTTTTAGAACCACCTTTCTCTACAATTACAACTGCAAGTCTTTTTGGGTATATCTCTACCAGCTTTGTACATAGAGAATGACATTGTTGCCCATTCTTCTTTGCAAAATACCTTGAACTCTGTCAGATTGGATAGAGAGCATCTGTGAACAGCAATTTTCAAGTCGTGCCACAGATTCTTGGATTTAGGTCTGGATATTGGCTGGGCCATTCTAACACATGAATATGCTTTTGATCTATACATTTCATTGTAGCTCTGGCTGTATGCTTAGGGTCATTGTCCTGCTGGAAGGTGAACCTCCGCCCCAGTCTCAAGTCCTGCCCTGTATTTGGCTCCATCCATCTTTCCATCAACTCTGACCATCTTCCCTGTCCCTGCTGAAAAAAAGCATCCCCACAACATGATGCTGCCACCACCATGTTTAAAGGTGGAGATAGTGTGTTCAGGGTGATGTACAGTGTTAGTTTTCTGCCACACATAGTTTTACTTTTAGGCCAAAAAGTTACATTTTGGTTTTATTTAACCAGAGCACCTTCTTCCAAATATTTGCTGCGTCTCCCACATGGCTTCTCGCAAACGGGACTTCTTATGGCATTCTCTCAACAATGGCTTTCTTCTTGCCACTCTTCCATAAAGGCCAGATTTGTGGAGTGCACAACTAATAGTTGTCCTATGGACAGATTCTCCCATCTGAGCTGTGGATCTCTGCAGCTCCTCCAGAGTTTCCATGGGCCTCTATGATTAATGCCCTCCTTGCCTGGCCTGTTTAGGTGGACAGCCATGTCTTGGTAGGTTTGCAGTTGTGCTATACTCTTTCCTATTTTTTTTATAACTTAACCCTGCTTTTAACTCCTCCACAACTTTATTCCTGACATGTCTGATGTGTTCCTTGGCTTTCGTGATGTTGTTTGTTCACAAAGGTTCTCTAACAAACCTGAGCTCACAGAACATCTGTATTAATGCTACAATTATATATATATATATATATATATATATATATATATATATATATATATATATATATATATATATATATATATATATATATATATATATAATATATATATATATATATATATAATAAATAAAACATTCTGGCACTGTCAATTGCTTTACTGGGAAGCCTGCATCCAATTTGCATAAGTGTGAACCCCAGCCCGAGTTCTCACTCGATCCAGTGCTGTGCTCACCTGTAGAGGCTCTCCCAGATTTTACTGGCTTTACTGTGTTGCTGCTGTCAGCCAAATCCTATGATGATGGAGCAGGAGTGGGGATTGAGGAGGGGTGTAGGTGGAGTGCAGGATGGTGCTGCGGAAGTAACCCATGCTGTCCCAATGCGATACAATAACTTGTATTGAAATAATGCAAAGTAAAAAACATGGTGGGAAGGAAGCCCAGCCAGGAACACTCACAGTTCCAACAGTGTGTAGAAAGCAGGATTCAGACAAAATTACAGCATCTTTTTAGAGGGGAAAAATGCTGCCTGGCAGTCTTGTGCCTAGGCAGGAAGATGTCCAGAGAATTTACAAGCCCTATGATTTCCCTGTTCATCAGGAACCTTTAAAAAAACATAGTATCAAGCGCACTCCCTATAGATATCTCTGTAGACGATAAACAAAAGGTAAAAGATGGGAACAATAGAACTCCAAACAAATTTTGTGAGTATCAAAAGTTGAAAAATATATAGTGCTCATATGGAATTACTATAGTCCATCAATAAAATGTCCAGAGCACTAAATAACCAAACGATGCCTTGCTTAGATGGCTGCCAGCTGACAGATGAAGCAATCTGTGAAACAACAAGAAAGGAGACACAAAGCAGCGCCTTCTGAGCGTAGCAAGTGTATTTAATATTGGAAATGTATTAAAACATGTAGGTAACCTACTCACATGTCTGATGTAGGTAAAGGCATAGTCAATTATACAGGGTTCATCCGCGGGGGTCCCGGAGAAGACGAGATGTCCTTATGCTGGCATGCAGTGTCCTGGTCCGTACTGCAGCGGCGATGGGAACCAAAAGCGCCCTCGGAACTGAAGTGCGCGGAACAGGTCTCCACTGTGTGCTGCTGTTGCTGCCGACTTCACATCCGGGCGCGGGAGGTGCACGCGTTCGAGGCTTTCAAGTCTCTTCTTCAGGCATAGTGGTGGCCATCTTTCCGGAGCGCAATATAAATGAAGGAAAGACCGCCCTGAATACTCCAATTGGCCAGATCTTAATTACGGAACATCTAATACCCCCCACGAGACTTATATACAGAAATACCGTTAAAAAATGGAATAAAATACATTTATATAAAAATATCTATTAATTAAAGCAACAAGCAGCGGGGGTTTGCCTGAATAATCATAAAGATGGAAGCTCTATAGGCATACAGTAATAATGTCTAATAAAATCAACTCAATGGCAAATAAATATTCCCAAGAAAGGGTTATGGGTAGATAATATTACTAAAATGTGATAATAAACATGAGAAAAAACAAAATTGCTGCACAAAAAAAACTACCGCTGTATTAACCTCCCTCATACACACAGCACATAGGGATATGACGTATATACTGCCTGAATAAGGACTACATTTAGTAATTTATATATATATATAGGAGGAAAAAAATTACTAAGAAATATTAAAATATTATTAAACCTCAATATCAGTATCAGAAAATATTAAAAATATTATTCAAAAATATTAAAAAATGTATATTTTACAAAAAACATTTCCAATATATTAAATAATATGTGTTGTTAAAAATTGGGGGGAAGGGGGGGGGGGGGAAGGGGGAAAGGTACTAAGGCGTTGACGTCACCTATAGTCACTGTTAAAACCATATCTGAATCAAGTATATTCTTATACTTGATTCAGATATGGTTTTAACAGTGACTATTGGTGACGTCAACGCCTTAGTACCTTTCCCCCTCCCCCCCCCCCCTCCCCCCAATTTTTAACAAAACATATTATTTAATATATTGGAAATGTTTTTTGTAAAATATACATTTTTTAATATTTTTGAATAATATTTTTAATATTTTCTGATACTGATATTGAGGTTTAATAATATTTTAATATTTCTTAGTAATTTTTTCCTCCTATATATATATATAAATTACTAAATGTAGTCCTTATTCAGGCAGTATATACGTCATATCCCTATGTGCTGTGTGTATGAGGGAGGTTAATACAGCGGTAGTTTTTTTTGTGCAGCAATTTTGTTTTTTCTCATGTTTATTATCACATTTTAGTAATATTATCTACCCATAACCCTTTCTTGGGAATATTTATTTGCCATTGAGTTGATTTTATTAGACATTATTACTGTATGCCTATAGAGCTTCCATCTTTATGATTATTCAGGCAAACCCCCGCTGCTTGTTGCTTTAATTAATAGATATTTTTATATAAATATATTTTATTCCATTTTTTAACGGTATTTCTGTATATAAGTCTCGTGGGGGGTATTAGATGTTCCGTAATTAAGATCTGGCCAATTGGAGTATTCAGGGCGGTCTTTCCTTCATTTATATTGCGCTCCGGAAAGATGGCCACCACTATGCCTGAAGAAGAGACTTGAAAGCCTCGAACGCGTGCACCTCCCGCGCCCGGATGTGAAGTCGGCAGCAACAGCAGCACACAGTGGAGACCTGTTCCGCGCACTTCAGTTCCGAGGGCGCTTTTGGTTCCCATCGCCGCTGCAGTACGGACCAGGACACTGCATGCCAGCATAAGGACATCTCGTCTTCTCCGGGACCCCCGCGGATGAACCCTGTATAATTGACTATGCCTTTACCTACATCAGACATGTGAGTAGGTTACCTACATGTTTTAATACATTTCCAATATTAAATACACTTGCTACGCTCAGAAGGCGCTGCTTTGTGTCTCCTTTCTCATCAGGAACCTTTCCTTGCCACTAGTTTTGTCCCTTGCAGGCAGGGTTCCTATCCCTACTCTACTATTTTTCAAAATGCACAGATCTTGGAGCCAGGACCTTAAAAAGGCTCTGTCTGACCCAATATGGCTGCAAGTCACATGGTGTGGCAGCATCTAATAGGATGCTGCAGGTGTGCCCCCATAGCAAGGTATCCAAAAGAGAACAGCCAGGAGCGCTGGCAGGGGACCTGAGAAGAGGAGGTTTTGAACCAGGTAAGTATTGACCCATTTGTAATTTATAAAAATGTGTTTACAATCGCTTAAAAAGTGTGGGGATCGTCATAAAGAAGGTTTACAAACTTCAGCATCATTCACATTTTTAGGGATGGACTACAAATAATTGAAATACAATGTGGAAATTAATTTATGATTTTAAATTTTGAGCATGGATATGCTTTTAACGCATACTCGTTAGTAAATTTAATATATATAAATTGGAAGAACAGATATGATTTATCCTGTTTTATTGTTACCAATCCTGAGTTAAAGTATTTATTTTCCGCTTGAGTGCTATGGATATTTATAAAATGTTTGGCTATTTAAAAAACTGTACAGCATAAATGAATAATTTCTTTATTGCGTATTAAATGTACACTTTAATCATAAATTATGTAGTGCTTGATTAAATAGTTTATGTGCAGTTGCAAAGCTTTTACAAAATGCCAGCGCTATAACCAATTGCCATATCATCCAGTTTAATGTGGTACTTTCTGAATTGTAGGTGGGATGAAGGCAGAAGATTGCTTGTTTTTATTGAGCTGGTCTTTGGGACCACCAACAGATACAAATACAAAAAAACAAATAGTGTCTAGCATCCCTATGCATAGATATGTGCAATTTTAATATATTGTGTGTGACTTTGAAAACTGGTTTGTAATATACCGTATTTGCCGGTGTATAAGGCGACCGGGCATCTAAGACGACCCCCTAATTTGACAGTTTTTTAAGATTTTTTTTGCCTGTACTCACCGTATAAGACGGCCCCCTTCCGAGGCTTCTGACGCTTCATATTCTTCTTCCTTCTTGCTGGAGCTGGAGCCAATCACAGCGAGCGATGTATTCTATTAATGAATACAAAGCCTGCTTGGATTGGTAGAGGCTGTAACATCATCAGCCCATGCCTCTTTTACTCTCAAAGCCAATCCGTGCAGGCTTCTGTATGTAGCCTGCTCAGATTGGCAGAGGTTGTTAATCCAAGGCTCTGTATTCATTTGAATACAACGCTCACCGGGATTGGCTAAGCTACATACAGTATTACTGCACATCCAGCAGGCATCTGAGCAGCTGACCCGGCGTATAAGACGACCCCTGATTTTTGGCCAGTTTTTTTGAGTGTAAAAGGTAGTCTTATACGCCAGCAAATACAGTACTCTGAAAAGTTAGCAGACTTTGTACAGGTACAGCCCTTAAATAAAGTATAATTAAAAGAGTGGAGATTAGAACACCTATTGGGTTTTTATTGCCCAACGGTGACGTCAAACACGCCTCCTCCCAACGTTTCATCCAATAGGACTTGATCACGTGATCACCCCGTGATCAAGTCCTATTGGATGAAACGTTGGGAGGAGGCGTGTTTGACGTCACCGCTTGTGAGGAACAGTTCCGTACCGGTCGGAACTTTGTTTGTCTGCTGACATTTATCTACTAACCTGTAAGTGAGATATTTTATTTATTAAATTTACCAAACGATATCACACCATTGTGGCCTTTTTTCTTTGATGGTTGGACCATTGCCCTGAGTGTTTTTCTGAGGATTGCTGGACGTGAGGTTTCCCTACAACAGCTGCATAGTCCTCTTCCACGATTTCTTTGCCCTTCATTCACATGAATCTGGTAAGGACCAGTGTGTTCTGAGGTGGAGGTTTATGTCACACTGTCCGTTTGCCAGTCACTTGGGGTATTTACCTTTTTACCATACAATATCACACTATTGGAGCTTTGTTCTTTTTTTGGTTGCTCACCATTGCTGGATCATCGGGTGTCTGTCTGGCTGTGGATCCGTTTCCCTGTCTAGCCCAGGTGTATGGCTATCCGCTCGTTTTGATCCTGTGGATCATTAACTCTGGTAAGGGTCTGCAACACCAGGCATCCTGGACTAATTTTTGGTTTTTCTACATTCCTTTGCTGGAACACGTTTTCACAAGCTGTTTTTACACTGTACTGTTTACCACATCACCTTTTTTATATATCATTATGCACATCTGAAGAAATCCTCTAGATTGTTCATTGGACTTCCTTTTTTGTTATTTTTTCACTGGCGATCTGCATAAGACACAGTTTTTTCAGCGCAACTCCATCTTTTACCTATATTATTATTTGTTTGTATAAACATTTTGAGTTTGCAGCTATCACTTATTGTATTAGATAAGCGCACTTTTTTCCTTTACCATTAATTGTACATATACAGTTTGTAGGTATTAGCATGCCCAGAAGTTTTTTTAAATATACAGGTTCTGGAGCTGTCTTCATCCTTGTTGCACTTCCCAATAAGTCGCTGGTCTTGTAACAAGTATAACTTGTAAGTTTAGGCTTTTCAATGAAGAACAGTTGAGGGCAATGGTGAATCCATGTCAGTATCTGGGGAGGATGGTAGTTGATCCTGGCGATCAATAGACCTATGCGAGCACAACATGTGTCTAACATTCCCTATTCTTTGGATGCTTTCCAACCATCTATGAGCAGATTGGTTTACTAAGAGGCGGTTTACACCATAAATCACACAGAAATGTGCTGTGCATTCCTGTGTGATTCACATGCGACCTGGGTGCAGTGCGATTTTTAGTCCATTAATTTGGACCACGCCAAAAGTAGTGCATGCGCTATTTTTAAAGACTCACTGCAACCTGATCGCATTTTATTACTCTGTTATGCAACAGTGCAGGCAAACTTATTGCATTTGGGGTTTTGTTAAGTTAGCATGGACACCCACTGCAGGTTGCAAGTGCAGTGCGTTTTGAACGCAGTGTGGGAAAGTGCACTGTGTTCCGGTGTGAATCGGCCCTAAAATCAGGTCATTTCCATTTGTTACAGGTTTCTTCGCACTGCACAGTGGCATTTGTCTTACCAAATAAGCCTATATGTAAGTTTAGAACAAGCATGAGAATTGCTACCTAACAATCGGTTGTTTGTATACTGGTTAATAACACTATGAGCATTAAAAGACTTAGATTAACCTATTTAAATCTTATTTACCACATTTTCACTTGCAAGACACTACATGCCATTGACTGCAGAAAAATTCATCAGCTTTATACAGTTCATTGATAATGTTTGAGCACCAATTAACTTATGACACTAAAGAGACATTACCTGTGTAGGTAATTGATCCAAGCTGATGTTGTGGAGGGAACATTAACTGTAGTGTGACTGATGACCATTACATTATTTGCTCCTAGCGTTTAAATTGCAGGAAAATTCAATCATCCTCCAATACATCTACTTCTGTTACTTTAAAATCAGCAGCAGATCTTTGTGCAGAAAAAGCTACATGGTGGAATAGTTACCCCCCTCAAAAGGTGAAGGCTGAAAATGCATGAAGTGATAGAAATACAATATTTTACGTTAAAAATTAAAAGTTCTATTTTTCATTAATGGAAATGGACCTACACAAACAATATAAGGTTTGTTTTTAAATGTAAAAAAAAAATGTTTTATCATTTGAAAAAAATACATGAAAAACTGTTATTCTTTTTTGTACCTTGACTTTTTCTACAATAAAATCGCTTGTAAAAAAAAAAAAAAAAAAAAGAAAAAAAAAAAAAAAAGAAATGTTTTTATATTATATAAAGGAGAACGGGCTCAGCCTTTTCTTTTGCCAGTGGTAGACTATCTATGAGACTGGCACAGCCAGGTCTAAGCAGGTTTGTTATCTACTTTTTTTTAACAAGGCAACAAGCAAACACATTATAGGAGGGCTGTGTACAAAGCATAAAACAAATGAAGCATTTGCTCACCCGAGCCACTACTTAAAGGGGTTGTAAAGGTTTGTTTTTTATTTTCTAAATAGGTCCCTTTAAGCTAGCGCATTGTTGGTACACTTACCTTTTCCTTCGATTTCCCTTCTACATGTTTTTTTTTCTTGGTTTTCTTTGTCTGAATTTCTCACTTCCTGTTCCTCCTCAGTAAGGGCGCTTTCACACGGGGCAGATCAGTAATGATCTGCCTCCGTGTGTCCGTAAGCTCAGCGGGGATCGTTCCGTAAAATCCCCGCTGAGCCGTCGGCTGACAGGGCGGTCCCCGCACACTGTGCAGGGACCGCCCTGTCTTTTCTCCGCTCTGCTCTATGGGGGGGATCAGATGAACACGGACCGTGTGTCTGTGTTCATCCGATCCGCAGACGGAAAAAAAAATAGGATTTTCTTCCGTCCGCAAAATCAGATTTTTGCGGAGGCGGGTGATTACGGGTGTCAGCGGATGTTTATCAGCTGACACCTGCAATCACATAGGGACCAATGTATGTCCCTTTTTCATCCGCAAACGGATGGATGAAAAAGCGGACATACGGTCCGCACATGTGAAAGGGGCCTAAGCTGTTCAGCAAGCTGTTCTGGCTGTCTAAACACTGCTCTGATGATGGTGGCAAGTTTACTGAGGAGAAACAGGATGTGAGAAATTCAGACAAAGAAAAAAAACATTTAGAAGGGAAATCGAAGGAAAAGGTAAGTGAACCAACAATGCACTAGCTTAAAGGAACCTATTTGAAAATTAAAAACAAACCTTTACATCCCCTTTTAACTCGGATCAGTTCTGTGGTATCCCCTTGTGGGTTCAATGTTCTGTCCACACAGCCTTTTCACTCAGCAACAGACTCCTACATCAATGACCTCAGTCAGCTCACATATAAAAAAAGACCTGTGAACATCAGAGACTCATAATGAGGTATGAGTAACGGGTAAGATATGAACCTAGGACCTAGTATCCCATCCAAAGCTATACAAAGTCTCTGGGATCCAGGACAGAACTTGCGATTCTGAACATTCTCCACATCACGCATAAACCCAGGGCCCCTCAAACCTAGGTGACACATATAAATCGTCCACAATTCTGCCAGCCAGTGAGTTACTATATATTTGATCACCAAGTATGTAAGACTATTCACAGCGCATACACACAATAGAATGAGTGAGAGAAGGGACACGCCTGTTTTCCCAGTTCATTTGAATCGCCTAGATTTTCAGTTAAAGAAAAGTAGGAAGTGCTGTATTTCCTTATTCGAAAGCCAAATACGCATTGTAAATAGAGTTCCGGCCACAATTTCACTTTTTAAATATAAATACCCCTGTAATACACAAGCTTAATGTATTCTAGTAAAGTTAATCTGTAAACTAAGGTCCGTTTTGTTGGGTTGTTACAGCATTTAGACACTTTATAAAATAGAAATTGACTGGGGCCATCTTAAGTGTGTGCATCATGAAGCCAGACTGTATGACTTCCTGGATTTCAGCCTTGCAAATCTCGCACATGCTCAGTGCTGCACAAGCAGTGTCAGATCAGGTTTCAGCACCTGTGCTGTCCAAGTCACATGATTCTTTGAGACTGGGGAATGCACAGACTCCTGGAAAGTTACACCCACTACATTCCCAGGAGTCTGTGCGGTGTAGGTTAGGAAGCATTAAGCACCTAGGTGCAGGAAGTGGGAATATTACCTATTCTGCCTAGCAACAACACTTTGAAGGCATCTAAAAAAAAAAAAATTTTCGTTAAGGACTAATGACATTTTTTTAAAACTACTGATGTAATGTTATATTTATGGGTGGAACTCCACTTTAATAAAATGTTTATTTTTGCAACTGACTATAAAGGATAAGTTCACCTTTTGTAACATGTAACACTCATATTCAGGTTGTAACATGTTACAGATGCATCGAACCCCGCTCCCCCGTTCTGACAGCTAGTGGTGGATCCCCCCCCCCCCCCACTAGTTGTCACAATCTGCAACCAACGTGGCCATGCGAGGCTCCGCCCACGTGCCTTCCCGGCCACGTCATCCATTCACAGTGTTCTGTGAATATGAAAACTACAAGGTCCAACAGCCTTGTGGCTGTAGGTCTGTAGATATCAATGCATAACCACAGTGCTGTTGAGCGCTGTAGTAGTTTATTAATGCTTCCTGTCACAGTGTACCTGTCTGACTGTATCGGAGCTATGGCCAGACAGATGCACACAGTCTGCAGGACTGTGACATATTACACCCACAATCTGCTGATCATGGATGCAATGCTTTACAGGTCTATTACAAAAAAAATAATAAATGCATATTTTTTTACGTGCAAACAAATGTGCATTTATTAGTTTGTCTGTACAGGTGAACTTATTTAAACTATATAAAAGATGATTTCCAATACCTGAAAATATTCAAAGCACATTAAAGCATCTTAAAAAGATCAAATTTACCAGAAGCAACTATTCTTTTGCTTTAAAGGATAAGTTCACCTTTTAACCAAAAAATATAGAATGCACATTTTTTTGCTGGTAAAAAAAAATGCATTTTTTTGTTTGTTCTGAATTGCACCAGCGATCAGTAGATCACCGGTGCCATGTAGGTCTCCTGCACATATGTCACTGTATAGTATCTGTGTGCCCGTACATCCCGTATGAGCAAGCAGATGCAATCTGACAGGGAGAGAGAATGAACTACCACAGCACTCCACAGCATTGTGGTAGTTTATTGAAAACTACCATCTGAAAGCCGCAAAGGCTGCTGGTCCTTGTCGTTTTCCATTCACAGAATACTGTGAATTAATGACGTGGCCGGTGGGCGGAGCCCTGCTCGGCGAGTTTTTTTTTAAATTGTGACAGATGTGGGGGGCAGTCTGTTTGTAATATGCTACACCCTGAATATGGGTGTAACATGTTACAAAAGGTGAACTTATCCTTTAATTTAAATAAATCAACATTCCCCTATTTTTGTTATGTACAGTATTTATATTAACAAAACTTTTTTAGCTGTTTTATATTCTTTAATTATATGTGTATATGCAAGTAACCATATAGTAGTATATCCTCATTACAAATGCGTGCTGGACTTCTTCTTTGGGGCGCACTTTATCATGTTTGGTCAGTAGAGTTTTAGGAGTTTCACTGTAGTGTTTTTTCACGTCTCCTTGATGCAGTATTCAGCAGGAATTGATATTCGCTATGATTCTACTTCTGGATAATAATCATGACGTTATGATGCACAAATATGTTAAAAATTTCCAGTAAATGCAGATTGAATATTTACTGAAAAACCTACAGGGCCTAAAGTTCAGCCTGATAGGTAATATTTTGGCTATACTTCTCCTGTAGGTCACAGGAGTACAGTTTGTTCTGCACTCCTGTGACCCATTTTCAGCCGACGGCGGGCTAAAGCCTGCTGTCAGCTGACATCACTGAGCAGGTCCAGGCTCAGAAAAGATCCCAACTTTACTGTCAGGATTCATCACAGATGCCTGGCTCAGCCTCTAAGCACACCAACCCCTCCCACCCCCTCCACAGCCCATCAGAGCAAAAGAGAGAACTTAGCGATCAGTGGTGTTTGATCGCTCGGTTCTCACTGCAGAGCCAATAGGGGACAGAAACAGCACTGCACCGATGCTGCATCCACCTAGGTGAGTATGTTTGGTTCTCTCACACTTCACTTTTAAGGGTTTTTTTTTTTTCTTGTGGCTTTAGCTACCAATCAGATTCTGACATTCTAGTTGCAAAAGTTTGAAAATAAAGTAATTGCCAAGATACCTTACCTTGAGCACACTTTTCATACATCAAGCTCACAGTAATTTCCATTTTAAAGGTGGTCCATAATGGAATGGAATGTAAAAGAAACCTGGGGCTGTGATTGCTGATCTCATAAAAATACTAGTTGCCTGGCTGACATGCTGATCTTTTACCTCCATATAGTGAATGCTATTGTGGCTTGTTGCATAATGTTCCAGAACAGTGACTGAAAATAAAGACTATAGACAGTCAGGCCATTGGCACTTTCAGAAAGCAGCCGGAACAGCAACCTCCACATTTTTTCAATTAGAAGTTTCCTTTAATGAAATTGGTACTGAATACAAAAACATCTGATCATGACTTGACTGTAGTGAAGTGTAGACTTGCTACCCCGTTTCTCATCAGAGAGGCCCAACCTGCCTGCAAATCTCTAGCACTTTAACCCCTTCCCGACCGCCGCATGTACATATACGTCGGCAGAATGGCACGTACAGGCACATTGGCGTACCTGTACGTCCCTGCCTAGACGTGGGTCGGGGGTCCGATCGGGACCCCCCCCGCGACTTGCGGCGGTCGGGTCCCCTCGGGGAGCGATCCGGGACGACGGCGCGGCTATTTGTTTATAGCCGCTCTGTCGCGATCGCTCCCCGGAGCTGAAGAACGGGGAGAGCCGCGTGTAAACACGGCTTCCCCGTGCTTCACTATGGCGCTGCATCGATCGAGTGATCCGCTTTATAGGGAGACTCGATCGATGACGTCATTCCTACAGCCACACCCCCCTACAGTTGTAAACACACACACAGTGTACACCAAATCCTACAGCGCCCCCCGTGTTTAACTCCCAAACTGCAACTGTCATTTTCACAATAAAGAATGCAATTTAAATGCATTTTTTGCTGTGAAAATGACAATTGTCCCAAAAATGTGTCAAAATTGTCCGAAGTGTCCGCCATAATGTCGCAGTCACGAAAAAAATCGCTGATCGCCGCCATTAGTAGTAAAAAAAAAAAAAATTAATAAAAATGCAATAAAACTATCCCCTATTTTGTAAACGCTATAAATTTTGCGCAAACCAATCGATAAACGCTTATTGCGATTTTTTTTACCAAAAATAGGTACAAGAATACGTATCGCCCTAAACTGAGGAAAAAAAAATTTTTATATATGTTTTTGGGGGATATTTATTCTAGCAAAAAGTAAAAAATATTGTATTTTTTTCAAAATTGTCGCTCTATTTTTGTTTATAGCGCAAAAAATAAAAATCGCCGAGGTGATCAAATACCACCAAAAGAAAGCTCTGTTTGTGGGGAAAAAAGGACGCCAATTTTGTTTGGGAGCCACGTCGCACGACCGCGCAATTGTCTGTTAAAGCGACGCAGTCCCGAACTGTAAAAACACCTTGGGTCTTTAGGCAGCAATATGGTCCGGGGCTTAAGTGGTTAAGGACACATCAGAATGCCAATACTTGGTGTAAATGTTGTTGCAGATTTGTGGTTCACTACACCGTGCCATCGCTTCAGTGATTAAACACATTTCCAAAGTCTTCCTCCTAACTGCATGTCTGACATTAACCTAAATGTCATTATATCTGTTTAGAAAATCGTTCAGAGGGCGTAAAGTTTATGCTGCCATATGTCTCTGAACTTCCTGGTCACATCAGGTTATGATTTCTGTATACAAAAGTGCCTTTAAGCTTAATTTTTGCAGCAATACAAATGTCATTGCAGTTTATATATAGCACACATTATCTCCGCTATCCATTCACATGTTTAGTGGACATTAAGGCATTCAGGCAGACTTTCATGTTAACCTGTATATGAAATATATTTGTGGCTTTAAATTACTATTTGACATAAGCACATTGTTTTCCTACAAATTTTATCTGTGCATGTATTGTACATACATCTACATTTGTCCTACAATCTTCGCTGTTCCCCCTTCAAATCAGAGCCCCCCCCCCCCATCAGAGACCCTCCATCACATCAGAACCCCCATTTTCAGATAATAGTCCTCAATTGCATCAGATTTTCCCCAATCACATCACAGCCCCTTGGCACAGAGTCCGTTTATCACATTGGTCCTCCTTTATGAAGTTCATAGCTTGTGGCTCCAGCAGCAGGGAAGGCGGAGAAGGTCTGGACAGAGCTGCATTTTTGTCTTCTCTTGATTGTTAGCCCTGCATGTCACCTGAGTGAGTGAGAAACTTGTAAAGCGCAACACATGCGAACTGAATCTCCTCTGGGCGCTGTATCCATTTCATGGGTAAGGAACCCCTTGACCTCAGAAGAGATGGGTTTTAATCTTTCTCCTGAAGGCCAAGTGGTAGTGCATTCCACCTGCCCTGCATCAATGTCATCCATGCCATGGTGCATCCTGGCACTAGACCAGAGTTACATTAGTTGTTGTGGTGCTGGCAGCTGGGCCACCCGCACTATGGCATTGCACAATGTAGATCAAGGGCAAACTGTGTCCTGTGTTCCCAGCACCCCAGGGGAAGCAAAACAGAACCCCAGATGAAAAATTATACATTAGATTATAGGCAGATGATATCAGATTCATCTGTTTATACTAATTCTTTGTACATTTATTATTTTTAATAAATACAAAAAATTAAAAAATGCCATATATGTGTGCACCAGGCTCATCTTTAAAGCCAATTTTTCAGATGCTTTAAGAGCATGAAAAAGCATCAGTTTACAATTTACAAGCATTAAATCCATTGATAAAACCTAAAGACATAAAAAATGTAATCTTCAAGGATTTAATGAAGTTATGAACTTGCAGGTCTTTATTGCTTAGCCAAAGAAGCACATGTTGGGGTGTCATAATTTGGTTGCCAAATAGTAGTAATAACAATGGAGCAAGGCCAGTCCACTAAGCTTGGACCTTTCCTGCTTTTTTTGTGAACTTAGTTTATTTTATTCCACAGCCTGGTTTCTTGAAAAACTGGTGACATAGCCAGTTGCCCCCAGCTGCCCCCTGGGAAGGCTATGTCACCAGTGCTCATCAGGGAAATCTAATTTTGTAAACTGCATGATTTTGGGAGAGATCTCTATTGGAAAAAAACCTTTTCTCTGAGATCTTGAGATATTTCACAAAGTCTTAAAATATCTTGTGCAAAAGGCTTTTTCCCCCCAGAGATCTGTAGTTGATGTCATTGGTTGGCTGCCACAGAAATAAGTAGTCCACTGAAAAGGCAAATAACTAAATGTGTTTTTTTTTGTGTGTATTTTACTATATTTGTCATGATGGTGCCAGTTTAAGAGAAGGAGAGGTAGGGGGATAGGGATTGTGCACTTTAATGTCAGAAGAAAGTCTAAATAATTAATACATTTTTATACAGCAACAAATTGACTGACTGTCTTTTTAATGATGACACATATAATCTAGTTATTTCAGGGTACTAAAATCTGGTGATTACTGGACAGGAAGTCAACATGCAGGAATCAATATGACACCTTAATATTTGTCATTGGATGCACCAAGCAGAGAGACTCCAGTCATATCCTCTAGTACAGGGATCTTCAAACTATGGCCCCCCAGTTGTTCAGGAACTACAATTCCCATCAAGCCTAGCCATGTCTGTGACTGTCAGAGTTTTACAATGCCTCATGGGACGTGTTGTTCTACAACAGCTGGAGGGTCGTAGTTTGAAGATCATTCCTCTAGTAGAAGTGGACACTACTTTAGTTTATGTGATTAGTCATGTGACATCAGATCACAAGCCAGAACCTATGTTATACACAGGGGAGTCATAGCTGTATTCCATAGCAGCTTACCTTCACAACTTTACTTTGAAGGCTATGACTGGCACATCTCTCCTTGGCATACTCTACCAATTGAAATAGTAAGTGGGCACATACAGTTTTAGTACACTTTCACTTTTCCTACTCTCCTTTTTTTCCCAGCACTTTCAGTATAGACGATACCTACCTACAACATGGCTGTTCTGAAATCTTCACTGGCCAGCTCAATATGTTAAAAAATCTTTCAAGCTATACCAGAGTGCCGCAGTTGCCACTTACTTTAATAAAGACTCCATCCACAGTCAGTCCATGTAAAGCCAGCCAGGAACCGGACAAATTTTAATCTATGTATGGGCGGGGAGGTTATAGAAATCTGCACTGGGCATTTAGTCCTGGCGCATGAGACCCTGGCATTCAAGTGTGGTTGAAATGCACAGGTGCAACCTCCAGTCCTGTTGCTGGTAGCTTGTAAAAGTCTTTGGGGTCAGTTCACCAAAGGATTCTGATATGGAGGTCACATGACCCATTATTCAGAAATATTGATTGAGATAAGAGACCCAATTCATCAAAGTAAAATAAATACCACAAAAAAATTGGATAAACGATTGAAGTAAACTTATTGAACACATACCTTCATTATGTATAACCTGGCAGTAGGCAGTCGATATTTTAGCAATGTACAAATTAATAAAGGTGTGAGCTCTGCACTGGCCAGTTAGTTAAAAGTATACAATGTATCAGTGTGGGAATGTTCTGCCCTGAGCTCAGGAATGAAAATAAATTGTTCAATTTCCCCAGGGGAGAGAATTCTGTGAATGAAAGCATACTAGAATGTTTAAACAGTTTCACCATTATTTTTGTTTGCATTTATTTACAGAATTATCTTCCTGTGTTGCATGTACTATAAAAGTAGTGAAAAAAACACCAAAAGTAATGCTACTTTTAGGTGATAAATTATCGCAAAACCATAAAAACTTATATTTGGTAAATGGTGCATGTTTTTTAATGATTTGACTACTTTTGAGGGAAATATTGCATGAGTTATTTTTACTATAAAATGAATGCAGTATTTATCTCTTAGTGAATTGACCCCTTTGGGAGGCTGACAGCAGTTGTCAGCCAATCATAAATTTTTACAAGCTACCAGCAGTCAGGTTTTATCGTGTGCCTGTACCTTTCACCTGCACCTCCCTGCCAGAGGCTAATGCAGCGGGGCTCATCACCCGAGTGTTAATGACAGCTTAAATGTATTTTCAGTTGAATTGGATTTTAAAAAATTACATGACTTACATTTATTTAAATTTTCCATTGAAATAAAATGTCTGTGCCTTTATAGTTAACTCGTTCACCACCTACTTCTTGGGTTAATTCTACTATTAGTATGGCAATGTTACATCTTGGTGGCAGGAAATGTGCCGTATTGCTTAGCCCTCATGGAAATCAAGGGCATGTTTGCTATTGAACTGTTTGCTTCATTGGGACTCAGTAGCAGCTTTGCCTTTTGTCAGCAGAACCTTGGATTTCCAATCATCCATTTGACCTCCTTTTGTGGTTAATATAGGGCTGCAAGGCGTAAGTTTACTTGTAACAGGAGCAGTTTCTGGTGTCTCTGATGAAATGAACCCAGTTAAAGATGCATGAATATAGACCGTGCATTGATTTAGATCTTCCATACCTAGGAAGTGTGTTTCTTTGGGAAGTCTTTAGCTACTTTTATATCTCGCATGCAACCTGATTATTGTGGTTGTATAAAAACAAAAAGTTTTCTGTATTCTGAAACCAAAGCAAGCTGCAGAGTGATTTATTGTGGTTGAAAAAAAAATATATATATAGCACTACCCCCGCAGGAGCTGCTGAATATTTCGGGTGGCATGTTACCTCTATTTTCTCGCCGTCCTGGGTAGTAGAGAGGTTAAAAAAGTTCAATGTCCACACTTTACACTTCTTTTTCTAAGATTTATTTGCAGAACTTGGTAAGAAAATACGTTGTTGAAGGGGTGGAAGGGTAAATAGGTAGATAGGTTCAGGTGCATAATCTCAATTAGGAAACACTCCTGCTTCCAGCAAACAGTTCTCGTCGCCACTCTAGCCAGAGTAGGTATTGCTCACCCGGATAGGTCCCTCTCACTGGCCTAGCAGCCGGAATGGCGCACGGAATAAAGTACAGTCTCTGCCACAGACATTCCCTTATGAGGAGACACTTTCGGTACAGAATCCTCTGACACAGGATTCAGCACCCCGGATCTCTCCAGATTAACTTCTGTAGAACTAGGATCTGACAGCCGATCACCATAAAGCCTCTCAGCATAGGGTGCATCCTTCGATTAAGTTTCCAGGCCTTCTCCCAAGATACCAGCCTCTTGCATGGCCCTCTCCAGGATAGGTCCTCCCCTGGCTTCCTTCATCAAGTGGCTTCCTCCCGCAGGACAGACAGCACAGGATCACCTTGAAAGCGCAAACCCAGTCTGACTACTGGGCCTAATTGGATAAACCACAACCCTGGACCAACGTGGTCCCGGAGCCAGAATTCAGGAGCATGCACCCCCGGCCAGGTGGGCCATGAGGCGCGTGGGACGACAGACCAACTACCCCGGTCCAATGGCGTCTGTCCCCTAAGTACCCCTCCCCAGCATGCACAACGGGACGATCACCTCCACTGATTGGCTGCCGAGGGGGACACCCAATACACCCTGACTCTGCTGCTGCCACCCTTGGCCTGGGATGGAAATAACACCCCCGTGCGAACAATGGTGGCTACTCCCAGCACAGCCATGGCTGGAACAGAGGCTAAATTGCCCATAATCACATTTGTCTGAGTTAATTAACAACTCAGACCCCCCTATAAATTTAAAGCAGGGCCTGTTCAACACGAGCAGGCCGCTACATATATATTAGTTATATTCTGCAACAGAAGAAATAATTAGGGGTAATTCAGTCCCCAAAAAGTTTACTGTTTCTAAACTCTAAAGCTAAACATAAAGCAAATTGCTAAAAATATACACGCACATACAACTGAACAATGAAGCTGTAACGTCATGCTAATGATGTCCTAAAATGCTCTCTTCTTTTATAAAGTATGTTTGCAGTTTTAGGCCTCATGCACACTAGGCTTCCAAAACTGCCACTTTTAAAGGTGTTTGACTTTTTTTATCTCTAAACACGCATCCATGTTGGCCTATGCGTCTCTACACACAAATGCATTTAGAGGCGGAAGGGGTGTAGTGTAAAAACCACTTAACACATGGAAATGTGTCTAAATGTGCTTAAAGTGATACTAAGCACACACTGTTAATTTATATTATTCCTTCTGTTTCTGTATGTGGATGATGGCACTGTAATTAAATATTTTAAGAAAAAAACATCAAAGTACTTTTTTCCTAATCCATATACAGCTGTTGTGTGACCCGACTCTTTTCAGTCTGTCTGCAGGAGGAGCTTCTAGTTCTCTGCTGCTGGGCATATGTTAAAAAAAAAAAAAAAAATACGGTCTTTAAAATACAGAGTAAAAATAAATAATATCAATAAAAGTTTTTAAATTGTCTATATATATATATATATATATATATATATATATATATATATATATATATAAATATATTTGAAATTAAATCTTTATTATTTTGTGAAAGTAACATGATATGGGGGGGGGATTATGCAAATCACAGGCTGTGACACTTTAGGTACTAAGAGTATTTAGTGCTTGAGCGTTCATTCATTCCATTCCATTCATTCATTCCAATGGCCAGAATCTGGCTTTAGACACCTTTTTATAAAACCTCCAGTGTGCATGAGGCTTTAGACTCAGATTCTGTGGCACCATATTACATTGTTGTGTCATTTGTATTTCAGTATCTCTCTCTGTATGGTGAATTACAACTAAATGAAATACTTGGTTCAGATAATTATACAAGCTGTATTTAAAATATATTTGGTTAACTGTATTGGACATTTCATACTGTATCTGCTTAAGTTTTTTAATAGAATGCTCTTTTTAACACTTTTTTTTTGGCATAATTAATAGTGTATCTTTACAAACCATAATGTGCTTAGGTGTTGAAAATGCATTTCCATTATATTCTTCAGCCAACGAGCAATACAGTTACTTTTCCCAGTACCAAAGCAGCCAAGCATAGTTTCTGGCCACGATTGTCCAGAAGCCTAATCTCCCTGCTTATGAAATTGGTTTATTTCATATCTCATAGAACTATGTTCAGAGCCTGGAGTAAAGGTGCATGTTAAATATGGCATCCCTGGCATGCCTTTTGATATAAATTGTAAGTCTAGATTCTGTAAAACATTCTATTGAACATGGTCTCCTAAAGGTAAAACTGTACAAAATAACATATGCCAGCCCTTTTTCTTTCTGCTACATATTTATTCTATAAGAAGTCAATTTCTTATAGAAAAACTTTACCCAAAATGATTAGGATACCTTAAGCTCAATTCACAAAGTTAAAGGGGTTGTAAAGTCTCAGTGTTTTTTAACCTAATGCATTCTATACATTAAGGTGAAAAACCTCCCGTGCTGCAGCAGCCCCCCAGAGCCCCCCTTTTACTTACCTAATCCGAATCTTTACAGCGACGGGGACGAGCACAGCAGTTCCAGCTGCTGTCTTGGGTCCTCAATGGATAGATTGATAACAGCAGCATCCATTGGCTCCCCCTGCTGTCAATCAAATCCAGTGACACGGGAGCCTGGGGTGGGGCCAAGTTCTGCTGTCTGTGTCAATGAACGAAAGAGCAGAACTTGGAATCGCACCCGCACAAGCGGAGTGCAGGTCTCTGAGGGGCACTCAAGAGGAGGACCCAGGAGCGCTGCTGAGGGACCCCAGAAGAGGAGGATCGGGGGCCAATCTGTGCAAAACCCTTGCACAGAGGTAAGTATGACATGTTTTTTATTAAAAAAAAAGACTAACCTTTATTATCGCTTAACACACATCGGTAAAGGTTATTTTCAAGAAAGTATAGTCATTTGCAGCTCAGTTTAATGGGTTTTGTACATTTCAAACACATGGCTAAAATAAGAGTCCCTGTCCTTGTGTTAGAGATTTGTGAATTGCAGCAGCATCATCCAGATACTTGTGTGTTGCAGAACCTTACTAAAAAAAAAAAATGATGCCCATGTATTTCCTGATTTACTTTGACACAGAGGTTGGTATAGGGAGGTGTGGGGAAGACGAGCATTACAATATTGCGGTGGAGAGTAAACAAGCATGAAGCAGGGTTTTCTAACATCTAAGAGCTCCTCTAGCCCCTTTGGTAAATGGTTTGCTATATTACCAGTTTGCTGTTTTCATAAAAAAGTCTGACATTTTTCTGTTAGCCAGTGTATTGAATTTGGCAGAGAGACCTAGATTTTAAAACCCAATCAACTCTGCAAGTCTTCAGCTTGTCGACCATCTATAAGGCATCATATTTCCTTAAAACTAGAATTTTTTTTAACCACTTGCTTACTGGGCACATATACCCCCCTCCTGCCCAGGTGAAATTTCAGCTTTCGGCACTGCATCGCTTTAACTAACAATTGCGCGGTCGTGCGACGTGGCTCCCAAACAAAATTGACGTCCTTTTTTCCCCACAAGTAGAGCTTTCTTTTGGTGGTATTTGATCGCCTGTGCGGTTTTTATTTTTTGCGCTATAAACAAAGAAGCGAGACAATTTTGAAAAAAATACAATATTTTTTACTTCTTGCTATAATAAATATCCCAATTTAAAAAAAAAAAAAAACATTTTTTTTTCTCAGTTTAGGCCGATACGTATTCTTCTACATATTTTTGGTAAAAAAAAAAAAAAAAAATCGCAATAAGCGACTGGTTTGCGCAAAAGTTATAGCGCTTACAAAATAGGGGACAGAATTATTTTTTTTTAATTATTTTTTTTTACTAGAAATGGCGGCGATCTGCGATTTTTAATGGGACTGCGACGTTATGGCGGACACATCGGACACATTTTTGGCGCCATTCACATTTATACTGCGATCAGTGCTATAAATATGCACTAATTACAGTATAAATGTGACTGGCATTGAAGGGGTTAACATTAGGGGGTGAGGAAGGGGTTAAATGTATCCCTGCTTAGTGTTCTAACTGTAGGTGGAGGGGGGGGGTGACTGGGGGGGTGACCGATCTGTGTCCCTATGTACAAGAGACACAGATCGGTCTCCTCTCCAGAGACAGCACCGCTGTCTCTGTGTAAAACGGCAATGAGAGATGATCTCATATGTTTACATATGAGATCCTCTCTCATTGGCCGCACAGATCGCCTCGCGAACGGCCACTCTGATTGGCCGTTCGCGGCGATCTGTAATTGGCTGTGTCCGAGGGACACGGCCAACACAGATTTTCCCCGCAGCGCGCTCTGGAGCGCGCGCGGGGAACGCCCAAAGGGGCGGCCGTCAATTGACGGCAGTTTGGAAATTGGGATCCGCACTGCAGCCGTCAATTGACGGCAGGCGGATCCCAAGTGGTTAATATATTCTGAGATATTTGAGTATAAAACATGTTAACTACTAGCAAAGAAATGTATTTTAAACGTTCTCCATCTTTTAAATGTACAAGTCTTGTAGGCGCTAATGCCCCATTATATCCTGATTTGGTAGATAGTAAACATCAGTAAAAACTTGAGAAAATGAGCTGCATTGAGTAAACAAACTGACACAAATGCATGATTGGACTTAACACAGTTACATTAATGGGTTTAATGGATTAAATGTAATGCTGGTAAATATTGCAGGAGGCTGCACACTACACTGTATTATTGGTCCCAGTGAACAATTAACATACTATATTACCCATTAGCTGCAAGGCACAATGACAAATCGCCTTCTATCTCTGTTGGACAATACAATCCTATAATAATTTCACATAATACTCAAGTACTTACTTTGAAAATTGACTGGAAGCCATTACTGTAACCTTGATGTCACACTCATTAAGCTTTTACATAATAAATTAAATGTTTTAGGAAATAATCGACAGGTGGGTTTTCTTTATTGCACCGGAGATGAGAAGTAACAGCAGTCACATTAACAAAAGTTAATTTAACAGAGGTTTTAATGCATCTATAAACATGTTTGATAGTGCCAGTTTATATAGCCCCATGGACTATATTGTGAATCCGTCTTATAAACCAGAATTACATGGCCTTTCTTGTTTTATCTGCTATTCAGTTAACATCTATTAGGTCTTTATTTAAAAACAAAAGACAGTTTGCCCCAAATTGATATTTTTAGTTGTACAATACACAACACTGGATCTTTAGCCTTTTATTCCAGGTATATTTTGGTGTTTTAACAGGTAGAAAAACAATTAGGGTCATCCCTTATATAACCTCTTATTCACTGTAGCATTAATTTTGTTGCCAGCGTCTTTGGGTGATAACCGTTTTTCATCTACTGAGCAGCTTGCGTCTTTCTGAGGAGATTTTTTCCCTTGATTGATTCCTCTATCAAAATCCCTGGCTGCATCACAGCCACTACAGCTCCGCCTGCAGCTTTTAGATTGGTTGATACACAGTCCCCCTTGGAATGAAGATGTGGGGCTGTGCTGTTGTTTTGAGCCCTGAATCGCCTTTGCATATGGTGCATCATGTTGAGTTAGCTGCATGGTGCTATACAGTCAAAAACCTGGGTGTCAGATTAGTGTACTGACATATTGATCACTATGGTGCGTTGGTATTAAGGGTTTAGGTGCCTTCAATAGATGAAGACAAAGGCATATCCCAAAAATTTGAGTGCCCAATTCAAACCCTTAAAGGGGTTGTAAAGGTAAAAAAAAAAAAAATCTAAATAGCTTCCTTTACCTTAGTGCAGTCCTCCTTCACTTACCTCATCCTTCGATTTTGCTTTTAAATGTCCTTATTTCTTCTGAGAAATCCTCACTTCCTGTTCTTCTGTCTGTAACTGCACACCATAATGCAAGGCTTTTCTCCCTGGTGTGGAGTGTTGTGCTTGACCCCTCCCCTGGAATACAGGAGAGTCAGGACACTCTCTACATTGCAGATAGAGAAAGGAGATGTGTGTGTGATTGGGCGTCCTGACTTTTCTGTATTCGAGGGCGGGGTCGAGCATGACACTCCACACCAGGGAGAAAGCCTTGTATTACTGTGTGGAGTTAGACAGAAGAGCAGAAAGTGAGGATTTCTCTGAAGAAATAAGGACATTTAAAAGCAAAATGGAAGGATGAGGTAAGTGAAGGAGGACTGCACTAAGGTAAAGGAAGCTATTTAGGAGAAGTTTTTTTTTACCTTTATAATCCCTTTAAGAGGGGGGGATTGGACACACTTTTTGGGTTAGAAATTGGCTGGAGGGGTAGCTCCTTTTTAAAATGCAGGTCAGGAAAAAGGTATAGTTAAACCTAGGTCAGAGGATGAGGCCTTTGACAGGCTTAGGCAGAATTGCTTATCGGCAGATTGCGGGTGCATTGTTAGGCTCCTGTAGACTCTCAGTGCAGCTGTCTGCCTGTACCTACCTTATGGGCAGACCGTTACTTAAGAGCAGGAAGAATCGATGAACTACGAGGGCGCTCACTAACGTCCTCACAGTTTATTGAGAACTACAAGCCATCTGCTGCAGTGGCAGGAGGAACTTGTAGTTCATATACAGAAAACCTTTCATTGAATGACACGGCTGTGTGACAGTGAATTCAGGGAGAGGATCCCTTGCTCAATGTCACTATGAGGACTGGGGGAAGGGGGGGTTTTGCAGGACTGTTTTAATACCATGTTACATGTTACACCCTGGGTACAAGTGTAGCATGTTACTGAAGGTGAACTTAGCCTTTAGACAACCTCTAGGAAAAGAGGAAGGCCCAGCTGCACACCAAATGGCACTAGTTAACTAGATTCAGCAGTGGGTGCTGTAGTGATCCAATTTGATTAAGCAGTTGCTGTACTTCTAAATATTGCAAAGTGTATAGTACAATCTGAGGCAAAAAATGCTGTGGAGAAGAAAGTGAAAATTATGTATTGATGTACATATTAAATTAATATTACTAATTAAAGAGTAAAACCACCCTACAATAGTGATTTGCAGAGTTATATTCAGTTGAACTTTAATATTTCTGCATACCAACCCCAATACTTACTGTAATTAAAAATTGGACCTATAACCAGACACTGTTTTTTGGCATCCTGCAGACCCATAGCACTCCAAAGGTGTTTACAAGGCCTACTTCAAGTCAACGTGGCATAGTGCTGCGCAAACACGATCCAATTGCATGTACTTCTAAGGGCTGACTGTCAATCTGTCCATGAGTTGATGTATGGGCAGTCAATAAGTCTACTCATTTACCTAGCGCTTGCACAGCACTTGTGCCCAGCTAGCTCTGAAAAAACTAAATCCTGTCAGATGTCAGTATTTGAACTAAGGTCCTAATATTTAATTGCAATAAGTGTTGGGATTTCCATTCCAATTTTAATTCCATGGCTGTAGATTAATAATACTTAATAATTGTGTACATTTCGTCACCATTATCCGCTTGAGAACAAGCATGAACCCAAATAAGTAAAAACAAAAAAGAAAGCAACAATGAGCTACTTAAGCCTAGTACACATGGGCCAATGTTGGATGACACTCGGCCCATGTGTACTGCAGTTGGTCCGACTGTGTCCCCCTATCAGAACACAATAGAACAGCGGGGGAGATTGCTATACGAACGTTGAATATTTAGTACAGCGGCTCCTTCTGAGCTGTCAGGTTTTCATTCAGCCCTGCTAGTGCGTACTAGGCTTTAGAATAGAAGATATGATAATAGGTTGAAATTAATAGGGTCTTATTAGGAGGAAACACTCTGAAGTTGTTGTTCTGTTCTTTGTATCACTGCTTTGCACAAATGGAGTGTCTTTTTATAGTAAATAATCCCCAGAGACCTAGGATTTTCCAGCTTGTTGGTGTGCTGTTAAAGTTGAATTCTAGTGTCTGCTACAGCAAATGTGACCTTGGGCCACTCAGCCCATGGTTCTGCCACTTCATATCCAGTGACATGTGCTACATACCACTTCAGTTGTTCAGTTCCAAGAATTAACCTCTAGTGCTTTACTCCTATGGAAAATATAGCAGGTTTTTTTTCTGCTCCGTTATAGCTCATGTTTTTAAGGATTGCTTTCACTGTCATATTTTTAACATCCTCCTTGTACATGACTTTCCTTTATATTCCCTAGGGCTGTTTGTGTACAATGAGGGACATAAGAAAATGCATTTTTGCTTCCCTTAGTTTCACCAAAGTGAATAGTTTGAAATGATGTCCATATTTCTGGTCATCTGCTCTTTTTATTAACTGGTCAGTGCCCTGAGATAATTTTTCAATTTCTATACAGTGCCCTCTTAACACTTCACACACTTCATGTTAATGAGTTATTGTCTTTGCTAGATGTTGTCAACAGGATAATATACTCTTTAATTAAGTGATATTCAAGTTATTTAAATAACAAACATGTCATACTTACCTGCTCTGTGCAGTGGTTTTGCACAGAGCAGCCCAGATCCTCCTCTTTTAGTGTCCCCCCGCCAGCACTCCTGGCCCTTCTCTCCTGCCCCCACAGCAAACAGCTTGCTATGGGGGCACCCGAACCAAGCACTAAGAAAACAAAAGTGAAATAATGTCTTCTTGTTATTAATTTGATAATTAAAGCGGAAGTTGGTGTGTATTAAAAAATGGCAATATGAAAACTGCAACCTGCACAAGTGTGAATCAGGCTTTAGATGAGTCCATTAAAAGGTGCCCTATTTGCTCCCATGTGCAACATGTTTAAATATCAGTAAGATAACTGAATAGAGATGTTTCTTTTAAAAAGTATCAACCTACATTTCACATTTGGAATTCTCTTTTTAGTTGTCTGACCCTCCTCTTGTTTTAATCTATGGAAAACACATTTTTGTGCACAAAAAAGGCTTTTGTCTAATTGCAATCAGGTCGCTCCAGGGAATTTGTATGTCTTGCGATAATCATCTTAAATGGGGAATTGGAAATACTGTGATAAGCCTTCTTCTTCATCAGCCTCCGAGGGAAAGATTATTACTTGTAGTCAATCCCTACTGTGTCCTCCAAAGTTGTGTGTTTATGTAAAATAAATTGATACATATTTAAAATGGCAAGTATTTAACTTTGAGCTATTTCCACAAACACGGCCAGTAATCTGAAAAAATATAACAGAATTTACGTCTAACTTCTAGACTATTGTAAAGGTGGACCAGAAGCATGCTGTTACTAAAGAGACAATAAGTACTTAATGTACAGTATTTTTTTGTATTTTATCAAGCTAGCACTATCACAAAATCAAAAATGTTAACTGCTATTTAATATGAACAGCAGAGAAGGTGTATAGATTGCCTCAATGGCATGTACTGGGTTGTTCGATGTCCATAAATTGCCTGGTTATTCCTTAGATGTGTCAAACTCGCAGGTACAGGGCATCAATTTGCACCTGTTGTTACATTTAGACAACAATATATTTTACCCACATCTACTGTATAAGTAAAGAATTGACGGAAAGATCATGTTTCATTATGTATGTATAACACTACAGGTTAGAGCCAGCATGAGAGCTTTGTGTCCTTAAACTACTTAATTTCTGTCATAGAAAAAAAAAAAAGTGCACTGCAATTTTTCATGGTGGATGTGTCTATTATAAATGTAAACCTGTTTATATGGGTTTTCTAATTTACTAGTAGTTTTACCCAATCGATTTTTTTTTTTTTATCTTTTGCTAATTAAAATATACATTTTTCCCATTCAGTAGAATATAATGTATGCTTATAGCCTCATTGTATTTGATCCATTTTCCAATGACTAAAGCCTTTCTGTAGATGAGCGGCGGACAGGCAATTCAACAGATCAGGCTTATTTTTCTTGGTGGATAAGAAATACAAGGATAAGTACTGAAGTGTTATTCAGTGTCTAGCCCGACCAAAAAAGAAATAAACATTTCTGATCTGTTTAGTAATATATCAACGGTGCACATGACAAACATAACCCCAATTCCCCAACAAGTTGGACGTTGTGTAAAATCTACATATAAACAGAATTCAATGATTTGCTTTTCTAATAAACCCATCATTTATTCACATCAGAAAACCTATCAAATGCTAACAAGGATGCCACTGGGACTAAGTGTCGGTTCACACCATGAATCGTACAGGAATGCGCTGTGTGTCCCTGTGCTTTTCACATGCGATCCAATTGCTATGTATTTTAGCCCTTTCATTTGAATGGGCTGAAAATGTGCCTAACCGCACCAGAATTTGTGCATGTACTACTTTAAAAATTGTACTGTACCCGTATTGCCTGGTACTATTGTACAATGAAATCTGGTGCAGTCAAACGCTTTGTGTTTGTGACCTGCATTTGGGGTTTCATTACCACTGAAACCCGCTGCAGATCATAAGTGCAGTGTGTTTTAAAGGTGGTGCGGGAAACGTACACACAACATAGGTTTCCTGCACTGTGCCCTGGTGTGAACTAGCCCTTAAAGTACATGTCTACACAGGCAGAGAAGGCCTGGACTTTGGCCAGGAAGACCCATCCCCACCTCAGAGGGCAAGAAGAATTATTTTCATTACTCCTGGTACATCAAAATAGGACCCAAGACAGGAACCCAGTCCATGTGCAAACCCTGCACTTCCAATTCTCCCAAAAACGTAGGAAATGTATTTTCTGCTTTTAGGTGCCCCCACTTTTCAAAGTGGTGGAATGTCTGTTAGCCTTTTAGATGCCTGAATAAGGTTGTTTCCAGGGGATACAAGCTAGAATTCTACCGTATGTCCCCTCCCTGATTCATGTCTTACAATCTAAAATATTAATAAAGTGATAACCTGTGCTGGGACTGTAAATGATAGGCTGCTGCCCCCCTGTGTCTGTCCCCCAAAGGAGGCAGATAAAAAGTAAATATAGGTGAAGATAGGGGTATTGGCGCTGCCTGGTGCACGTTCTCAAACAATATAAGTATCTAACAACCTGAAGCTGAATAGGCCAGAGTATGTAGTGTCTTAGTGCAACCCGATGGGCTATGAGTCACTGAAAGAGCCCAGCAATAAGATAAATCTGAAAGCAAAGTCAGCAAGAATGTAATATAATAACACAATTTATGGGTACTGTGAGTGCTGATATATATGCAAAAAATGTGATAATATGTTCTACTCCAATAAGGAGATGGCTACCCTTTACTCTGGCCTATTCAGCTTCAGGTTGTTAGGTACTTATATTGTTTGAGAACGTGCACCAGGCAGCGCCAATACCCCTATCTTCACCTGTATGTCTTACAATCTGCCTGAGTTAACACACAGATAAGCAGATTTCAATGCAGATCTTGCAAATCTTCTGCAAAATAGTGAAGGTTTAATACTACTTTTATTTGTCTTGCTTGTTTTTCCTTGCACAGCATCACAGTTAGTGATTTGTTGGTAAGCACATTGCTATTAATGAATGTGAGTACAGGTTGGCAGAGTCGAATGATGACCTTCTTACTGTTCTGCTTTTCCTTCACTGTCCACTCACATTCTGAGGTGAATCCTGAAGCGGACCACAGCATAAAACTTCAGTATATTCTAAAGAGGTCCAAGGCCCGCCAGCTGTTCCTAAACCACACGACTTGCTGAACAGTATTATGTAGACCTTGGCAGATAAAACATTTCACACATATGTATACTGACTGCGTATTTGGCTATTCTTTAAAATATATTTTGGTAAGGCTTTTGAAATAGGAGGGTATTTGAATGACTTTCCCCCCACCTTCTCTGGCAGGGAATATTTTTAAACATTTCATTATGTTGATTTTAATCAGAGTGTAAAATGTTTAATATTTGATCAGACAAATCCTTGACATAGTTTCAGATCTACCATTCTTCCGTTCTGCTCAGAATCTTTACCCTTTTAATCACAAGTAGGCTAAGAGTAGGACAGATGAAGAGATATTATTTTTTAATGTCTCCCAGACTTTAGCGAAGAAAAAGTATTTTATAGGAATGCTGTCATGGAGATTTATTTAGCAGATTCTTTAAAAGAAAAGTGACTGAAGCATTAGAATTTCTTTCCTAAAGAATTCAAAAATCTTCTTACAACACTAGTTAACAACACATTTTAAAATCATTGTTGGGGATGCTTTGGTGTCTGGTCTGAGTGTTATATGCAGAATGTTCTGTGCAAGAAAATCGCTTAATAGCTCACAGTATCTGGAGAATTTAAAGGGAAACTGTTCTGTATTATATTATTGTTATATCTGAAAGTTTTCACGTGTTTTATTACAAATTTCAAACCTTATTGCGTAATGTAAGGCAAATGGTTAAATAGACAGATACAATACGTATAAGAGAGCTATTTTACCTGCCAAATGATTGATATTTCTGGTCAACCAACCGTGAGATTTACACAGCCCTGTTAGAATCTATCTTATAGTTAAGGGGGAATTCCACCCAAAAGTGGAACCTCTGCTTATCTGCTTCCTCTCCCCCTCTGGTGCCACATTTGTCACCTTTTCGGGGGGGGGGGTGGACGGGGGGGTTTACAACCACTTTAAGGAATACAGTTGGGCCATCATTCTGGCCCCAGCTTGCTGAGTGGACAGTGAAAGAGCAGCAGTAGGCTGTTAGTCATTTCTATGCTCTCCTCTCAGCATATTATTCCTTTTCAGCATTTTTACATGTAGCATACATGGTTGCTTCCCTGTGCTATCCCTCCCTCTCCCAGTTTGAGTGCTGCTATACAAGAGATTATAAAAGGCTGATACAGAGTCATATTCCGGTACTCATACCGCTTGTATTAAAAAAAATATATATATTGATTAATGGATCCAGAGCTGTACTCATTTGTGTGTTTTATATCTTCCCGGAGTTTAGGTTTAATAGACAACACAGAGGACAAGATGACAAAAGGGCTATAAAGTTATTTTATCAAAAAGGTTGTAATAGGGTTGCTTTACTAAAGGAGTAGAGATTGTTCCCTTAGCAAAGTACATATAAGAAAGATGATAACACCCCAGAGATCCTGGAGGTATTCTGGGAATTTTATCAGGATGTATATAAAAGCAGGGCAGTCTATTTGGGGGGGGGGGGATATGAATAATTTTTTTGAATCTAATAATCTACTAATTGTGAGGGGTCACCTGTGATCACCTGTTCTGTTTTTCTATCTTTGCTCTGGGTACGAGGATTCCTACGATCGATCGGGTAATCAGCAAGACACTAACACAAGCATCATGTAGCAAGATTACAGTTTATTATTAGATACTGCCCAGTTTTATTGTCTGTGCATGGGAGGCACCCCTTTGTGGATCAACCAATCATATTACAGTATCTGGCAGTATATTTTTGTACAAAGTTTGCCTGGAGACAGATATAATATAAAATGGAAATTTGCCTAGAGATAATTGTACGTGACAGATAAAAATATATATTTTAATTATATTACCAAAGTCTATCTTGTGTCCATAACTGTCCATGATATTTTCACATGTTTCTGCAAAATATTAGCAACTACATGTCTTTAAAATGCCTGTGGTTTCTTTTGCTCTTAGCCACAAACTTTTAAGTTTCCTGTTTAACTTATGCAGTTTAAGCCTTTGCATGTAATTTAAAAGTTGATAAGAGTTTATCTGTACTAAGCAAAATGAGAATATATATTTTAATATAAAGATGATATAAAGTAACCCTGCTTTCCTATAAAGTGGTAACCCCGCTTTCCTATCAACCCCTCCTTTTGATTATTGTTCTGTTAAGAACACTAATCAATTACTCACTATACCGTCTGGTAATTTCAGTTTCAGTTTCACTTTCTTCCTATGTATTTTGGCTGAGGCTATTTTTGAAATTATAGACATTATGATTTTAAAAGCAATGTAACAAAGAAACCAGCATGATTATCATCAAAATCACCATTCCTTCCTTTTTAAAGAAACCCAAGATTCCATTCCAGATTCCCCCAACCAACTTCCCCCTATACCCTGAAATGGATTCCAGGTGTCAGCTAAATTACTTGCCTCTGTTTGAATTCTTATTCTTTCTTGCTGATGGCCCACAATGATATCATAATAATCTGGAACTTCAATATCCAGAGTGGATTTTGACAAATTATTAAAATATATGCAGCAAAGTTGTTTGTTCTCAGTTTGGTCACATAGCCCTGTAACAGTCAACATGATTCTTTCTTGTTTTTGCCTAATAATCTCCTGTTCCATTCTAATTTTCCTCATTTCCTCATTCATTAAGCCCAGATCCTTCGTGGTAACATTCAACCATCTTTCTATTAAGTTAGCAAACTCATCTAGTTTGGCCAGTAAAGAGTATGTTCCGAAAGGCCCAGTAAGGCTTATATATGTTTTTTCCCATTCATTAGTTAGGGATCTTTTGTGTTGGTGGAACCTAAGGTTTCCCATAGCTGGTAACATGGAAACTTGTCCAGTCTCAGCTGTTCCCATATAAGGTACTAATCTAACAAAAGTGCACCATCCGCTGGATTGTTCGTCCGTTGGATAAGGGATAGTGGTGTGGCACCAAAGACCACAACACACCATCCATCCCTTGGGCATATGTGGAGAATACTTCAGAATATTTTTTGTATAGTACATGAAACTTTGCGGACTCTGATGTAAAAGGGAATACTGTACCCCAAAAGTTGTCCACTTAAGTTTGCCCGTTATGTTCCACTGTAGCTTTCCTGTAAACAGTGAAGTATTGCTGAAATGATGCATGCTTGCTGTTTTTATAACAAATTCTGAGTACTAGTCTTTAAAAAAAGTAGGATAATACGCAGCTTGCTCTTGCATCCCCGAATTATGGAAATCCTCCACAGTGCCTTCCCTACCACTCTGGTTTCATTGAAGACCTAAAGCTGATGGAGAGGCTGAGGGGTACAGAGGAAAACAATTAAACCCATAAACAACATGTACCACAGAGTTCTATCAAATATATGCCATCTGAATGCATACTGAGGTCTCTGTGTTGGTCCCTGTGGGCTCAATGGCTCAACTGCCACCTATGCTGCAGTGTTGTGCTCTGCACCATACAGACCAGTTACCACCATTACTCAAATAAATGTGGTTGGGGATTCTTGTTTCGTTTTAATTTGTTATTTAATTAATTTCGTTAAGTTAGATTCGTTACATGTGTTAAATTCGTTTTCGGAATTCGTTCGTTTTCGACCGAATTTCGAAAAATCCGGTCGAATTCGAAAATATTTCGATCGGATTCGAAAACAAATAGTCTCTTTTCGAATAGAATTTGGTTTAAATTTTTTTTTTTTCGAATTCCGATCGATTCGGAAACAAACGTTCGTTCGGATTCGGTAAATTCATTAATAATGTAATTTGGGAATTCGTATGCATCCGAATGTCCGAATAATGAAAAATTTGTCCGAATTTCGATACGAAACGAAATGCACATGCCTATTGAATATGTTCTCCGCATACCCTCACACACATTTGTATGCCCACCCTTTTATAGTGAGGACCCCATACATTTATCTCCTGTCTACCTAGAAGTGTGCTTGCTTTTTCTTCTTTCTTCTTTGTACCATGTTTTGTATTTGATTATTTTTGTAAAATTTTTGCAAAAAGCTAATTAGGACAGAATGCAGAAAAAAAAAAGGACAATGATGACTATGAAAAAGCTAGCGAGAGGCCTGGGGAGACAGCTTTACAAAAAAAAAAGACATTAATCTAAAATCAAGATAAACTGTGAGCATCTAAGTATTTCTACTTAAAAATGATTGCTTCCTTTTTAGGACCCTGAAGATGTGCCTTGAGATATGTGGAGCAGTAAAGTACAGACATTGCTTGTCATCATAAAGTGTAATAAGTAGACGTGGGCATCCCATGTGTAGTGTGCACATTAGTAAATACTAGAAGTCTTTTTATTGCTTAGGCTTTCCAGATTTAATGCAGTTTATAGTTCCTTGAAAAAAAAATTATTGTTGAAGTGAGATGTAAAAACAATGTGAAAGGTACTAAAAAGAAGTTGGTAGAAAATGCTGTAAAAAAAAATGTTTCGTTGAGAGGGTTGTTTCGTTGAGAAAAAAAAAAAAGTTTTAGTTTCACCAAAGCTAAGGTTATATAAGTTGTGTTATGCCGCATACACACGATCGGTTCGTCTGATGAAAACGATCTGATGTTTTTTTTTTCCCATCGGTGAAAAAACTTAGAACCTGTTTTAAAATTATCTGATGGTTAAAAAAACGATAGAAAAAAATCGATCGTCTGTGGTGAAATCCATTGGTTAAAAATCGATGCATGCTCAGAATCAAGTCGACACATGCTCGGGAAGCATTGAACTTCATTTTTCTCAGCACATTGTTGTGTTTTACGTCACCACGTTCTGACACGATCGTTTTTTTAACTGATGGTGTGTAGGCAAGACTGATGAAAGTCAGCTTCATCTGGTATCTGATGAAAAAATCCATCAGACCGTTTTCATCGGATGAACTGATCGTGTGTACAGGGCATTAGTCAGTAATAACTAATGAGTGAGTAGTTAAAGTGGAACTAAGTCTTACATTCCTTTACAGCCAAGGAAGCTGCCATCCTGGCCTCTGTTTGATATGCAGTTGCCATGGTGCTGCACGTGTCATTAGTTATGTTGTTTTGTGTCATTTTGTAAAGCGCTAAGCAATTTGTTTACTCTGTATAAAGCCAGTATAATAATGTTGATGATACCAGCCATTTAATGGATTGACTGTTAAGTTGAGATCACAAGCAACTGTGACAGTTATGATTTATGGCATGCATGGAATGTAACTGTTTTGGGAAATTGTAGGTTTCGTTTTGTTTCAAGGTTCATGTGGAACTGGTATAAAAGATTTTCCAAAAATACTCTACAAAATGTTTATTCATTTTAACCACTTTCCCACCAGCCACCGTCATTATACTGCATTATGTTGGCTCTATTGCGTTAATCGCTGTAGCTGTACATCGATTTGTGCAAAAGATACAGTGGGCATGCGCACGGTGCCGGATGGCACCCACGATTGCTCCACAGGGAGCCAGAACGGGGATCTGTCAATGTACACAAACCGATCTCTGTTCTGTCAGGGGAGTACAGCGTGATGGTCTGTTCCTGCTGATTAGAAACCGCGATCTCTCTGTACTCCCAATTCAGTCCACTCCACCCACAGTTAGAAACGCCTTCCAGGGAACACATTTAACCCGTTGTCACTGGTCCCAAAAAAGTGTCAAATGTATCTGTCCGCCGCAATGTTGCAGTCCAGCAAAAAACAAACAAACAAAAAAAAAACATAAATCTATTGCCTATTTTGTAGATGCTATAACTTTTGTGCAAACCAATCAATATATGCTTATTGCAATTTTTTTCTTTTTTTCTACCAAAAATATGTAGTAGAATACATATTGACCTAAACTGATGAACAAATTAGTTTTTTTTTTTTTTTTTTGGGGGGGTATTATAGCAAAAAGTAAAAAATATTGTCGGACTTTTTTTGTTAATAGCGCAAAAAATAAAAACCGCAGAGGTGATCATGTATTCCAAAAGAAAGCTTAATTTGTGGGGGGAAAAAGGACATACATTTTGTTTTGGGTACAATGTCGCAATTGTCAGTAAAAGCAACACAGTGCCGTATCGCAAAAAATAGCCTGGTCATTAAGGGAGAAGAATCCTTCTGGTCCTTAATTGGTTAACCAGATGGATGTCTTGGTTGAGAGTGTCATTTATACTGGTGTAGGAGGCTAAGGTGAGTACCTGTACTTACATCTGTGGACACTGGTAAACCATGCTGTGACACACAATCTCTGACACAGAGCAGTGAAAATGAGGTGTGAGATCTTCGCACTAGAATGAGGCAGGGTGGCATTGAAGGGCTGCCTCTGCAACACATATACGAGGAATGATCCAGGCAAGAGCGATATGAACTTTTTAAAGAGCTCCATCCCCACTGCACCCCTTCAGTATGAACCAAAGCAGTCCAGCTTTTGTCCCAGTCATATTGAACAGTTTAGTTCTAGTGTTTCAGAAAGAATATCAGTCTCATGTCACTTACTTTTTGCTGTACGCCATCTGCCTCTCAAGAATTGCTTGAAACTAGAGAACACTTTGCATTTTCTCTGAAATTGTGTCAGGATCATTCAGAAAATAAGCATAGTAGCAATAGGGTTTTCGCTAGCAGAATAGCTTCATGCCAACATAAATTTTTTTAGCATCTCAGCAGGCAAGCTGCATCCCACTGAGTGACTTAGAATTCAGAAATGTTCATGTCTGGCCAAATGCACTTTTGATAAGCTAAAGTTCAACTTTAGTTACTGTGCCTTGGGGACACGCAAACATAGCCCCTGGATATGTAATCTAAAAGTATCCCTGTTGGGAAATGGGCTCCCGATGGGTTCGAGAATATGTTAGAAAAATATGTTAGAAAAAAGAATTAGGATGTGCAGTAAGTCTGAAAAGGACTATGAGTTGTAATAGATAAAACATATTTCACCCTAGCTCCCTTCCTGTATATTTCACTGCTGGCAATTCTTAGTCTTGCGGAATCTGCGGAAGGTGTTAGATGTTCTCCGGTATAAAAATCACACTCAGTAAAAGCATGAAGAAAATATGTCTAGAATACGGCAATTACAATTTTTTTTTTTTTTTTTCACTAGGCAAATTTGAGCTCTTCTTCTCACAGCTTAATGTGATTCTTACCATCAACATCTTTTTTCCAGTAATATCATTAAATCCTCCCTAGTTGGTTATTTCCTTAATGTCTTTGAAAGATGCAAAACTTAGCACATCCCTTAGCTTATCCTGATGCACTTAGAGTGTCTGTATTGTGCCCAGTGATGTTGATTGACCAGCTTTCATTCCGGTGAAGGTCAAGGAGCGCAGGGAATCGCAGTAAAATTGCTGGTGTTGACAATGCTAGTGCCATGTATTCACCTTTCCACGTGTGACAGACTCATAAACCTGGCACTTAAAGTTTATGGGTCAATGCACACCTCAGATCTGCTGGAAAGTCTATTACACACACTTGTCTATTCATTACTATTTATACAGGGCATGCTGTGCATAAAACACCTCTTATATGCAAGGGTACAGAAGTAACAGTTTTATTCTCTGCCTGGTAAATATTTGACCCAGGGGCCTGTCCCAGTTATGTAGAAGTCTATCCATGAAACATGCTTGAAATGGATATAGATTTTATTTTTGATTATAAATCTTGTTTTAACTTTATGCCACTTCATAGTGAAGTGTCTAGAATGTATGCCTTGATATACAGTTGTGCTCACCCTCTGCCCCACGGAGACAAAGTAGTGTCAGGCGGGCGGAGAAAACACACTGGCAGCATTTTATAGGCACAGTAGAGTGGCAATTGATGGGCACACTGGCGGCAGTTGATGGGTACACTGGTGGCAGTTGATGGGCACAGTAGCAGCAGTTGATGGGCACAGTAGCGACAATTGATGAGTAAGTATGGGCCGAACACCCCCTCGGTTTGGTTCGCACCAGAACTTGCCGAAGAGGCAAAAAATTTGTTCGAACACGCTTTAAAGTCTATGGGACACGAACATGAAAAATCAAAAGTGCTAATTTTAAAGGCTTATAGGCATGGTATTGTCATGAAAAGTGTTTGGGGACCCGGGTCCTACCCCAGGGGACATGTATCAATGCAAAAAAAGTTTTAAAAACTGATGTAAAGTGAAACAATAAAAGTGAAATATTTCTTTAAATGTCATACCTGGGGGGGTGTCTATAGTATGGATGTAAAGTGGTGTATTTGTCTCGTGTTTAGAACAGTCCCTGCAGCAAAATGACATTTTTAAAGGGGAAAAAAAGTAATTTAAAACTGCTCGCAGCTATAATGAATTTTCGGGTCTCGCAATACTGATAAGTCATTGAAATAAACGACATGGGTTCCCCCCAGTCCATTACCAGGCCCTTCAGGTCTGGTATGAATATTAAGGGGACACTCGAACCAAAATACAAAAAAATTGCGTGGGGGGTCCCCCCAAAAATCCATACCAGACCCTAATCCAAACACGCAATCTGGCAGGCCACAGGTAAAGAGGGGGAACGAGAGAGCGCCCCCCACCTCCTGAACCGTACCAGGCCACATGCCCTCAACATGGGGTGGTGCTTCGGAGTCACCCCCAAAGCACCATGTCCCCATTGATGGGGACAAGGGCCTCATCCCCACAACCCTTGCCCGGTGGTTGTGGGAGTCTGCAGGTGGGGGGCTTATCAGAATCTGGAAGCCCCATTTAACAAGGGGACCCCCAGATCCCCTATGTGAATTGGTAACAGGGTACATTGTACCCCTACCATGTCACCAAAAAAAGTGTAAAAGGGGGAAAAAAAACAGAGCTAGCTTGGGACAAGTCCTTTTATTAAAAAATAAAAAAATTCAGCGATGTAATCAATCTCGACCCGACGATACCAGAAAAAAAGAACCAGCACCAGCTGCCACTGGCTGGGAGAATGACTTCCATACCATCCATGCTGCCGGCGGTGCTCACCCCCCCCCCCCGTTACCAGGCAACCCAGCCCTCAAAATCCCCTCACAAAATGCGAGCAGGCGAGTGGATTTTTTAAGGGCTGTGTGTATGTGTGTGTGTGTGTGTGTGTGTGTGTATGTATATGTATATATATATATATATATATATATATGTGTATGTATGTGTGTGTGTATATATATATATATATATATATATATATATATATATATATATATGTATGTGTGTGTGTGTATATATATATATATATATATATATATATATATATATATATATATATATATATATATATATAAAATAGCAATTATAATATTATTGCTAGATATGCATTATGTATAAATGAAAAGTTGAAATCTTGCAAAGGGGAGTCACAGCAATGAATAGTAGTGTAGAGAGAAAGGAAGTATTGCTCAATCATTAACATTACAGGCATAATCAGATGACACTGGGGATTAAATTACCAGCATTGCATTTTTATGGACACTACATACTAGGTTTGGCAATCAGCCCGGTAAGAAGATATCGCTCACCATTTTGGTAACGGACTTAACATGGCTCTATATGAAAGATTTTACTTTTTACTTACAATTAGACTGCTAATCATTAATTTGAGCTATGCCACTGGATTATTTCCATGCCATCAATAGAGAAAAAAAGGATACAGTATATAAATCCTACCCATGAACTTCATATGTTTCCTTTCTTTGCTGCACTTGTATAAGCTTTTATTGTTCCAGCTCAGAACATGAGGAGAAATGTGTAGTCTGAATACACTTTTTGGCCTAAGATGCCAATACTGCTTCTCTAGAAGTTTAGTACAAGACTGGAAACTGCAATATATTATATTTTTGCTCTTAGATTTAGATGCACATTCAAGTTCTTCTATTTTGGTCTGTGTTTTTTTTCCAAATCATATGTAACACAATTTATCGGAAGCAAAAAGTGGTTAAGGCCCACTGAACTGAATCTCTAGAGTTTTACAAAAAACTTTGTTTATGGTAAAAAGAATAATCGTAGTTGGCTGTGAAAGATCAGTAGCCTTCCACCTGTGGCATAGTTTGTGTTGCCGGTCATCTTATTCAAGGATTTGATAACATTTTGGGGTATGAAGTCTAAAGAGAGCACCAAACAAACAGTCTGAAAGCCCACACAATTTATTGCAAATGACACAGAACAGCCAATGAATTTGGGAGCTCAAAGACCTCCTCTTCAGGACTTTAATATAATAGGTATTCTTAAAGTGTGTGGAGATACCTGCATGATGCCTGTAGCATTTTTTGTGTCAGAGATCTGATTCAGTGGCGTTGCCGGATTCCTGAATGGTCCCTGGCCATCTCTATGACTCTGGGAGGCTGGTAGCGACGTCATGACATCACATCAGGCTCCGGCTGATGTAAACACTACTATGTTTTCCCCTAGAAAGCAGAGATCAATGTTTTTTGTTTTTTTTCATCTCATGCTTTCCAGGGTAGAGGAGATATGCTTCCTTTCTATCACAAGAGATGTTAACTTTTTAACCACTTGCCGTCGCCGCACCGTCATAATACGTCCACAAGGTGGCTCTCCTAGGCGAGATCACGTATTATGACGTCCTGCCTTTTAGCCGCCATTAGGGGCGCGCGCGCGCGTGCCCCCCCGCTCGCCCCCGACTCCCGTGCGTGTGCCCGGCGGGCGCGATCGCCGCCGGGCACACGCGATCGCTCGGTACAGAGCGGGGAACGGGAGCTGTGTGTGTAAACACACAGCTCTCGTTCCTGTCAGCAGGGGAAATGCTGATTTTCTGTTCATACAATGTATGAACAGAAGATCAGTGTTTCCCCTAGTGAGGCCACCCCCCCCCCCCCCCCACAGTAAGAACACACCCAGGCATACTTAACCCCTTCCCCGCCCCCTAGTGTTAACCCCTTCACTGCCAGTGGCATTTTTATAGTAATCTAATGCATTTTTATAACACTGATCGCTATAAAAATGCCAATGGTCCCAAAAATGTGTCAAAAATGTCCGAAGTGTCCGCCATAATGTCGCAATACCGAAAAAAAAATCGCTGATCGCCGCCATTACTAGTAAAAAAAAATATTAATAAAAATGCCATAAAAATACCCCCTATTTTGTAAACGCTATAACTTTTGCGCAAACCAATCAATAAACGCTTATTGCGATTTTTTTTTTTACGAAAAATATGTAGAAGAATACGTATCGGCCTAAACTGAGGAAAAAAAATGTTTTTTTATATATTTTTGGGGGATATTTATTACAGCAAAAAGTAAAAAATATTCATTTTTTTCAAAATTGTCGTTCTATTTTTGTTTATAGCGCAAAAAATAAAAAACGCAGAGGTGATCAAATACCACCAAAAGAAAGCTCTATTTGTGGGAAAAAAGGACGCCAATTTTGTTTGGGAGCCACGTCGCACGACCGCGCAATTGTCTGTTAAAGCGACGCAGTCCCGAATCGCACAAAGTACTCTGGTCTTTGGGCAGCAATATGGTCCGGGGGGTAAGTGGTTAAACAAACAAACATATTTTTACATGTAGGAGAGAAATGTCAGAATTGGCCTGGGTGGGAACTGGTTAAATTAAGAGACGGGTCATGGCCAACACATGGAGTCCACCACTGTCTTCTCTGCAGGTGATTCTTCTTAGGGCTGCTGATATCTGGTACTGCCATGATAGGTTTGGGAGCTGGCTGTGACTTCCTGATTACTCACAGCTTATTCCCTTCTATGCATGTGTGAGGTTGTAGGAGCAGGTACTATAAAAAAAAAAAAAAAAAAATCACTTGCTCCCTGATAAAAATAAAAGCTGAATATTAGTTGGGGATTGAGATGAGGAAAATACTAAGGGAAACTTTTATTTTTTGAGTGAAAGTCTGCTAAAGCTCAAAACTTGCACAACTTACCAAGAGTTGAAGTAATTTGCAGTACAAGTTGTAGCCAAAATAAGTGAATCTGTAAAACTCCAGCAAGCAACACAGTAGTGCCATGATCAAATTCCACTCCAAATTTTGCAAGACACTTACTGCAGGTATACAACTATGAATCTGCAGGTATGCACTGATATTTTCAAGACAATTTCAAGACAAAGGATAGTGTTTTCAGGGTACTGCTTAGGGACAATTACCATTTCTAAATTTTCCCTACAACCTAGCCGATCCTTTTAAATTCAGGTTCACGTAAAGCTGAAACGGAAAAGATGCCTCTTGACGCCATTGTAATTTTCTTCTGGTTCAAGCTGAGTAAAATAAATTGGACACAGTACCTAACTGTGCTTGTAAATATGCCTAATAAGCTGTAGCTAAATAAATAAGCTGCATTGTTTAGAACATTGTTCCTTTTTTGAAAATAATATCGAACTCGGAAAGCAATGCACAAACCAAATAATCACAAATTTCAGAATGCCATTTTTTTTTTCAGTTAAAACAAATACATTTTTGTTTTATTATTCTGCTTTTACAGTGCCTTATACTTGTGCTAGATACATCAAGGACTTATGAGCATGAAGTATAATGGAATCGTGACACAAAATCAGTACTGTATTTCTTGAATAAGAGATGTAAAGGTGTAAGGTTCTAATTATTAAGAGGGAGGAGAGTTAATGATCTGAAGCAATAAATGATGTACTATATATGACTTGTGCACGATATGCTATTCCAATCAATAAGGAGAGTACAATCTGTAAGTAAGAACATTTCAATATATCACTGACTCTGAAGACATGTTGGACATGGACTGCTAACACATATGTTATATGAGCCATGAGGTGTAAGGGCATTAGTAATTATGACTGGAAAAGAGAGGATTTAATTTTTTATTTCTAAAATTGAATTTGTATATTTTTTTGTTATGCATGATGTTACATGGGTATTTTGCTTTGTGAACGATACCCTTTAACGACAAAGTTGCTTTGTAGGAAATCACTGCATATATGTAAAGGTGCTTAAGCGTGCAGGAAAATTTATATTTTATGTAACTGTTCCTGGGCCAATGGGATTACTAGGCTAAAAAAGATCCTGTCAGGATGCAAATGCAATTGTTGGCTTGTTTTGTGATTGTGCATGCTCCAGCCTTGTCACTCTGACTCATATTTCCTATATAGCAAGTCAATCACCTTTACCTAGCATGTGCATGCTCCGTGTCAGGATACTCCACATGCACGCCTGGTGTTGGGGCACTTTATATACACATTCTTGTTCTAGGGCAATAAATCATTGGGTAATGAACAAAGATTAAGTTGATAAACATGGAGCATACCTCTTTAAAAAAAAATCAGTAGTGATGGCTCTTATAGCCTAACAGGCTTTAAACCCTAAACTCCAGCATTTTTTCTGTTCAAATTTTTTATTGAGAAACAAACAGAGTACAGTAACAGGCATTTTTGGTTCAACACAATGAAGGGTACGTCAAGGTACATCCTAGGTGCAGCAAATACAGTCATATCCATAATAACAGAACTTTCAATACATGGACAGTGTATGTCAATACTGAGAATTATCAGATGGGGTGCAGTAAAGAAAATGACTGTAAATCTATTAATAGGAAACATATAAAGTGCATATCAGGAAAGGGGGTAGCTCCAATCCAATATCAACGCACAACACAAAACCGTACTCTGTAGGTCTATGAGAAAGAGACCGTAAACTAAATCCAGGCAATAATCTCTAACTTTGCCTGAGAGAATTACGAATAAGGCATTTCAGTTAAAAGGAAAGGGGAATCCAGAAAGAGAGAGAAAAAAAAAAAGGTAAACGAAAGAAGAGAAAGCATAGGGTAAGAGGAAGAGGGAGAAAAGGAGAAGGAAGGAAGAATGTCGGCAGGATCGCACGAACCCCAGAAGGACACAGTTTTTAAAAGTAAAATTATCTCGATTTATGGTACATGTAAACTCCAGCATTTTTTGATAGCGTGGCTAAAAATCTAAGGTTCTTAAATGTGTTATTGTGGTCTGTGCCATCACTTGGAATTGTTCTCACTTCCTGTCCTGCAGACACCAGAACAAAAAAATAGAGGGAGTGGGTTGCAGGGGCAGACATTGACAGTGGCAAAAATGTAGCAAACATTTTAACTTCTATCCACTTCACTTTGTCCTTGTAATTGGGAAAGGAAGTGAGGGTAAGACCCCCAAACTGGGACATAACAGTAAGAATCTGACATTTGTTAATCACAGCTAGCAGACAAATAAATGGTTAAATGTGCCCGCAAAGTGCCACTGCTGAAGCGCTTTGCAGGCGCTTCGGCAGCGGTGTCCATTGATTTCAATGCCTGGCGCAGTGGAGGAGCGGTGTATACACCGCTCCCGTACCGCCCAAAAGATGCTGCTTGCAGGACTTGTTTGAACGTCCTATAAGCAAGCAGTGTGAAAACACTCATGCTCTCAGACTGGGGCTGCAGGGGAGGCATTTTTTCAGGCACTTTACATGCGTTTATCTGTAGCCCAAAAGCGCCTGAAAAACGTCCCAGTGTGAAAGTGGCCTAACTGCTACTTTCTTTATCACACCACATATGGGCATGCTAAACTATTTGCCTCTTGTTTTCATTTTCATTTTGTTTATCTGCCTATAGTTAGTCAAAGAAAAAAACCTACTCCGTTAAAACAAAATAAAAAAAGAAAGACAAAATGCTGGACAGAACCTATTTTCTTTTCTTTGAAGGGCTTTAACTTTTATTTATTTTTTTAATTGTGGCAGTATCAAGGGTTTTGTAGCAACGTCACAGTTTCAAAACAATGGATGAATTACTGAACATTTACTGGTGGATGTGCTTTTTGAATAACCAGAGCATTATATATGTGATATTACTGTCCTACCCTAAATGAGTTTGCTAGGTGTATTGTATAGCCAGCTTTAGTCACTTTTTTGTTCTCTCTTTGCTTAACCACTTACCCCCCGGACCATATTGCTGCCCAAAGACCAGAGACCTTTTTGCAATTCGGGACTGCGTCGCTTTAACAGACAATTGCGCGGTCGTGCGACGTGGCTCCCAAACAAAATTGGCGTCCTTTTTTCCTCACAAATAGAGCTTTCTTTTGGTGGTATTCGATCACCTCTGCGGTTTTTATTTTTTGCGCTATAAACAAAAATATAGCGACAATTTTGAAAAAAATGAATATTTTTTACTTTTTGCCATAATAAATATCCCCCAAAAATATATAAAAAAACATTTTTTTTCCTCAGTTTAGGCCGATACGTATTCTTCTATATATTTTTCGTAAAAAAAAAACGCAATAAGCGTTAATTGATTGGTTTGCGCAAAAGTTATAGCGTTTACAAAATAGGGGGTATTTTTATGGCATTTTTATTAATAATTTTTTTTACTAGTAATGGCGGCGATCAGCGATTTTTTTTTTCGGTACTGCGACATTATGGCGGACACTTCGGACACTTTTGACACATTTTTGGGACCATTGGCATTTTTATAGCGATCAGTGCTATAAAAATGCATTGGATTACTATAAAAATGCCACTGGCAGTGAAGGGGTTAACACTAGGGGGCGGGGAAGGGGTTAAGTATGCCTGGGTGTGTTCTTACTGTGGGGGGGGGGTGGCCTCACTAGGGGAAACACTGATCTTCTGTTCATACATTGTATGAACAGAAGATCATCGTTTCCCCCGCTGACAGGACCGGGAGCTGTGTGTTCACACACACAGCTCCCGGTCCCCGCTCTGTAACGAGCGATCGCGTGTGCCCGGCGGCGATCGCGCCCGCCGGGCACACGCACGGGAGTCGGGGGCGAGCGGGGGGCGTAAAATGACGGCGGCTGGTCGGCAAGCAGTTAAAATGGTAAACTATGTGCTACCAAAATGAAGATATAAAATGTGTACCTTCCCAGAGAAGAAAGTCCAAATCATTAGGATGAGGGGGGATTATTGTGTGGGGTTGTTTTTCAGGGGTTGGGCTTGGCCCCTTTGTTCCAGTGAAGGAAACACAAGGCATCAGCATACCAAGACATTTTGGACAATGTCATGCTCCCAACTTTGTGGGAAGAGTTTGGGGATGGCTCCTACCTGTTCCAACATGACTGCACGCCAGTGCACCCAGCAAGGTCAATAAAGACATAGATGAGAGAGTTTTCAGTGGAGAATCTTGACTGGCCTGCATATAGTCCTAAACCTCAACCCGACAGAACACCTTTGGGATAAATTTGAGCGGAGACTGCGAGCCAGGCCTTCTTGTCCACATCAGTGCCTGACCTCACAATTGCGCTTTTGGAAGAAGGGCCAAACATTCCCATAGACACACTTCTAAACCTTGTGGACAGCCTTCACAGAAAAGTTGAAGCTGTTATAGCTGCAAAGGTCGGGCCAACCCAATATTGAACCCTACAGACTAAGAATGGGATGCTATTGAAGTTAATGTGCGTGTAAAGACAGGTGTCCCAATACTTTTGGTAATATAGTTTGTGTCTATACTATACACCAAGAAAATAGTTTTACAGACAAGTCAAAATCCTTTTTTGTAGCCCTGAACAGGAAGCAAGGAGGGTTAAATATGATTCTTATTTTCTTGATTACTTGTTAAAACTTTACAAAAAACAATTACAGATCCTTAAGCATCCTAATTTTATATTTCACCAGTGTTCGAGAAACATGTGTGCTGTGTGTTTGTACTAATACATTTTCATAGATGACATGTGCCTAAGAAAATGTTCTTTAACAGAGGTACTGTATAGAAACCTGAAAATAAACATGTTTTCTGTTTTACATGCAAACGGCATACAACAGAAGTTACCGTAATACTTGCGTTGAGCTAAGAACAGAAAGGTAATTGTCAAAGACATTCAAGATTTTATTCTCTTAGAAAGTCTGATCACTAAAAAGCTTTTTGTTCCCCCTCCAGAGATTTCACTTATGCCATGTACACATGATAGGATTTTCCGCTTAAGCTTGGCTTGCATACAAAACGAATTAGTTGCGCTAACAGTGAATGAGTGTAAAAAATCAATATGATTGAAAAAAATATTGTCCATGGGTATACAAAACATCATACATAGTATTAATATAGTGAAAAGTTCAATTTCCAGTGAAAAAATTGTTGGATGAAATTGTGCCCGTGACTAAAAAAATATAGAAATCCTCCACCGGTGCAGTAATTGAATAGATATCTATGCGCTTACCGGAAGGGCAAGCAAACAGGGCTTGCAGCTGAAATCCCCCAGCTAGGGTCTTTAAGTGGAAATCCAGATATTATTCCTCCAAATTGGGTAGATAATTCCGAAATCCAAGAGGCATGTAAATAAATGTATAAGCAAATAGTGATGCACCGTAGGCAAATGAACATAGGCACACCAAGGGAAAAACCTCCACCGAAAAGAATCACCAAATAAAGGGGACTCTTACCAGAAATAAGTGATAAAGAGCTTGTGGCCAAACCCAGCCAGGGCCTTTGGGGTTAAATCCAATCAATCGATTCCCTCACAAAGCAAGACCGAATATATCACCATAAAAAAGAGAGATTCCACATAGTGACGTACCATAGGTAAAAAGATTTAATAAGGTAGATGCACTTACATGGAAGCAGATAAAATCAGCATATAAAAGATTCGAGCCGGCCGGCTACTACAAACGCCCGTCCTTCGGGACCTAGACGCAGCACGTCAAAGCGTCTCCTCCTCCCGACGTACGTTTCGTCAGTATGTGACGTCGTCTGGGGACGTCACATACTGACGAAACGTACGTCGGGAGGAGGAGACGCTTTGACGTGCTGCGTCTAGGTCCCGAAGGACGGGCGTTTGTAGTAGCCGGCCGGCTCGAATCTTTTATATGCTGATTTTATCTGCTTCCATGTAAGTGCATCTACCTTATTAAATCTTTTTACCTATGGTACGTCACTATGTGGAATCTCTCTTTTTTATGGTGATATATTCGGTCTTGCTTTGTGAGGGAATCGATTGATTGGATTTAACCCCAAAGGCCCTGGCTGGGTTTGGCCACAAGCTCTTTATCACTTATTTCTGGTAAGAGTCCCCTTTATTTGGTGATTCTTTTCGGTGGAGGTTTTTCCCTTGGTGTGCCTATGTTCATTTGCCTACGGTGCATCACTATTTGCTTATACATTTATTTACATGCCTCTTGGATTTCGGAATTATCTACCCAATTTGGAGGAATAATATCTGGATTTCCACTTAAAGACCCTAGCTGGGGGATTTCAGCTGCAAGCCCTGTTTGCTTGCCCTTCCGGTAAGCGCATAGATATCTATTCAATTACTGCACCGGTGGAGGATTTCTATATTTTTTTAGTCACGGGCACAATTTCTTCCAACAATTTTTTCACTGGAAATTGAACTTTTCACTATATTAATACTATGTATGATGTTTTGTATACCCATGGACAATATTTTTTTCAATCATATTGATTTTTTACACTCATTCACTGTTAGCGCAACTAATTCGTTTTGTTTTTGATTTTTATTGTGTGTATATCACAATTTTTGTTGCAGCTTTTCTTCACTTTTGTTGTTTATTTAGTTAGTTTAGCGCAGTCTCAAAATTTTCTCTATTTACTTGGCTTGCATACACATGGTCAAACAAAAGTTCTCTGAACTTTCGACCAGGGCCGATCCTAGGGTCACAGACGCCTGGGTTCAGAAATATTGCTGGCGCCCCCACATGGGCGTGTTCATCTTACTAACTCCTCCCCTTTACACGTTTCTATGGCTATGACTCAAACACTGAGATGCTTCCCTAAGAAGTCTTCATTAGTCTCCCCAATCAGAGCCCCCCACAGCAGGTGTCCCCCATCAGAGCCCCCCACAGCAGGTGTCCCCCATCAGAGCCAGACAGCAGGTGTCCCCCATCAGAGCCCCCCACATCAGGTGTCCCCATAGATCAGTACCTGTCCAATAGATCCCTGCAGAGGGGACGGGGCAGACAAGAGACTGCTCCGCGCGCACCAGACAGAATTAATTAGTGAAGCCTAGTACCAGAACGCGTTCTGGTACTAGGCTCCGCTGCGGTACCCAACCAGTATTCCGGGGACAGCAGGAGTTATGCGCTCTTGTCAGTTGCCAGTGGAGAGAGCAAGAGGGATGGGGAACCGCAGCACCCGCTACATGCGCTCCATCTCTGGACACAGACAAGAAGGGAGGGGAGCACTTTGGAGATTCGACACCCCCACCTCTGCGGCGCCTGGGTGCGGACCACCCCGCGAAACCTGCGATGGATCGGCCCTGCTTTCGACTATCAAGAACGCGGTGACGTACAACACTACGACGAGCCAAGAAAATTAAGTTCAGTGCTTTTGAGCATGCGTCTAATTGTTTCTGAGCATGCGTTGGAATTTTGCGTGTCGGAATTGCTACAGACAATCGGATTTTCTGATAGGAATTTTTCCGTCTGAAAATTTGAGAATCTCCTCTTAATCTTTTCTTGGCGCCCCCCTCTGACGCAATAGAGAAACGCTGCAGGGTTACCCAGTGACATGTACGGGTGCACGTGACCCTGAAGGGCCTGGTATGGAATTTGAGAGGACCCCCACGCAATTTTTTTTTTTTACATTTTTGGTTTGGTGTTCCCCTAATTTTCATACCAGACCCAAAGGGCCTGGTAATGGACTGGGGGGAAACCCATGCCATTTTTTCAATGACTTTTATCTGTATTGCCGGGACCCGACAATTCATTATGGCCGCGAGTAGTTTTAAATTACCTTTTTTTCCTTTTAGAAATTTCATTTTGTGCAGGGACTGTTCTAAACACAGGAAAATGTGCCACTTTATAGGCATACTATAGACACCCCCCAGGTACGAAACGTTAAGAAATATTTTACTTTTATTGTTTCACTTTAAGCATTATTAAAATCAATGCTCCCGAAAAAAACACGCTTTTTTAAAACTTTTTTTTCATTAATGCATGTCCCCTGGCGCAGGACCCGCGTCCCCAAACACTTTTTATGACAATAACTTGCATTAACCTTTTAAAATTTGCACTTTTGTTTTCTCTCATGGACTTTTAAAGGGTGTAACGCGGCTTTCGAATTTGCCGCGAATACCCCAAATTTTTCGCTATTCAGCGAACAGGCGAACATCGGGCTCATCCCTAATCTTGGACTACAGAATAATTAGCCTTTTATATTGTGGTTCTCATGGTGTAGGAGTGGTTAAAGTAGTATAGCAAAGGACTCTGGGCAGAGCTGACAAACACCCAGGCCACATAAAAATGTTCCGTGTTGTGAGCCCAAAAGAGCACTTGGCAGCAGAATGCGTTTCTGGCAGATCAAAAACTGTTTCTGTACTTGCAGAGTCTTTAAAGGGAGTAATATGTACTGCATGTGGTGTTTTTTTTGGCTTTGACAAATTTGATGAGCTGAGTCAACTCACTGGACATCACTTGCAACAAAAATATCACTTCTGCAGGGACTGTATTTCATACGATTAATTATATAAACATTTTACTGTGGTTCACTTGCAAAAAATAAAATAAAAATCCATGGTAGCAGCTTTTAAATGTTTGCTATACATTAATCTATTTTAGTTTACATTCACTCACTGTATAATTTTTCCTTGTAGTGTACTGTCCTATCGAGTTAAAAAAACAACACATTTTGATTAAAGTTGGAGTGATGAAACATTCTAAATGACTATTAATAGTCGCTAGACTGAGAATAATGTGTTGTGTCAGTGTGCATTATGAATCCTATGAATTTAACCTTACAACAGAAGCTATTACTTGATAAACAGGCTTCAGATTGAAATCAAATTTACTTGACTGTTATCACCATAATAGCTCTTTAGCATATGTGGTATTGCACGAATCTGAATTACAACTGACAGATAATCTCTTAAAAGATTGCTACCCTAATATCCATAGTACTTGAAGCCCTGCTGTCTCCAGATCCATGGAAAACACTGTTCAGTAAAAGATTCTAGATTATGGTGAAGCAGAAAAGTACTGTAGTTTTTACAGTTGTCCCACCTCTAGACTGCAAAGATTGGGCAAGTCTGACCCTGCCCAACTAGGGTAGGTAAAATCAATTGTATTAATCATATAAAATGCATTCTATATATTTTTAAAGCTTTATTTTGAATGCCATATAGTCCTAGTGTATCTGGACATGCCCTACCTTTTTTTGGGTACTCCTGCCCCCTCATTGACCTGTTTAGCTCTGGGGAGAGATGTTGCAAGAGCAGCTCATCTAAATGAAGATGCCAGTGGTGCAGTGGATCTTTGCAGAATGGAGGGTGTGCCAATTCCTCTTGAAATTGCAAATGTTCCCTTGGAGCCACCACCTTGCCAAAACCATGCACACAGTCCCACATTATGAGAGGCTGAAAACATGATTGGCAAAAAAGATTAATTACACGTTTTTGTTGAAGCATGTTACCTTGATGACAGCTAGAAGCACCCCTGCCTCATTGTCACTCTATTGTCTTCTCTCCTGATCTGGCATAACAGTGGACCAAGTTCCTCATTAATAAATAATTAAGGCTATTTTCACACCGCTGTATTTAGCTTAGTTCCATTTTGTTTTGTTTTGTTTTTATGTAAAAATGTAGATGAAATAGTGAACTAACACAACACCGATAACTATGGTCAAACATTGAAATTACACAAGAGAAAAGAATCTGACGCTTGTGCTTTTTGTTTTGGTGCTCCCCACCTGCTGACTGCAAGTGGTAAATAAGAAATGATCAATTTCACATTTTGCTTATTGCACATAAAACATAATTGTGTTTTTTTTTTCTTGTGTTGAATAAAATTAAAAAAAGGAAAGTATAAAAAAACTGCACATTCACTTTAATGTTTCTCATTTGACATAATTTACAGATATCTGCAAATATATTGCACCAATTATCCTTGCTGCACAGCATAAACTGGCTGAAAAATATATGTTCAGCCACTGGACTGCTATAAAAATGCATGAATATTACTGCAAATATAAATATTGTATTTTTCTGTTCATCATAAATGTGGAAGCAGACTGACAAGTTGATTTATAAATCATTTTGCATGCCTCTCATAAATAAAGATTAAATTACATAAAAAGAGGATTCCAGTGTGGACCCTAATTGCCAGTAATATTACATAATAACTGGTTATGTGTACTAGCTGTTTTATCATTTTCTTCTTGTTGACTGTGAGAATCAGCAGGACCCCTTACTTAAAGGTACAATATACAAATTGGCGCCATGATGAGCAACTTTTTAATTGGTAAGTAGATAGTTTGTTGTGATCTAGGAAGGTACTGGATTGGGTAACTCCCCCACATTTTAGTCACGCATTCCGGTCTTCAAGTCTGGAGCATCCACTGAGCAATAACCCAGTACTCTGATCCCCAGCACAGGCCTGTCAGTGTTGACAATATGGCAACTGAGTTTTTCTACTGCACCCCCAGACAAGACAGGCTAGATCCAGCCCCGTTGGCCATTACACCCTGTTTAGCGCTAATAAACATCAATTGTATTCGCAACAGCAATGAAAAATACTTGAGATGCAAAATAATCTTCCTTTATTAAAAAAGCCAGTGGGAACAAGTTCTTTTTTTTTTATAATTATATATTTATTTTTCTTTCCATAATTACACATAAGAATAAGAACATGGCAAATACACAAAAAATTAATAAAAAATAATAATATATACATTCATCTTATCAAAAATATACATTCTCCAGTGGGAACAATATCTTTTATGCTTGTCACAGTGTTTTCTTTGAGTCCACAGGTTGGATTCACCACAAATCTACATTATGGCGCACTGTTCTTCCTATAGAAGACCGGTGGTGCTGGATGAAGGAAAACCCAAAGGACTGTGCTAGAGAATGAACAAACAAAAAGCGCCTCCAAGTGCAGAAAAACAAGACTTTAATTGCCCAAAGGAGTTAAAATATACTTACTAGAAAATGGATAAAACAAGGCTCATCGTGGTGGATAAGATGGAATGGAGAGTCCAGCGTCAGGTAGTCCCATGGGGTAATCCAGTGCGCAGTGGGGTGGAAAAGATCCCAATAGACCAGCAGAGGAAGGAAACGCCTGCATGGACAGCTGGGGTGGGACATGTTCTGATCGGCATGAAGAAGGAGCCAAGAGATGCTCCAAAATGCATCCCGCCCCTCTGACGTCACTTCCGGCACATGCAACCCATGCTGGTCCTGGTCCCCTTCTGCTAATGTCACATCCAGGTCCTGCGTTTCATGCTGGTCCCAGCAGCGTGGCTGTCCACCCTGGTGTTTCCTTCTGTGGCTTCCTCCCTTTGCTGGTTGGTTGGGACCTTTTACACCCCACTGCACACTGGATTATCCTTAAAACTACCTGACGCTGGACTCTCCATTCCATCTTACCCACCATGATGAGCCTTGTTTTAGGCCTCGTACACACAATAGGTTAAACAGAGGACAACGGTCTGATGGACTGTTTTCATCGGTCAAAACCGATCGTGTGTGGGCCCCATAGGTTATTTAACCATCGGTTAAAAAAAAGCCAACTTGCTTTAAATTTAACCGATGGATTCCTAACCGATAGGTCAAAACCGATCGTTAGGCACGACCATCGGTTAAAAATCCATGCATGCTCAGAATCAAGTCAACGCATGCTTGGAAGCATTTAACTTTTTTTTTCAGCACGTCGTTGTGTTTTACGCCACCGCGTTCTGACACGATCGGTTATTTAACCGATGGTGTGTGGGCGCGACGGACCATCAGTCAGCTTCATGGGTTAACCGATGACAACGGTCCTTCAGACCGTTCTCATCAGATGGACTGATCATGTGTATGAGGCTTTATACATATTCTAGTAAGGGTATTTTAACTCTTTTGGGCAGTTAAAGTCTTGTTTTTCTGCACTTAGAGGCACCTTGTATTTGTTCTTTCTTTACCAAAGATTGCTTCCATTTTGCAGAGCTGCCCAAGTGTTTTGAAACATCTGTTTGCCTGAGTTGCATCTATCCCACACTGTCTATGACCTCCTCAGTCCTTGACTGATGCTTCCAGGATCAGACAGATGGCCCCGTTAATGTGCTCTAGCGCCACCCACAGGCTATTGTGAGTTTCTGCTCCTTCAATCTCTTGAGATGGATGATGTAGATATCCCAGCAGGCTGTGGGAGCAGGAACACGCCATTCTTGTCTAGGTTTGGGAGTGTGGGTCTGAAATAACTTTTTAACAAAGCATAAACCTATTACAGATCTAATGTAGCAACTGTTAACCTAATGCCGTGTACACACGGTCAGAATTTTGACCGTGCAAAAGTCCGTTGAAAGTCTGACGAAAAGTAAGAGAAGAGGTTCTCTATCTAAGGTCCGTCTGAATTCCGACAAAAAAATCCGATGGAGGCTACACACTGCCAGACTTTCCGAGAACAAGAGTCCTCAGACTTTTTTTCTCGGAAAGTCTGGTTGTGTGTGCGAGGCATTACAAGCACACAGTGCTTAATGCACCAAAGTTACACAGATGCTCGCTATTGTCCTGTTTCCATTTTCATGCATATCTTAAAAGCTAAATTCTTGTCTGCTGGAACTGTATACTATTTCCAAGCAAATAAGCCTATTAAACAGTTCCCCACTGTTCTGATAATTAGTATGCAACTTATGAGTCAGACAATGTCAGGTTTCATGAGATTGATACAAGGTTTGACAACTGATTTCCCCTTTGAGTGCAAGTCCAGCCCAAACTTTTTTTTTTTGGATAAAGAAGTTGGAGAAGATCAGAACTGCTATTCAATTTCTATCACTATCCAGGGTACTAATTAGAGAGATTTGAGTTCTTAGATTGACAGTGGTTTCAATAGACAGAAAGTGAGAGGAACAGCAGTATTAAAACTAGCAGTTCTAAAACTAAAAAAGGTTGGCTTAGACATGGACTTTAAGGTTACCCTGTCAACAATGTAAAGCATGCAAATAAAGACACAAAAAAAGAAAGTGTTTTACCAAAGAAATGCAGCAGAATATATTTTGGCCCAAAAAGACTACATTTAGGTGCCGCTTAGGAAAAATTCAACTAGACCGCTGTACGTGCAAGCACGGACAGTGAGCTAATCCTAGCACCAAGCTGCAGCAATCTCAGGAAAAGATGCTCTAACCGAAGATCATGAAGCAGACCAAGTGAGATGAGCGGCAGATGAACGGCAGCCTCAGACCAGACTCCTGCCTGGCCATGCCTCAACGCGTTTTCTTGGCCCCTTGGAGATTAATCATAGGGACCATGATTATAAAAAAACTAAAGTTTTTTTCTTCAACATTTTTGATATTTTTTTTTTTCATATAGTAAGAAATAAAAACCCAGTGCAGATTAAATACCACCAAAAGAAAGCTCTATCTGTCTAAAAAAAATAAAAAATGTATTTAGGCACCGTGTTGTATGACTGAGTAATTGTCATTCTAAGTGTCACAATGCTAAAAACTTAAACATGGCCTGGACAGGAGGGGGGTGAAAGTGTCTGGTATTTAGGTGGTTAAGATGCAGACAAGCATAAAGGTTAAAGCATACAATTCTCCATATTAAAAAATTACATTTCAAACCATCAACAGGCTCTTTTTCAAGCATGGAGTAAAAAAAAGCATAAAACACAATCAAATTAGGAACAGCAGTCCACTAAATGGCCAATCACTGTCAACCACACTTCACAGCATCCAATCATGAGACACTCATCAGGAGGACACAAAAAAATTTCTTATGGAGAACAGAAAGTCAACACAACCACCTGTTCATCACATCATCCTATCTCATTGACAAACCTACCTAGCAGTTTTCATTGGGTACTCCACCCACCGAACAAACATCTGTTCAGCATTCGGAACAAACTTAGGCATGTCTAAGCTTGATTATGATGGTCAGTATTACAGTAACCACATATGCCAAGTTCCATTAATTCTTTGTTGCAGCACTTAGCATGTTGGTATAGATGTGGTTAAAGCGGTGGTTCACCCTTATTAACAACTTTCTATCATTAAATGAGGCATAGTAACGCGAGCTACAGTATGCCTGTATTTATTTTTTTAGCCCTGTACCCACTGTGCAATCCTAGCGAGACGATTCCGACTCCCCGCGGGGAATGGGCGTTCCTATCCAGAGGCAGCATGATTGACGGCCGGCTTTGGCACGTCACGCTCCCCAAAGATAGCCGGAGTAGGTCTCGGCTCTTCACGGCGCCTGCGCACAGACTATGCGCAGGCGCCGTGAAGCACCAAGTCCTATTTCGGCTATTTCCGGAGAAGCGTGACGTGCCAGAGCCGGCCGTCAATCACCTTCACTCTCCATAGGAACGCCCATTCCCCACGGGGAGTCGGAATCTTCTCTCTACGATTGCAGAGTGAGTACCGGGCTAAAAAAAATAAAGACAGGCATACTGTAGCTCGCGCTACTATGCCTCATTTTATGCAAAAAAAATTTTTATTAACAGGGTGAACCCCCGCTTTAAGGTGTACCAGGTCCTTTATTAGACAGATAATAACTGTACAAATGACTGGGCAATGAGAGATTAATTTCCCCTTATCAGGTTTACTTGTAGGCAGTGACGAAAAAGCTTGGTCTCTTCTGAGTTTGTTGTTAATACTGAGCAGATGTACCAATGGCCTCCACTGCAGAGGGATTGTATTCTAATACATTTTAAAGTGTTTCTAAAGGTGTTTCCCCCCCTAAGATAACGAATAAATAAATGTATACATATATAATAAATGCTATACTTGCCTGCTCTGTGCAATGGTATTGCACATGGTGGCCCAGAACCTCTGCTTGCTATGGGGGGCACTCGTGCGGGCATGCTCCAAAGCTGGGCTGTGTGTGTGTCTATTGAAACACAGAGCACACCTTAGCCCTTCCTCCTGCTCCATTCTCACTGAATTTGTCAGCAGCAGGAACCAATGGGTATTGATGCTGCCTGTCAGTCCCTGTGTGAAGAGGGAGAGAGGAGAGAAAACTTCAGGTCGATCCAATGCTGGATCGATCCAGGAGTGGGGTAAGGATTTAAAGGGGGGATAGAGTAAAGGACAGTTATTACCCTATCAGAAATCCCTGGTCGTCACTAGATCTGGTGTCTCCATTGGAAAATTTCCCCTCTTTTACTGTTAAGGAGACCCCAAATTTGAAATTTTCTTTTACTTTTATTCTTTTATAATAATGGTAAACATGACAAATAAAAAGGGTGCATCTACCTAATGGGACACAAACTCCAATAAAACCTGACCAGTATTCTAATCCTCTCCACTAAAAAAACATTTTTCCTTTAGTTATACATTCATTTAAAGATGGTTGTGCTGTCTTTATGTGAAAAAGATGGTTGTGCTGGCTCTCTGTCGGATCCACAGGTATTTATGTATGGGCTCCTCCCATTAAAGGGTCACTAAAGGATTTTTTTTTTTTAGCCAAATAGCTTCCTTTACCTTACTGCAGTTCTGGTTTCATGTCCTCATTGTTCGTTTTTGCTCTGATGTTGCTGTAATTCTGCTCTGTTCTGGACACTTCCTGGTTGTCTGTTTCCTTTGGACCACAGTACTGGGAGCTTCTAGTTTCGTTTTCAAACCCTCACTTCTCTATGGCTCTATACAGCATAGAGGCAGCATAACATGCAAACACGAAACTGAAACTAAAGGTACATTTATGATTGTTTATCTATTTTTAATCGTTTTTATTTACAACTCCTTGACTTTTGACTAGTTTGACTGGATGCTGCAATGTGTTTATGTTGGTAAATTGGTGTTATAGGCCCGGATTCACAAAGCACTTACGCCGACTTATCTCGAGATACGCCGCGTAAGTGTAAATATGCGCCATCGTATCTATGCGCCGGGCTTTGAAACCAAGATACGCCTGAAAATAGGCTTCATCCGACCGACGTAACTTTCCTACGCCGGCGTATCGTGGGCGAATATTTACGCTGGACGTATTTGACGCACCCGTTGATTTTCTATTCACATATGCAAATGAGGGAGATACGCCGATTCACGAACGTACGTCCGTCCGACGCAGTGCGCGTAAAGTCCTACGTCCGGCGCAAAGTTATGCCCCATAAAGCAGGTGTAAGTCAGCAGCATCCATGCAAATGGCTGCACCAGGGAACACAAGCCGACGTATTTTACGTAGTTTACGTAGGACGTGAATATGACTAGGTGTAGGTTAGGTTCACGCCGTAGGCAGTGATCCGGCGTATCTTGGGGAGTAGTTCCGACGTGATTCTGAGCATGCGCACTGGGTTGCGTCCACGGGACTGTGCATGCGCTGTTCATTATACCTATCTGTCTGAGACTCAGCCCATCATTTGCATGGGGTCACGCCTCATTTGCATGGCTCGCGCCCACTTCCACTTACGACGACTTAGCCTAAGAAACCAGCGCAGATTTGGCAGCACTGGCTTTGTGAATCCAGTGCTTACCTCTCTACGTCGGTGTAGCGTAAAGGAGATATGCTACGGCGGCATAAATATGCGCCAATGTACGTGAATCCGGGCCATAGTGTATTGTGTAACATGTAGCCATTTTTGGTGGCTTCAGACTTGCATTTGGTGGCTTCAGTCTTGCGTAGACATAAGGGGAAGTACAGTATATACGTATTTCTGCAGCTGGCTGGGTGGCAGAACAATGTCACAGCCATTGCAGCTCCCTACTTCAGCTTTCCAGGTCTGTTGAATCCTCAACTAAGTCCTGGGGTACCATATCTAGACCCGAACTGGAAGAAGTGGGTCTGGCCTGTAATGTAGCACAACATTTTGCAGGGTGCTGTACAGGTTCAGGGCCTTGGTCTATCACTTGGTTCAGCCCTGTCCCTTTCGAGGGTATGCCCACCAGGCGGGTGGAATGCCCCTTTATTGAAAACACAATGGGGACTGGATATTACATGTAGATTAATGGAGTCTTTATCTCCTTATTATAAGACACAGGTTGGTGGGGGCATGACAATGACTGAGAATGGCAGAAATCTGCCCACACCATGTTATTTCCACAAAATATCAAAGATCCTATTTCAAATGTATATTTATTTGTATGCCAATTTAAAACAGTTTATCGCTATTTATTTATTTTTAATCTGTATTCCAAAGGCTGTTTAAAAAAAAATAAACCTGTGATCAGCAGCAGAGGACTAGAAGCTCCTCATGCTTATGTTTACCTGTAGACAGGCTGTGAAAGATCTCAGTCATGTGACCGCCGTATATCAATTAGGAAAAAAGGTACTTCAATTTTTATTTTTTTATTAAAATAAGTACAATGCCATCATCCACATACAGAAATAGAAGAGATAATGTAATTTAAACGATGTGTGTTAAGTATCACTTTAAGCATGGTTCATGAAGGCTACTAAAAAATACACTAAAACAATACACATTATTGGCATGTCCTTGTTGCACATTAACAGATAAATTTAAAACCTGTTATTAAGAATTATATCGGTATAGCTATTATTTATTTTTCCCTGTTCATTGTCCATCTACTGTGCTGTTTTTCATGACATTGTTATTGCTTGCCATCACCTATGGAGCTGTAGGCGAGTTTCTCTTCAGAAAGACCCATCAGATCTATTTGTGATCTGTAGATATATGCTGAAATAAATGTTGAGTGCCACAGTAGCCTTTTGAGAACCAGTTGATGGGTCTAGGTAGCTGCAGAATAACAGCATGGAAGCTTTTCAGTAGGTGGATGCTAAAATGGGAGACATGAGGCAAATTGCTTTTTGTGAATTAAATCATTTTAACCTCTTTTCTTTTCTATCAATTTTCATTTCAACAGACAAAAAAAAAAAAAGCTCAATCTGAAAAAAAAAAAAAAACCTTGCTGTCACAGTACAGCCATTTTTTTGTTTTTACACATTCAGTAAGGGCACGTTTATACCACTTGTGTTGCAGAGACACACATTAAATGCATGTGTTGCCACAATGCATGGTAAATTACATGCATTAGTGTGCTTCATTGTCCTGTACTGCAGTGCAGCGAAGCACAATGCTAGTGTCTTATGCGTTGCTAAAAATACAGACAGTGCCTATTCTTTCATGCGTTGCAGACCATTTTTTTTATTTTTTTTAAAGAAAGGTGTTTTATGTATAATTGTTTTCATAGTGCAAATTAAAACACATAATTCAATCATTTAGCTGAACAATGAAACAAACTATTGTATAGGCAGCTGCCAATGCAACACATGTCAAAGCATTCAAAAAAACTAACTCTACAGTGCATGGCCTTGTGACTTGAATGGGTCCTGAGTTTACTGAATGACCCTTGGGAGAAACACATGGTAGCAAAAACAAAAGTACTGTGCTTTTTATTAAAGAGGATCTACAGTAATAAAATAACTGTCTGCATGCTTCCTATGGTGCTGTCAATACGAAAGCATATAGACACCCTATATATGAAAGTGGGATTCCTCGGGGTCTAATGCCAGCAGCATACTTATACATGCATACATACATACATACATACATACATGCATACAGTACAAACAAACATATAAGAAACCCAGAAAGCTCTAACAGAGATTATAAAAATCGAACATGCATAAATTCTGTATAAAAACGGCTTACTTTAGCACTCAACTATCAGATATTGATTTATACAGGATTGGCAACCTGCCATTTGACGGGCAGGTGACAGGTAAACCACAATCCTTTCTTGCTGACCCTTAGAACCTGGACAGGAGAGGCAGTGGCGGTGGAGTTTAGTGGAACCGATCTGTATTTTGCTCAAGCAGCAGCTAAAAGTAGGCTTCTCATCCTCTCGTCAAAATTCAGCTGCCACAGAAGAAAAATACAGGGGATCGGTACCAATATCCGCCATCCTTCCTTTCTTTGTTCCTCTTCCTTCTGTTGCCCGGGTCCCCCATGTGCTCCCTTGCTCCCACTTCCTCCCATTGTTTCAGGATGGAGAGCGTGGAAGAGGCTGCTAAATATGTCAAACGCATATGTGTTGGAGCTTTGGGGAGCACACCCTAATGCAATAGGCTGCGCACACCTGGTATTCACAATTAAAAATGCACAAAACTAATACTGTTTTTGGTATTCATTTTGAGCAACAGGGGATTCATGGTATCCATCAGTATTTGCTACTAGTAAAAACACAAATTTTAGTTGGGGAGTCATTTTTCAAAACACTCCAAAATGTTTAACTTTCTTACCAGAATGCATTTTTTTTTTGTATACTTTAAATCTCATATAACATTAATGGACGCACATGAGCTAACCACCACACTTCTGAGTTTGTGCTCACAAATGTCTTTTCAATGAAAAAAAAAAGGAGGAATAGACTTCCAGCAGAGATAATGATTCAGTCAACAGTAATTGGTTTCAAACATGCCTGAGAGAAACCTAGATCTACACTTGGACAACAAAAAGTAAAACAATAAAACAAAAGTTTTCTATGTTTCTTTAAGGTAACAGATTGAACTACAAAGTTTTTTTTTTTATGTCAGTGGGTGTGCAAAAAATAAAAACACCAGTAAGTGAACCTGAAAATGCACCTAGGGTGTGTCTCTGGTCCCTCCCAAAAAGGATGGACCTCTCCTCGACCCCCTGGGCACAAGGCTCCTGATGGGTAAGCCCACTCAGGTCCACCCAACTAAAAGGCCCGGCATACCCCTCTCCTCATTATCTGCTGAAGCCAACCAATGAGTACTAGATTGGAGCTCTCCAAAAAAGCCCCCCCCCCAGGCAGGAGATAAAGGAACCTGATGGCAACACATCCTTTCCCTAGACTTTGGGTAGGCCCAAAACTCACACCCTTGATCCTGAAACGGGAACACATACATACAAGTGCAAGATTGCACTCACTCGGGGAGTAAATGGAATATGCAAAAAATGTACCTGGTCTCAGTCAGAAGGCCTAGCAATTAAGGGGAAGTTCACAAAAAGCATAGTGCAGTTTCACACAGGGAGGTCCTAAACACCCTTGGGGTACCGCACCACAGCCTGCTCTGCCTTCTCAGCCCCTGACCAGACCAGGTAGCACCACTCAATTCAAAAGGCACTGGGCCCCTCAGAACCTTTGAATCCAGGGAAATAATTTAGACCCACACCTTTTTTTGTGATACACACTTAATTCAGTTCTTTTGCCATTGGAAATCTCTCAGGACCCCCTTCATACCAGTAGGGACACTATACAGCAGCCATTCCTTCTATTCCTGCTGGTCGTAAGGCACACTTAACAATAAGGAACACTTAAGGGGGGGAGAAGGGTGCAGCATGCAAAGTATAAAATGGGTGTGGCGAAACTGAGGCCGTGCCACAGATTTGTGCAGTACACAAGGTTGCATCGTGGTGGTGTGTATTTTTAGGGGGTAAAACTTAACTCTTTTCCACTACACATCTGCCCTCTGCAAAGCAATCTACTGCAAATTGCTCTTCAGAGGATGATGCCAGTGTATTTGACCACCTTTCTGTGACAGGGCAAAAGTTCCAGGGTTAGGACAAACCATAGCACACTTCCGTGGTAACGGGGGTTACATTGGTCAGCTTTGTGTGTTTAGGAAATGGGCCTGGGGGGCATGGCCGCTTGCGCTAAGTCGATCCACTTCCAGGAATTTGGCAGGTGCACAGCTCCCCGCCCCTCCCTGCTGTTACTCAGAGAAGGGAGCAAGAATGGCTGGGTGCAATAGGGATAGGCTAGGCAGCTGACAAATGGAGAGGCAGGCATAGAAAATGTACATGGGGGACCAGGGGGGGGTTATGGGTGGAGGGAGCAGGAGCATCCTGACATCTCCTCGCTGGCTGTCTGTCAAGTTACTGTGGCAGACAGCCAGCGGGCAGCTGTTGACTGCAATACAGAGACTGTATCGCAATGTGTGGTACCTCATAAAACCCACACAACCAGTGGCCATTCTAGCATGTCCCCTGCTGGACAATCACTGGAACCAAGTGCCGGAACTTGTTCCGACACTGGGCTCCACTCTGGGACTTGCATCAAAACCTTCCTGGTAAGGTTGGGAGGTATGCCAGAATGACGGGAAACATTCCTACTGGACACTTATGAGAACAGATACTACACTTGATCTTAGCCAAAAAGTCAGAGAAGCTTTTATTGTTTTCATTTTACTTTTGGACGTGAATGCCTTTTAATGGCTTATCTATTAGTTTTACTGTGCATTATTATTATCATCATGGCTCTTATAAGTGGTATTCTGTTTACTTACGCTAGCATGTTTTTCTAAGTAAAAAGTAGTGCTTAAGATTTTGATGGAGCTGAATGCTTCTCATGTAGTCCATAAATATAAGCAGGTGTTCCAGCACTGGTACTGTACATACTGTAGATTGATTATTCTAGGCAAGTCTTTCATATCCCTTTCAGGCCCATTTCACTGCTTTGTACTCTTCCATGTGTTTTTACATTCAGCTTAAAGAAATGTGTTCAACTGCTGCTTGGAGAGTGTATGGGGAATGCAGACTTGCAATAAAAAGTAAAACAATAAGCTACACGTTTGTATGTGAAGCTATTTATCTGCGTCTGCTTTTTATTTCAAAATTCGCTGTTTGGCTGCCATTCCTGACTGATGATGCTTTGTAAATGCTTCTTTATATACTTAGCTTCTGAACAGGCAAGGTAGTTAGAGGAGAACACTGGCAAATCACATAATCCATGTATAAATATACAGTTAGGACTTTTTCTTCCTGACAGTGTTGTAGTGATTTTTTTTTCTGCTTCTGCAGAAATTGATAGTGTTCTTTGCTTCTGGAGCAGTGTATTGGCACTGAGCTTTTTTTTCAAATGCTATTAGGGAGGGCTGGGGATGGGGGAAGTTTATATTGCCTCTGATAACTAGTGGTTGGGAAAATGCCAATGCTTGTGGGGCTACTTACTACCTCCGAGCAACAATGATTTTGAGCGTTTTTTTTACCCCTACACTAAGGGGGCTCTGTGCGGACTCTGGTGTAAGGGGGCTCTGATGTAAGGGGGTCTGTGCGGACTATGGTGTAAGGGTGCTCTGATGTAAGGGGATCTGTGCGGGCTCTGATGTAAGGGGGGTCTGTGCGGACTCTGATGTAAGGGGGCAGGAGGAGCTGAAGATCTGAAAAGTGAGCAGAGAGTAAATTGATTGATACATTTATTACAGAGAGAAGGGGGGGGGTAATTGCAGGGGCACTAATATAAAGGGGCCTGCCTGTAAAGGGACACTGTAATCATTACTGTGCCATTTTACAGTGCTGTCCCCATTATATCAGTGTCCCCTGCAGATTACAGTGTGGAGGACACCGACACCAGCCACCCTCGCAAATGCCTACCGAACCTCCCGGGTTCCTGGAAAAATTGGCTGCTCAGTCTTGTATGCCCGGGCCAATTTTTTGTCCCAGTCCGGGCCTGATACCCACAGTGAAGCATGGTGGAGGCATCATCATGCTTTTGGGGCTGTTTTTCTTCAGCTGGAACAGGGGCTTTATTCAAGGTAGAGGTAATTATGAACAGTGCCAAATACCAGTCAATATTGTCACAAAACCTTCAGGCTTCTGCTAGAAAGCTGAACATGAAGAGGAACTTCATCTTTTAGCATGATGACGACCCAAAGCATACATCCAAATCAACAAAGGAATGGCTTCACCAAAAGAGGATTAAAGTTTTGGAATGGCCCAGCTAGAGCCCAGACCTAAATTTGAATTGAAACTCTGTGGTATGATCTGACCCCTCCACTGTATACATTATGTTGTACTTTACATAATCCTGACCCCTGCACTCCATGTGCTATACTATACATTACATATTGCTGACAACTATGCTTAAAGTGGTTGTAAACTCTTACAATCCACTTTTCGCTACAGGTAAGCCTATGATATGGCTTACCTATAGCTACCCTGGATATCTCCTAAACCTGTATCAGCATGTGCCAACATCATCGGCACATGCGCACTGAAGCAACGGGACGTTCGTGCAAGTGCTTCATCTAGTGTGCCGTTACTGGCTGCTCCCACATGCATGCCGAAGCCCGCGATACCCAGAAGTAACTCTGTCAGCGATGTCGCCGGTGGGAGCTGTATACTGAGGCCGCTGCGGGGGCTTCGATCTAAGGTGAGTATTTTATAATGCGCTAGTACGTTAACTCATTATGCCTTTGTCTTGCAGTTTTGTTTTTTTGTGGGATTACAACCACTTTAATAATCTATGTTCTGTTGTGCATAGCTCTAACCAAAGTGTTTGTCACAACATTTTTTAGCTGCTGAGTATGTTGTAGTTTCCCACAGTTTTAATGACATGATCAGACAACATATTAGCTCTATGTTCATATTCTGTATAGAGAAAGCGTATGTAATGGTATTTTGGAAAAAAAATCTTTGTGCATGAATTTATGTATTTTTGTGAGACTGTGTCATATGTGTGCAGTAAATAGAGGGTAGGCTCTAACCCTTATGCCCTGTACATACGATCGGATATCTGATGGAATCGATTTTTTCATCGGATATCCGATGAAGCTCACATTTTTATCAGTCTTGCCTACACACCATCAGTCAAAAATCCGACCGTGTCCAACGCGGTGATGTAAAACACTACGACGTGCTGAGAAAAATGAAGTTTGATGCTTCCGAGCATGCGTCAACTTGATTCTGAGCATGCATGGATTTTTGACCGATGGACTTCCACACAGACGATGGTTTTTTTTCTATCGTTTTTTTATCAATAGGAACATTTTAAAACATGTTCTATTTTTTTTCACCGATGGAAAACAAACAGATGGGGCCCACACACGATCGGTTTGTCCGATTAAAAACGGTCCATCGGTCTGTTTTCATCAAACAAACCGATCGTGTGTACAGGGCTTTAGAACAATCTTTTAAGTCCCCTCCAGTATTCAGTGCAGTATATTTAAACCCATTTTTTGGACACACTGGGTTCATACAAATGGATAACTTATAATTTGTGATAATAACAAATTGGTATCTGGCATGTAATTTTTCCATCCCATTAGTTTGCTTTCTTTGGTTTGTCAAATAAATTAAATTATTTAGAACCTTTTTATTGTTTTTAAAAAGATGGTATAAACCACAGTTCAACTGTGACTGCCTTGAAAGTATCGTATACAAAAACTTTCAGCATTTATTTCTTAGTGCACTCTCACACAGGTATGCAAAATAAGCTGTGTCCTCCACCTTAACTACCCCCGGACCATTTGGGTGGTCAAGGACCCGGCCACTTTTTGCGATTCTGCACTGTGTCGCTTTAACTGACAATTGCGTGGTCGTGCAACGTGGCTCCCAAACAAAATTGCCGTCCTTTTTTTCCCAGAAATTGAGCTTTCTTTTGGTGGTATTTGATCACCTCTGCTGTTTTTTATTTTTTGCGCTATAAACAAAAATAGAGCGCCAATTTTGAAATAAATGCAATATGTTTATTACTTTTTGCTATAATAAATAATATAAAAAAAAATCGCAATAAGCGCTTGATTGGTTTGCTCAAAAGTATAGGGGATAGTTTTATGGCATTTTTATAATTTTTTTTTTTTTTTTTTTTACTAGTAATGTCGGTGATCAGTGTTTTTTTTTTTCATGACATTATGGCGGACACACCGGACACTTTTGACACATTTTTGGGACCATTGTCATTTTCACAGCGATCAGTGCTATAAAAATGCAATGGTTACTGTGAAAATGACACTGGCAGTGACTGGGTTAACCATTAGGTGGTGGTGTAGGGGTTATGTGTTCCCTGCCTTGTGTTTCTAACTGTAGGGGGATGGGCTTTCTGTCACATGACACTGATCTCCGCTCAGAGTACACAGAGCCAAGATCAGTGTCATTCTCACTAGGTAGAGCAAGGAGGTGCTTGTTTACACAAGCATCTCCCCGCTCTATACCTCCGTGAGACGATCGCGGAGAACCCCGCGGCGATCGAGTCCGCGGGACCAGCGGTCCGACTCACGGGGAAGGTGGCAGGCGGCGTGCTCGCGACCACATGGCAGGCATTTAAAGGGCCATATACAGGTACCTAATGAAGCCTGTCAGTGCCATTCTGCCGACGTATATCTACAGTGGGCGGTCTTTAAGCGGTTAAATTAGGTAACAACTTACTAGAAAGTTAGACCTCAAGGGACAATTTGCACTTTGGTAGGTCTGAAAATTTACCACTGATATCTGTTTTATACTTTGGTGATTTGGGAAAGAATGTCAGCATGTTGCAGTGCTGCATTAGTAAGTATAATGTAACAGACTTGTGATCAACATCCCCCTACAACTACCATAATTGTGCTTTGATTGTTTTGTTAAATAGTAAGTTCACTTTTCCAAACAAATAATAAAAGGACATTTTTTGCAGGTAAAAAAATAAGCATTTTTTTATTTTTTGTTAGTGACCTATTTTTGTTAGGGACATGATCAGAAGATCATGGGTGTAATGCCATGATCCTGCAGTCTGCCTATGTATGCTCTCCGCCTGAACCTTCGATACATGCAGACAATTACAAACTGACAGGGAACTATGCAGAGTCATCAACAGTGTTCTGTGAGTTCATTTAGATCTACAACCCAGCCGCATAGGCTGTTGGGACATGTTGTTTTCCCCTGCACAGAACACTGAATGGATGACGCAGCCGGGTGGACCTGTGAAAACAGGGGCCTGAGCGGGGTGTGGGGGCCGGTGCATTTGTAACATGTTACACCCTGAATATGGGTGCAACATGTTACAAAAGGTGAATGCTTTAATAAATTACAAAAAATTACTTAAAAAATGCCTAAATTGTTTGTTTGTTCCTAATAAAACATACTATCTATATATATATATATATATATATATATATAATACACTGTACATATACACCCTCACAAGATTTTTCCTTAAAGATTTTTTTCATCCGTGCCTGCTTAATATCCTTTTTCACTTAGATGAAGACGTAGTCAGGGTTAATCATTTGTCTTTGGAAAACTTTTGCCACTTTTAATTCAGTAAAAAGCTCCAGTCATTTCTCATATTTATCTGTAAATTGCATTGAATCTTGTTGGCATCACATTACGTGCCAGTGATTTATACCCCTTCTAATAATTTATCTGCTTATGCAAGACATGCTCCATTTTTATAGCAGTGATTGAATTAATACTCCTCTGCAGGAGACATAAAAGAATACTATTCGAGGTGAGAATATAGTTATCAGGATTGCTTATTCTTGGCTATGGCTGGCTATCGCATATTACCAAGCAGGAATTATATTGCTTTTACGTGGGAGTTTTTTTTTTTTTTCTTTTTTGAATATCTTACTTGCCACAAAAATTACATAAAGTGCCGAAAAGCTTTACAGAATAAAGTTTAAAACTTTATTGATAGGGCAGAATGCCAAACCATGCCTCAAATTAAAAAATAATTTGCAAAAAACTCTGCTACTAATATAGATGCTTAAGTGCAAAAAAAAGTCACAATTGAAATTACAGTAGGTACACAAACCGCAATAGAAATCTGATAGAGGTTCTAACCATTCAGAGGAAAAACTCATAGGGGTTGATTTACTAAATGCAAATAGTCTGTGCAATGCAAGTGAAGTTGCTCTAGATGTGAGGGGAATATAAAAAGAAAAAAAAATGTGTTTTTGCAAGCACATTATTGGACAATAAAAATCCTCCGTGCACAGTATATTTACCTTTAGTAAATCAACCTTAAAGTATTGTATATAAAAACAGTGTAATTTATTAAATTACAAACTCAGTAGAACAGGAGGTCATGTAATCCATAAATGTAGCGGCACCTGGACCACTTAGTCCGCATGATCGCACAGGCACTCCAGGGGAAGCCTGGCAAGGCTGTTGGTAAGACCACACTGCAGCATACTGGACAGACACTGGCTTCATGCCAAAAGAGAGAGACTGGCCACTGTCGGATACGAGCACGCCCACCAGAATGACATCAGCTGGGATTGCCATAAGGACACGTTTCTGGAAGGATTCCCCTTCTATCAGCCTATACCTTAGAGTACCAGTGTCCATATTTAAAGCTGGCTGTGCTGTATCATTCAGGAAGATGTCCAAAAAACATAGGGGCAGATTCACGTAGATGGGCGTAAATTTGGGCGGGCGTAATGTATCTGATTTACGTTACGCCGCCGCAAGTTTTTCAGGCAAGTGCTTTATTCACAAAGCACTTGCCTGTAAAGTTGCAGCAGCGTAGCGTAAAACACCTGGCGAAATTCAAATTCAGCGGGTAGGGGGCGTGTTTCATTTAACCACTTCCAGACCTTAGGTGTTTTTCAGATTTGGTGTTTGCAAGACTAAAACAGTTTTTTCTGCTAGAAAATTACTTAAAACCCCCAAACATTATATATATTTTTTTCTAACACCCTAGAGAATAAAATGGTGGTCATTCCAATACTTTTTGTCACACCGTATTTGCACAGCGGTCTTACAAGCGCACTTTTTTTGGAAAAAATTTACTTTTTTGAATTGAAAAATAAGACAAAAATAAATTTGACCCAACTTTTTTATATATTGTGAAAGATAATGTTACGCCGAGTAAAATGATACCCAACATGTCACGCTTAAAAATTGCGCCCGCTCGTGGCATGGCGGCAAACTTTTACCCTTAAAAATCTCGATAGGCGATGTTTAAAAAATTCTAGAGGTTGCATTTTTTGAGCTACAGAGTAGGCCTAGGGCTAGAATTATTGCGCTCGCTCTAACGATCGCGGCGATACCTCACTTGTGTGATTTGAACACCGTTTTCATATGCGGGCGCTACTTGCGTATGCGTTCGCTTCTGCGCGCGAGCTCGTCGGGACGGGGCGCTTTAAAAAAATTTTTTTTGTTTTCTTATTTATTTTTATTTATTTTATTACTTTTTACACTGAAAAAAAAAATGTATCACTTTTATTTCTATTATAAGGAATGTAAACATCCCTTGTAATAGAAAAAAGCATGACAGGTCCTCTTAAATATGAGATCTGGGGTCAAAAAGACCTCAAATCTCATATTTAGACTAAAATGCAAAAAAAAAAAAAAAAAAAATTTGAAACTGTCATTTTTTCAAATGACAAAAAAAAAAATTGTCTCTTTAAGAGGCTGGGTGGGACTGACGTTTTGACGTCACTTCCGCCCAGCAGAGCTATGGGGACGGGCGAAGGAGATTTTTCCTTCAGTCTCGTCCCCGCTCAGCTGCCGAACAGTCCCGATGTCCTCCGCCGCTACCGACGGCTCCGGTAAGCGGCAGAGGGTGCGGGAGAGCCACCCTGTCCGCCGCGGAGACCGCCGTTATCGTGTACCAGACCGCGCACACTAAAGATCGATACCTCGGTTGTGGCAGCAGCTGCTGCCGTTACCGAGATATCAATCTTTAAAAAAAGGACGTACATTGTCGTGCGCAGGTCTGGAAGTGGTTAAATAAAGCGCGTCCCGCGCCGAACGAACTGCGCATGTGCCGTCCCTAAAATATCCCGGCGTGCATTGCTCTAAATGACGTCGCAAGGACGTCATTGGTTTTGACGTGGACGTAAATTACGTCCAGCACCATTCATGGAGGATTTTAACGACGGCCATACTTAACAATGACTGCGCCTCATAGACCCAGGGGCAACTTTACGCCGGGAAAAGCCTAATGTAAACGTCGTAACTTTACTGTGTCGGCCGCGTGTACGTTCGGAAATTCGCGTATCTAGCTAATTTGCATACTCAACGGGGAAATCGATGGAAGCGCCACGTAGCGGGCAAAAAAAATTGCAGTTAAGATCCGACGGCGTAAGAGACTTACGCCTGTCGGATCTAAGGGATATGTATGCGTAACTGATTCTAAGAATCAGTCGCATAGATACAATGGCGCTAGGCAGAGATACGACGGCGTATCTGGAGATGCGCCGTCGTATCTCTTTTGAGAATCTGGGCCATAGTTTTATGGCAGACATAATAATGGAGAGCAGGCCTGCTTTAATCTCATGAGAGCAAAGTGGAGACAACACAACAGTGTTGAGCCGCCATGGGATTATAAAGCGGAACTTAATTAGAGTGATATAATCAATAAAGCCATGTTAATTGGTACACACATGGGTGAAACAAACTGACAGAACTATAGGTAAAACATTTTTTTTTCCATTTTGGATAGAGCAAGGAAGGGCTTTAACCCCTGTCCCATTTGGAAGATTTGTCCCACAGCCAAACAGGAAGTGAGAGAAAATCCCTGCAAATTAAGGGAATTCCTTGGAGATCTCTCAGGTCACCAGAACTAGTGTCCCCATTGGAAGATTTCTGCTTTATTGCTTTTCTGGGGACAACCCAAAATTTGGGATTTTCTTTTACTTTCACTTTCAATGACAAAGGTAAACAAGACAAATGGAGAGGGTGAATCTCCTTAACAGGGGCACACACGGCAAAAAAACTACTGACAGGTGTTCTAATCCCTCTCCACTCTATCCAAAACTAAAAAAAATATGTTTTCCTTTTTTAGTTATTCTTTAAGGATAAGACGGCAGCCATTAGGGCATTATCCACTATCAAAATTAAATGTATATGGGAAAATATTACATATGAATACAGTGGTGATTGTAATCACTATGCTGTTATTATTCCAAATGTCTTGAGAAAAAATAATCACTTGCCAGCCCCTTCTACACCACTCCTCCTGTGTCAGTGTCATTGAAAAACTAAGCTTGTAAATATCTCAACAGCTCCATTTTTTTTGGCTGCTCTCCTCCTCCTATGAGTGTACTTTTAGATTGGAGGAGGAGAGAGGTCACGTGACCATCTGTGTAACATCAGAGGAGAACAGTCACGTGACCAGGTCAGTGGGAAAAACAGAACTATTGAGGTATATGGAAGCTTAATTGTACAATAGGAGTGACACAGGAGGAGCAGTGTATAAGGGGCTGCAGTGATTTTTTTTTTCTTAACTGTTGAGTATGCTGGCAGCGCTGTCCCAGAGGACTGGGGGTCTCCTGGGAGTGCAGGGAGGGGGCTGTATACGGGATTGGGGGCTGTATACTGGATGGGGGGGCTGTATACTGGATGGGGGAGCTGTATACTGGATGGGGGGAGATGTGTACCGGATGGGGGGGAGATGTGTACTGGATGGGGGGGCTGTAGACTGGATGAGGGGCTGTATACTGGATGGAGGGGGCTGTATACTGGATGATGGTAGTTGTGTACTGGATGAGGAGCTGTGAATTTTTTTTTCCCTTAAACTTCACTCTTAAAATTGGGGTGTGTGTTATACAGAAAAACAAAAAATGCAGCGCTGAAAAATAAAGAATAAACAATAATGTCTATATAAACACATATAAGTGTGAACAAAAGTATAAAGGACTATAAATGGATGCAAATAGTCCTTAAATTGAAAATGTCAATCAGTGTGTTGAGAACACTGTAAGCATTGATTTAACTCTCAATAAAAATAAAAGTCCATACAAATAAACATGAAAGTAAAAGTGAAATGGTCAATCGAATGACAGTGATACGACACCCACGGTGATTCAGAATAGACTGAAATGTTAGTGATAACGCCCGCCACCATTGGAGGCTTACCGGATGCGATGGACCCTAGTGAGCTTATGCCCAAAGGATCAATAAAGCTTATATATAGGTTGAATGTGAGGATAAACCGAACCACACCAAAAACGTACAGCCAGCAGACAACGATGAAGTATTCACTGGATGGCAGATGGAAAGGGTAACGCCAGCTGGGAGATATCTCATGGAAGTAGAGGAACTTGCCCAGAGTATGTGGAGGAAAATAAAAGGCACATAGCGTAACTCCGCAAAAAAAGGGGAACTTTAATACTGATTAAAAACACTTACAGTTATGTAGGCATAAAAGGACATCAATGTAAAATAGTGCATGGCAGCAGTAGAGTCCCGACGCGTTTCGCTACAAATAGCATCGTCTGGGGTAAGACTCTACTGTTGCAACCATGCTTAAATGTAAAATGTGACCTGTATGGGAACACTCCCCTAGGGGATCACCCAATGAGAGTGCACTTCCGGGTCAAACAAGTGTCTCGTACAATACTGGATTTATAAGAGACTTTTAGTAAACAAAACCTATTACAGCATAAGTATAACAATAAGGTGTGGCCAATTGAATATTTAGGGTGTACTGACCTGGTATGTGAGTGATATGGACCTAATAGCGTGTGGTGGTAAAATTTGCTGGGGACATATGCCCTAATCACGTGTACAACCGAAGCTAGCTAAGACCAATAATAAGGATCCACGTCACTGCAGGGCACCGCAATGTAGAAAGGCAACGAATAAGCGTTGCCGTCGTTCCGGTCACATGACCGTGTCTACAGGGCGCATAAACAGAGCATCATCCGGCGCGCCAATCGTCCCATAGATCTGACGTGGCGTCCTGTGATGACGTTCATGGTGGCCATTCTCTCAATGTTTCTGGACGTCAATACGTCCGTGCGTGTATCAATATACACGCGTTGCGTTCCAAGGTGGTTAGTCAAGGAACGCTGCGCTCCACTGTGCGTTCCGGAAGTTTAAAATAACCAGCAACAGAAACGCCAGAGATATTGGATAATTATAGTGGAACTGCTGAATAGGAGGAGACAGATATTAACTGCCACAAGGTGTATATATTATGAATTAAAACGTTAAAATCATATCTGCTGTGTTATATCTATAACACTCACAGGGGACAAAAAAACTTTATGCGGAAATATTACATATTGCCAAATGTCAATGCACCTGGATATTGAATAATACGATTCTTATAAAAAATATAATAAAAGGATAAAAATTAGAAATGATATTTCTATCCATAGATATAAAAGAACAATTGCCTATATTTGCAAAAAGCAAAGTATGCAATATTATGTCCAGGAAGTGACTCTGCATTGGACAAACCCCCATGACAGGTGGTACAATACAAAATATATATGAATATAATACACTCCATTATATGTATTTACATGGGAGAGAGATATCTAAAAAATGGTTAAAACATGTATACAAGAAAGAAAAGAAATAGATTAAACTTCACAGACCCGCATTGTGTGAATCACAACTAGAATAAACCTGAAATGTACTCTAGACGACGCCAAGTCGGTATAATTTATGAAAAAAAAATTTTGAATTTTTTTTTTGAAACAGTACGGAATGATGGATTAGGACATCATATAGGTATTAAGACTTATTGATGAAAGAATTGATGTCCCAATCTACATTAAGACCTGATGGTGTATGTGTACACAACTCATAAATCCAGAATGTCTCAAATTGAGACACCCCACGAGTTTTTGGGCTACCTCTCCAGGGGGACACAAATTGATCTATAATGAGAAATTGTGTGCCAGTGGGGTTCTGGGCATGATGTTTTTTATAATGCCTTGGTACAGTATGGTGAATGTCACCAGCTAGAATAAGGGCTATGTGTTCGACTCTCGCCGAACACATAGCCCTTATTCTAGCTGGTGACATTCACCATACTGTACCAAGGCATTATAAAAAACATCATGCCCAGAACCCCACTGGCACACAATTTCTCATTATAGATCAATTTGTGTCCCCCTGGAGAGGTAGCCCAAAAACTCGTGGGGTGTCTCAACTTGAGACATTCTGGATTTATGAGTTGTGTACACATACACCATCAGGTCTTAATGTAGATTGGGACATCAATTCTTTCATCAATAAGTCTTAATACCTATATGATGTCCTAATCCATCATTCCGTACTGTTTCAAAAAAAAAATTCAAATTTTTTTTTTCATAAATTATACCGACTTGGCGTCGTCTAGAGTACATTTCAGGTTTATTCTAGTTGTGATTCACACAATGCGGGTCTGTGAAGTTTAATCTATTTCTTTTCTTTCTTGTATACATGTTTTAACCATTTTTTAGATATCTCTCTCCCATGTAAATACATATAATGGAGTGTATTATATTCATATATATTTTGTATTGTACCACCTGTCATGGGGGTTTGTCCAATGCAGAGTCACTTCCTGGACATAATATTGCATACTTTGCTTTTTGCAAATATAGGCAATTGTTCTTTTATATCTATGGATAGAAATATCATTTCTAATTTTTATCCTTTTATTATATTTTTTATAAGAATCGTATTATTCAATATCCAGGTGCATTGACATTTGGCAATATGTAATATTTCCGCATAAAGTTTTTTTGTCCCCTGTGAGTGTTATAGATATAACACAGCAGATATGATTTTAACGTTTTAATTCATAATATATACACCTTGTGGCAGTTAATATCTGTCTCCTCCTATTCAGCAGTTCCACTATAATTATCCAATATCTCTGGCGTTTCTGTTGCTGGTTATTTTAAACTTCCGGAACGCACAGTGGAGCGCAGCGTTCCTTGACTAACCACCTTGGAACGCAACGCGTGTATATTGATACACGCACGGACGTATTGACGTCCAGAAACATTGAGAGAATGGCCACCATGAACGTCATCACAGGACGCCACGTCAGATCTATGGGACAATTGGCGCGCCGGATGACGCTCTGTTTATGCGCCCTGTAGACACGGTCATGTGACCGGAACGACATCAAAGCTTATTCGTTGCCTTTCTACATTGCGGTGCCCTGCAGTGACGTGGATCCTTATTATTGGTCTTAGCTAGCTTCGGTTGTACACGTGATTAGGGCATATGTCCCCAGCAAATTTCACCACCACACGCTATTAGGTCCATATCACTCACATACCAGGTCAGTACACCCTAAATATTCAATTGGCCACACCTTATTGTTATACTTATGCTGTAATAGGTTTTGTTTACTAAAAGTCTCTTATACAGTAGGTGAACCCGATTTTGTGTCAATCTCGCTCTCTTTCTCAGCGAGATTGAGCACCTACGAGCCCCATCGCGGGAGCCAGCGCCGAGCTGGCTTGCCGCGATGGATACAGAGCCGTCATAGAAGCGACGGGAGATCCGACTTGGATTCCCGCCAATTCTACACGTGTGCGGCGTTTGTTATGAATCCTGAAGGGGAAGTCCCCGCCGGATTTTAAATAAAAATCCGGCATGGGTCCCCCCTCAGGAGCATACCGGGCCCTTAGGTCTGTTATGGGTTGTAAGGAGAGCCCCCCTACGCCGGAAAAAACGGCGTAGGGGGTCCCCCTACAATCCATACCAGACCCGTATCCAAAGCACGCTACCCGGCCAGCCAGGAAGGGAGTGGGGACGAGCGAGCGCCCCCCCCCCCCTCCTGAGCCGTACCAGGCTGCATGCCCTCAACATGGGGGGGTTGGGTGCTCTGGGGCAGGGGGGCGCACTGCGGCCCCCCCCACCTCAGAGCACCCTGTCCCCATGTTGATGAGGACAGGGCCCCTTCCCGACAACCCTGGCCGTTGGTTGTCGGGGTATGCGGGCGGGAGGCTTATCAGAATCTGGGAGCCCCCTTTAATAAGGGGGCCCCCAGATACCGGCCCCCCACCCTAAGTGAATGAGTATGGGGTACACATACGTGGTAGGTATCACATGGGTAGGTACAGAGCATGATGGGACTGTGAGGCCTATATAGGTCCGATGCAAGGCGCGCATCCGTCATTTCAGCGAGGAGGACCGGCGTGGCAACATCGGGAGAAGGAGAGAAGTGAAGAACATGACGTCACAGCACGGAAGAAGAACTCATCACAGCACGGAAGGAGAAGACGTACATCACGGAAGAAGACACCGGACAGCGAGACGAAGAACCGGGGTGCGACGAGTCAACAACGGAGAGCGGCGAAGACAGAAGGAGAACCCCGGAGAGTTGAGAAGACCCGTCGGGATAGCGGAAGAAGAAGAGCCCCGCCGAAGACGCCGGAGGAAACCCGCCGGGGGGGTGGGGGCTTTTTTAAAAGCCACCCCCCCCCCCGGCGGTGGAAGAGAACCAGACGGCGGCCCCCACCCACCCGAAGACGTCAAAGAAGAAGCCCCCCCTGGTAAAAGAGCTAATAAAGAAGACAGGGGGCGGCCTCCGGAGCAGAAAAATAAAATATTTTAATACACTGTGTGGTTTATTTGTGTTTTTACCACTTTTCTTGCAGGTGAATGGGTAGGGGTACGATGTACCCCATACTCATTCACTTAGGGTGGGGGGCCGGTATCTGGGGGCCCCCTTATTAAAGGGGGCTCCCAGATTCCGATAAGCCTCCCGCCCGCATACCCCGACAACCAACGGCCAGGGTTGTCGGGAAGGGGCCCTGTCCTCATCAACATGGGGACAGGGTGCTCTGAGGTGGGGGGGGCCGCAGTGCGCCCCCCTGCCCCAGAGCACCCAACCCCCCCATGTTGAGGGCATGCAGCCTGGTACGGCTCAGGAGGGGGGGGGGCGCTCGCTCGTCCCCACTCCCTTCCTGGCTGGCCGGGTAGCGTGCTTTGGATACGGGTCTGGTATGGATTGTAGGGGGACCCCCTACGCCGTTTTTTCCGGCGTAGGGGGGCTCTCCTTACAACCCATAACAGACCTAAGGGCCCGGTATGCTCCTGAGGGGGGACCCATGCCGGATTTTTATTTAAAATCCGGCGGGGACTTCCCCTTCAGGATTCATAACAAACGCCGCACACGTGTAGAATTGGCGGGAATCCAAGTCGGATCTCCCGTCGCTTCTATGACGCGCTTGCTGGAATGTGCTGTCACTATTCCAGTGAGTGTGAGATGTCGGCGAGATCTCGGCACCCTGTCGCCGAGTATCAGCGCGACGCTGTCGTGCTAAAAGCACAATATCACAAACACCTACTGTAAATCCAGTATTGTACGAGACACTTGTTTGACCCGGAAGTGCACTCTCATTGGGTGATCCCCTAGGGGAGTGTTCCCATACAGGTCACATTTTACATTTAAGCATGGTTGCAACAGTAGAGTCTTACCCCAGACGATGCTATTTGTAGCGAAACGCGTCGGGACTCTACTGCTGCCATGCACTATTTTACATTGATGTCCTTTTATGCCTACATAACTGTAAGTGTTTTTAATCAGTATTAAAGTTCCCCTTTTTTTGCGGAGTTACGCTATGTGCCTTTTATTTTCCTCCACATACTCTGGGCAAGTTCCTCTACTTCCATGAGATATCTCCCAGCTGGCGTTACCCTTTCCATCTGCCATCCAGTGAATACTTCATCGTTGTCTGCTGGCTGTACGTTTTTGGTGTGGTTCGGTTTATCCTCACATTCAACCTATATATAAGCTTTATTGATCCTTTGGGCATAAGCTCACTAGGGTCCATCGCATCCGGTAAGCCTCCAATGGTGGCGGGCGTTATCACTAACATTTCAGTCTATTCTGAATCACCGTGGGTGTCGTATCACTGTCATTCGATTGACCATTTCACTTTTACTTTCATGTTTATTTGTATGGACTTTTATTTTTATTGAGAGTGAAATCAATGCTTACAGTGTTCTCAACACACTGATTGACATTTTCAATTTAAGGACTATTTGCATCCATTTATAGTCCTTTATACTTTTGTTCACACTTATATGTGTTTATATAGACATTATTGTTTGTTCTTTATTTTTCAGCGCTGCATTTTTTGTTTTTCTGTTTGTATTGCTTTCCTTTTTCACTGGACTGTATGTAGCCGCTTGTTATTTTGATAGCGCAGATTTATTATTTTTTATTTTTTATCTCTTTGGGTGTGTGTTATACGCCTGTGCGTGTTATACGTCGATAAAAACGGTAACTACAAAAATCTTATTTGCCCATTTATTAAGGGACAAAAACATATATAGGCCGCAGTGATTGGTCCTGTACAGTACTATGTGATCACTGTGACCAGTCATTCATGACAGCTGTTTTCTAGTGAACATGTGATCGCTGTGATTGATCTTGGGCCAATCACAGCACAAAACTGTGATCCGCTGTGTCCACCAGATTGGGGCACACAAGCAACGGGACATACGGGTATGTCCTCCCGGAACTAGAGAGCACCCACCCAGCTATCTAAATACACTGGTCGGATGGGAAAATTATTATTTATTAGTCTATCAATTTTTTACATTTGATGTACGTATTGTGTATCTTGCTACTACCAGCTTGTTTCTAGGCTGGGGTCAACATAGACATTTTGAGTAATACAAGCACAGTGATTACCATCATTGAAAAACAGGTACTGGTTTATAATAGCTGTTAAAAGCCAAGAAGAAAGACAGAATAGAGGTGTTCTGTACAGTAGGTGAGGATAAATAAATTAGGCAGCACTTTTCTGTACAAGGCAATGGTGTGTCTACACAGCAATGTTATGTTTTGTTCTTTAAAATTTATAAAATAAGACAACCAAGTGCTTGAAACCAACTGGTGGTTTGCCTGCCGCCATTGCAGTTTAATCTTTTCCCATCCGACCAGGACGGGAGGACATACCCGTATGTCCCGTTGCTTGTGTTCCCCAATCTGGTGGACACAGCGGATCACAGTTTTGTGCTGTGATTGGCCCAAGATCAATCACAGCGATCACATGTTCACTAGAAAACAGCTGTCATGAATGACTGGTCACAGTGATCACATAGTACTGTAAAGGTCCAATCACTGCGGCCTATATATGTTTTTGTCCCTTAATAAATGGGCAAATAATGGGCACATCTCCCCCATCCAGTATACAGCTCCCCCATCCAGTATACAGCTCCCCCATCCAGTATACAGCCCCCCATCCAGTATACAGCCCCCCCCATCCAGTATACAGCCCCCCATCCCGTATACAGCCCCCTCCCTGCACTCCCAGGAGACCCCCAGTCCTCTGGGACAGCGCTGCCTGCATACTCAACAGTTAAGAAAAAAAATCACTGCAGCCCCTTATACACTGCTCCTCCTGTGTCACTCCTATTGTAAAATTAAGCTTCCATATACCTCAATAGTTCTGTTTTTCCCATTGACCTGGTCACGTGACTGCTCTCCTCTGATGTTACACAGATGGTCATGTGACCTCTCTCCTCCTCCAATCTAAAGGTACACTCATAGGAGGAGGAGAGCAGCCAAAAAAACAGAGCTGTTGAGATATTTACAAGCTTAGTTTTTCAATGACACTGACACAGGAGGAGTGGTGTAGAAGGGGCTGGCAAGTGATTTTTTTTTCAACTTTTTTTCTCAACTATGCAGGGAGCGCTGTCCCAGGGCCAGGAGAGGAGGGACAGCCAGCCTGACACCACCCCAATGGGTGGCTCCTGGGGTGGACCTCCCGAACCCTGCCCCCTGTTGTTAAAACATTGGCGTATAACACGCAGGCATTGTTTACCCTCTGTTTTCAGGGGAAAAAAGTTTGTGTTATACGCCGATAAATACGGTAACTTATATAGGAATATTTTTCCTATAGTTCATTTGACAGACACTAGTCCCACGCCACTGTGTCTTGGCTGAATGTACTGGTAGCTCACAAAACTGAGGCGTGATAGTTATGGATAGAATTATACTGGGCTAGCCTTCAATGGTTTTTCGATTTGCCTGGTTCCACCTCCTGAATGCAGCTGCAAAAAAACTGTCTAATTTACTATCTTCATTTGTCTCTCAATTGGCTACAAGAAAATAATTTTACTACTAGTACATGCATCTTTTTTTTATCTATGTCTTGGAGGTTGGCCGGTCCCATTATATATATATTTTTTTAAAACAATCAACCCACATTGAGAACCAGCCCAGCTATGTAAAATTGCTTGGTGTGAGTCAAACATGGCCTATCTTTAGTGCAGGTTAAAATGTGCTGCAGCTTTGCAGATAAACTACAAAGCCATGACACACTGGTATTTGGTACCAGCCAGAATTTCAAAATATGTTCCCCCACTATCCACCCACCTATTTCCGCATCTGTGGACATTTAGGCACAGACCACCACATAAGATGGTCCTGTCCCACAGTTGCATCCTTATGGGAGGACATTTTTCAGATCCTCTCGACTTTATGTAACCAGTAGCCTTTGACACGCTAGTGGCTCTTTTGAACTAAACGCCTGACTACATTACCAAAACTCAGTTTGCTTTTCTTATTGTAAATAACTACGGCCACTAAGCAGACCATAGCATGCTCCTCCCCAACTGAATCTTGATGAGACTAAAAATAGAGTGACACCTGCTATGATTCATGCTAAAAGTGAAGCAACTATTAGAGGTAGAGTAGTGAAATATACAAGAATCTGGCAGCCGTGGGTTTAACCATTATCTCTCCCCCCACCCCCCCACCAAATTTTGACTACCATGTTGACGTCTCTGTTTTCTGCCTTCAGGCTGTTTACATCCAAATGAAGTAATTGCTACAATAAATATATTATTCCAAAAGTGGTTACGGATTCCCTCTATTTTTTGCATATGTATTAACTTGTCTATACCTATAATTGGCTAGTTTATTAAGACTTTGATAAGCACAATGGTATGAAAGCCTCCGGAATCCCCATCGTACTTTCTCTGACTCCCCCCAGTGCTCCTACCCCTTATTACTCTTCTCTATTCTCTCTTATTTTCTTATGTTCCTGATGTCGATGTGTGCTCCAGCTTTTTACATATCCACTCCATTTGTGGTTGTTTAGGTTAGTCATGAATTTTACTGTTTTTATTTTTGTTCTTAATAACTGTCAAATTAATTTATTTACATTAGTACTAAAATGTGATTCCTGTTGTTGTTTTTTTTTTTTTTTTGTGTGTGTTGCATGAACCTTCCTATGTTTTACAGACCTGAAACATTTGCATAAGTATTTTAGACTTTTGTACAGTGCTTGAAATTTAATAAAAACATTGAACAAGAACATTTGCCCCATGTGTACCCCATGTGTAATACTTTACTGGTGGGGCTCTGCTTTAAGTATAGCTTTTCTTAAGGTTGTACATTTTGCGTAACAGGCGTAATACATTATTTAATATTATACTAATTATGAGAAGCATATTTAAAAGTTTTTGAAATGACAAATTTTGTGCCAAAGAACATCACATATTGTAAGAAGAAATATGCTTTGAAGAGCAGATTGTAAAAGATGAGAGTATCTCGGAAATTGTAGTTCTCTAATTTCATAAGCTTGCTAATTGCATTATCTTAGAATGGTTTACACAATTAATTGGAGTACTTTACATAAGAGAATTTTAGGTCCCACCAGAAGTCATCTGTGAATAAGGGAATTAATCAGATCTTGGATAAATAAAAACACTACAAATCCCTGTATTGAAGACTGATTTCACATCATTTATTGTGTTTGAAGGAATTGTTAATGAACGACAACACCTGCATATAATTATATGGATAGTGATATCTTCACAAGTGCTTTGGATAGGTTTTATTTATCCACTTAAGGCACATCTGTCATTTTCTAGTAGATTATATGTGATCAATTAGGAATGAATGTAGGCACAGCTTTTTAAAGTGCACCTGTTGTTTAGGAGTAGCCATAATACTGTAATAGAAGAGATTTATGTGTTTGCTTCCAATGATGACAGTTCAAGTGTATTTAATAGTGCCATGTTAATGGGCTATGCTATATATCTTCCTCCTACTGGCATGCTGTCAGGGTACCAGTAGGAGGTTGAGTGTGGCAAGTCAAGTTCAGATGTTACCTTAAAGCAATGGGATGAAATGCAAAGCAAAAACTGAAAAAAACACCATGATGAGAAATTCAAGTGTTTGAGCTCAAGTCTTGGGCTCACCCGGATTTTGAACTGATGACCCCTTCTAGTTTGTCTTCATAGCTTTTATAGCTATTTTGGCAATGCAGAACATTAATGCAGTTGGCACAGATCTGCCCCTACACTTGTGCTTTTCATTTCTATTTTGTCCTACAATAGCAATTAAAATCAGGGGTTACAATTTAAATAATGAATGCTGTAGTGAGCTTTTAAAGTGTACTTCAAGGCAAAATACAAAAATATATATTTACTATTTCTCTGTGATACAGGAATATTTTCCCATGTGTATCCCTCTAAAGACCCCGTTAGTACAGAAAGATATGCACTCAGCTCTTGTGTGCTGCGAAAACAGCATTTTTGTTGAGTGATGTCAGCCCTGTCCATTGTCTTGCTACACAATAGACATGTAAGAAACACAAACCCCCTTGGGAAATGGGATTTTAAAAGTGACCAAAAAAAAAAAATTAATATAAGTTATTTTATTACAAAAAATATAATATAATCATAAAAAGCTTTGTCAATTGGACAACGATGCACAAAAGCATAAAGATAAAGATGTTCTACGATGCATATACAGACATATTTGATGAACCCAACATTTCGGGGCATGATGCCCTTCAGGGTTTTTTTTTATAGACAGAGCAATATGTCTATCAAGAAAATATATATATATATATCTCATTATATAGGTAATATATAAACATCAAAATAAAGCATGAAAAGCACATCAAAGGCAATACATATCATGTACCAATAGTATTAGGACTGTGACAAAGCGCATGTGTGCGAAACGCGTCGTCAAGACAACCCAGTATAGCGTGCAAGTCACCACGTCTCATCCCCTACCACCATCTATGACAACCATCTTAGGCAACCTTCGGTAGCTTTGACAGTTACTCCAGCCTGCCAGCCCAGCTCTAACTACCAGCAGTTTGCTATACACTCCCACTGTAGTGATCAGCCTGTGACATGTCTGTGTATAGAGGAGAGACCAACGGCTATCCCATTGCATCATCGCGGCTTTCTCCTTTTAGGGATCTCTTTTAGGGATCTTGTTCTATGATATGTTTATAGGTGGACTCAATGAAATGAAACGACTCGGAGAGGGGTCAATGCACCAAATATGGCAATATTTTCATATATTGGCTCTGATTCTGTTGTGTTTGGTATATCGCGTTTTTGACCTCCACTAAAAACACAGCATCATCCGAGCAGTTGCGGCATATCCGCAAAGATTGGCTGTAGGGAATAGATTTGATTAAGTGTGATGGGTGCGCACTACTTGCATGAAGTATCGTATTGCTCGCTGTATCTTTACGATACGGGGATCTAGCAAGTGTGGCATCCTTTTTGTTTCGATAGAGTTGTGTTTAAGAAATTAACTTCCACTGAGCTATATGTCATAGTAAATCTAAGGTTACATGTATTCTTGTTCATGGCTATAATGCCCTGATTTAGCAAATTGGCTAATCCCCTCCAGACGATCATAATGTCCTCTGTGCACCGATACCAGCTTAATATATTTTCCGTCAAAAAAGACGGACTGTCATCTGCCAAAAAAGCCTGTCCCCACTCCCCAGGTACAGATTGGTGTAGGATGGGGCACAACAGGTCCCCATAGCCACACCCTGTACCTGCAGGTAGTGGGGACCATCAAAGGAAAAAACATTATGTGTGAGTATATGTTCCAGGGCCGAAAGTATAAATTCATTGAAAGGCTAGTTACCCTTATGAGGCTGTTATATGGCATGACCAATAACACTGATGCCCTGCTGGTGGGGGATGGAGCTATACAGAGCTTCAACATCAACTGCCACCAGTAGGGCATCAGGAGGATCAGGAGGCACGGTCATCTCTTACAAATTTTTGGAGGAGATGCATAGTGTCTTTAATGTAAGATGTCAAATTCATCACGTAGGGTCTAATTTGTTAGTCAATGAATTTACTTAGGTTTTCAGTTATTCTACCACAACCGGATACTATCGGTCGTCCTGGATGATTATTTTTGTTTTGAATGAATCTTGGGTAAACTATAGAAGGTTTGTGTTTTTGGATCAGAGGTACGTATGAAATCCCAGATCCGTTCGATTAAATTGTTCGAATACGCATTGTCTACCTGTACATAGAATTCTCTATCATAGTTTTCAATCAAAGATCTCGAAATTTGTCTACACCATGATCTATTGTTCAAGATTTTTAAACACATATAGCCAGATTCTCAAAGACTTACGACGGCGTATCAGTAGATACGCCGTCGTAAGTCCGAATCCGCGCCGTCGTATCTTTAAGCGTATGCTCAAATTTAGATACGCTTTTCTGTTGCTAAGATACGACTGGCGTAAGTCTCCTACGCCGTCGTATCTTAGCTGCATATTTACACTGGCCGCTAGGGGCATGTACGGCGATTTACGCAGAGAATATGCAAATGAGCAAGATACGCCTATTCACGATCATACGCACGCCCGTCGCAGTAAGATACGCCGTTTACGTAAGGCGTTTTCAGGTGTAAAGATAAACCACCAAAAAGATGGCGCAGCCAATGTTAAGTATGGACGTCAGGACAGCCGTCGAATTTCACGTCGTTTACGTCGTTTGCGTAAGTCGATTCAGAATGGGGCTGGGCGTAGGTTACGTTCACGTCGAAAGCATTGACTATTTGCGACGTGATTTTGAGCATGCACACTGAGATACATTCAGGGACGGTGCGTCATTTACGTGAGGTGACAATTCATTAGCATACAACACGCCCACTACAGCCTACTTTGAATCACACGCGCTTACGCCGGCCCATTTACACTACGCCGCCTTAACGTAGGACGCAAGTTCTTTGTGAATACTGTACTTGCCTCTCTAACTTACGGCAGCGTAGCCTATATGAGATGCGCTACGCCCGCCTAAAGATAAGCACGTCTACCTGAATCTGGCTAACAGTCTTATATTGGAGATTAGGGATGAGATATAAGTTCGAGTAGAATATGAGTTTGACTCGACTATTGGCTGATCGCCGGTTCGCCGAACAGCGAACAATTTGGGGTGTTTGCGGCAAATTCGAAAATATGCGAAATACCCTTTAAATGGGAGAAATCTAAAGTGCTAATTTTAAAGGCTAATATGCAAGTTATTGTCATAAAAAGTGTTTGGGGGCCTGGGTCCTGCCCCAGGGGACATGTATGAAGGCAAAAAAAAGTTTTAAAATCTGCAGTTTTTTTGGGAGCAGTGATTTTAATAATGCTTAAAGTGAAACAATAAAAGTCAAATATTCCTTTAAATGTCATACCTGGGGGGTGTCTATAGTATGCCTGTAAAGTAGCGCATGTTTCTAGTGTTTATAACAGTTTCTGAACAAAATTACATTTCTGAAGGAAAAAAAGTAATTTAAAACTACTCGCGGCTATAATGAATTGTCGGGTCCCGGCAATACAGAAAAAATGCATGGGGGTCCTTCTAAATTCCATTACCAGGCCCTTCAGGTCTAATATGGATATTAAGGGGAACTCTGTACCAAATGTAAAAAAAAATGGTGTGCACGCAACCTGGCAGGCCACAGGAAAAGAGGGGGGACGAGATGGCACCCCCCCCTCCTGAACCGTACCAGGCCACATGCACTCAACATGGGGAGGATGTCCCCATGTTGATGGGGACAAGGGTCTCATGCCCACAGCCCTTGCCCAGTGGTTGTGGGGGTCTGCGGGTGGAGGGCTTATCGGAATCTGGAAGCTCTCTTTAACAAAGGGGATCTCCAGATCCCGGCCCCCCATGTGAATTGGTAAGGGGTACATTGTACCCCTACCATTTCACAATTGTTTTTAAAAACGACAGGAGACGGCTTAGGACAAGTCCTTTATTAAAAATAAAAAAAATATTCCAGCATTGTAATCCATTCTCGATGTCCAGCGATGATCCATTCTCCAGCAAGGAACGACGCATGATCATGCCTGCATCGGGGGCACCCGGCCAAATGACACGCAAGCTGTTTGACAGCTCTTTTATAACCAAGGGCAGGGCCACCCGTGACATGGACCGGTGACCTCGCCCCCTCTGACGCAATGGGTGTTTCCCGTGACACATCAGAGGGGGCAGGGTCACATGTGATGTTACAAGCCAGGAGGGCTGAAAATCGTTTATTTTGGTAGCAGGACTAAAAAACTGAATGCCCCTGCGAGGGATCCTTCTGTCTGTTTTGAACTTTCTTTTAAACAAAAATGGGCAAAACCAGCCCTGAAACAGAGAAAAGCGAGTGGCGGTGTCCTTAAAGCGCTACGCTTGGAGTGAACCCCTGACTGTGTGTGTGTGTGTATATATGTATGTGTGTGTATATATATATATTTATCGTTGTATAACACGCACAGGCGTGTAACACTCACCCTAACTTTTTAAGAGTGAAGTTTCAGGAAAAAAACTTTCCACAGCCCCTTGCATATAACACGCAGGCACAATTTTACCCTCTATTTTCATGGTAAAAAAGTGAGTGTTATACGCCAATAAATATGTGTCCCAGGGTGTTAGGTATGTAGTAGTGTGTGTGTGTGTGTGTGTGTATGTATGTATGTATGTTCCAGCATCACGTCCAAACGGCTAAAGATATTAACATGAAACTTGGCACACATGTTACTTATATGTCAGCAACAAACATAGGATAGGTGGTTTAACCCTTACCCACCCCCATTTGCCATGGTCGGGGTTTTTCTTTAAAGTCCCATTCAACTCTATGGGAAATACATGTTACTTCATAACTTCCAAACGGCTGTACATATTTCGATAACACTTGGTCACATGTTACTTATATGTCCACTTAAACTATAGGATAGTTAATTTATCCCTTAACTACCCCCATTTGTGAGGGTCGGGGTTTTTGTTTAAAGTCCCATGCAAATCAATGGGAAATGTATGTTCCCACATAACTTCTGTACGCCTGGAGATATTTCAATAATACCTGGTACACATATTACTTATATGCCAAATAAAAATATATGACAGTTAAATTAACCCTTACCTACACCCTTATACAAAAGATGGGTATATTTATATTACTATGATTTTCCTCCCCAAAAGGTTAAGATAGGAAGACCGGGCAACGCCGGGTATTCAGCTAATATATATATATATATATATATATATATATATATATATATATATATATATATATATGTGTGTGTGTGTGTGTGTGTGTGTGTGTGTGTGTATATATATATATATATATATATATATATATATATATATATATATATATATATTGTTTTAAATGCAAAACCCTTTATGGGTTATGCTGAAGTCATCACATATGTTAAAAGATATAAGACTGTTTTTTCAGTTCCATTTACTTGTTTTTGGCAGCATACAATGTCATGACATAAACTGAAGGCTTTAGTCAACTGCTTTTACTGTTACAGTAAAGTAAATGAAACCTTTATTTTATTTAGTCCTGGTAAATTGCGATTGACTCGACTTTCTCCACAGATTTAACAAAAGCCTTTGTCTCATTCAGTAAGAGAAAGTGATATGATTATTAGGAAAAAAAAATCTAGGTTCAAAATATTTGATTGCGTGTGCCTGCTGGGAATACCATTATAAATATCAGGCAATCTGAATGTAAATAGCCGCAGCATTGCTATTACTCATGAGAAAATGGTTGCAGAGGATTATATATATAAATTTCTAAGCCATACCTTTTACGTCTTCAATCAGCCTGCTATAGCTGAACTGTGAAAATTGGAGATTGCTTTTTATGATAATTGAAAGATGTTTTCCTTGAAGTATATAAGACCCCGGAGAGAACAGAAAATGCTTGTCTATAATTTCGTTATAAGCGTAGGAGCCATTTAACCATCCCTGGTATTGCAACGCACAGAAGATGCTTCCCCAGTTTGCAAGTAAATGTTCTAAACATTCTCTTTTAATATTTGCCAATATTGCCCATGATTATTATTATATTACCTTTGTGTGAGATGATTGCTTCATAATGCAGTGAAGTAGAAATTTTGAGTTTATAGTCTGAGTTGACTTTCTGGCTGGCATCAGGCATGCTTCATGTTACAGCTGGACATGTCCCAGGGTGTAATTAGTGCTGGATAGGAAGGAAGACGGGGAGGTGATCTTTAGAGGAGTTGGTGACCATGACAAAAACTGCCACTAAGTTAATAAATACATTATAACTCAGTCATTGTGAAATAATAAGAGGCTTTTTTAGTATCTCAAGCCAAACCGCTTTTCATTTTCAGAAACCGATCATTTACAAGCAGCCAGTGAATAGTGAACCATATAAATCAAGGGAAATAACTGAATCATTATAGAGTATTTCCATGCACCACATAGTCCTAGCAGAAGTGAATTCTCCATATTTTTCCATATTTTTTATTGTGGTCATGTTGATGCTCACTTTATTTGCATTGTAGTAACATCAGTACTTTGTATACCATATTGGCATCTGTGGCCCAGGGCAGAGGGGTAAAGGGCCGCATCAAGCAAATTTACAAACTATATATACATTTCAATACATTTATTCTAGACCCCACAAACGCATGCATAACCCAACAAATATGTGCTTTAAATAATAATAAATGCATCACAATTGTAAACTAATTGCAATGAATAAATATAATTCATATTTATCAACAATAATTTTTTAAAGTGCATCAATGTCCATCCACCAATTAAATAATGCACAAAAACAAAAAAGAAAACCGTCCTTTAAAATAACAAAGTATACAATGGGGTTTATTAACTAACGTCAATATCCACTTTGTATTACAAGTGCGATTGGAAGTGCAGTTGCTCTAGATCTGAGAGGAAGATCTAAATAAAGGGAAGCTCTGCTGATTTCTATCATCCAATCATGTGCAAGCAAAAATGCTGTTGATTTTACTTGCATATGCCCCTCAGATCTAGCGACTGCATTTCCACTTGCCTTCCACCTTCCTGGGAAAACCCCAAGTGCACTCACCAGATGAGAAGATCTCTTTATGAAAAATGCCCCTTTTACAGGAAGGCTCCTATTAGATCCATCTATTAGTTTTTCAGGTGTACCTGATCAGATGGCCCTTTAACCTCTAAGATAAATTGTGTTTTCAGTGCTGAGAAGTACAGGCAGATACTTATCCATTATGCCATACCATCACAGTCTCGAAGGTGCGTGATTGGCCCCATTTTTTTTCTGCAGCAGGACAACAACTCCATACAGCCAATGGGCCAGATTCTCAAAAGAGATACGACGGTGTATCTCAAGATACACCATCGTATCTCTGTTTTTGGCCTCGGGTATCTATGCGTCTGATTCCTAGAATCATTTACGCATAGATACGGCGTAGATCCGACAGGTGTAAGTCACTTACACCGTCGGATCTTAGATGTAAGTCTACGCTGGCTGCTAGGTGGCGTTTACGTTGATTTCTCATTTGATTATTGTACAGGACGCCAGGGTTGGGTCCTGGACGGGTGCTATACAGCACCACTATTTGGGCTATGGTCCCTTTAAATAGCGGGAAGAGTGTTCAGGGGGTCACCCAAAGTGGGTGAAGGATTCCAGGTAAGAGTTAATCCAGAGAGGACTGGCTCGCAGTTCTCTCTGTCTTGATAGAGTAATTTGGGGCCTGGAATTCTGGAGGCTCTAAAGTGCTATTTGGATGGGACAGAGCAGGGATGGACTGGCCATTGGGACAACAGGGAGTTTCCTGGTGTGTCGATGGCTCAGTGGGCCAGCTTCAGTGACAGCAGACCGCTGCCCTCCTCCGCTCCTTTGCCTCTCCCTTCCCGCAGCGCTCACCTCCTCTCCCTCCCCGCAGGGCTCAACTGGGGGGAGCAGAGAAGCAGGGGGAGGAGCAGGGGGGACAACAGAGGAGCATGGGGGAGGGGACAGACAGCTGACTCAACAGCTATGGACTGGGAGTTTCTCACTTCTGCCTAATCTTGTCCCATAAGGGGGGGCGCCAAACTGATTCTTTGCCCCCCGGGTGAAATAATGTCTAGCGTCCCCACTGGTACTGCCTATAAGATACAAGTACCAGCCGTTCTACTCTAATAAAGTAGAATGGCTAGTGAAGGGGGAGAGGGGGCTTGAGTGGCCAGGGGGGGGGGGTGTGGGAGTTGTCCGGCCGCCATGGGAGAGACCTGTCAAAGTGGGCCAGTCTGGATGAAGTCCAGGGCCAAATTTTTGTCCCAGTCCAGCCCTGGGAAAGAGCCTCCACTCCTAAACACTGAAGAGCCAGCACACAAGGTGTTAACACTCCCAGAGAACCACCCATTTAAACAGGAAGTGGTGGTGGAGGTGTGTGGAGGAGTGTGGAGATTGCACCTGTGAAGACAAGCTGGGAGTCTGATAGCTGCTGTTAAGAATACAGTGAGGACTTTTTGGAATACAGGGGGCGAAGACCCGTCTACCAAGAGAGAACGGGATAATGTGGAGAATCTCCGTGGGAAATCGGTTTAACACTGCAGCTGCGATTGCTCACCAGTTCATTGGTAAACAGAGTAAGGATCTGTCTTGTCATACAGTGCCTCGCCATTTTAAGAAAATTTGGACTGAAAGCCTACTCTGCAGTGACCAAACCTCTCATTAGCAGAAAGATTCAAAAGGCTAGTTAAACCTTTGCTGAGGAAAATGTTGTGTGGACAGAGGAGAACTGGTACAAAGTTCACTTTTGATGAAAGCAAATTTAATGTATGTGGGTCCGATTGGAAACATTATATTCATCATCAAACTGGGAAAAGCCTAAACCCAAAGTGTGTAAAGATGTCATTGAAAGGTAGATCGGAAAGCGTCATGATTCAGGGATGTTTTCTGCAGCAGGAGTTGTACCTCTTATATAGCTACATAGCAGAGAGAATGCAATTGTTTATCAGAACTTTCTTCTGCAACATGCGTTTCCTTCCCTGCTTTCATCACCCAATCAGCCAGCATTTTTCATGCTCGATAATGCCCCCTGTCACACAGCAAAATGGGTAAAGCAGTTCCTTAAAGCCAAAAACATTGAAATAATGAAATGGGAAGCCCAGGGTCCTGATCTAAACCTAATAGAAAACCTCTGGAAAATCCTTGGTGGAAAAAGTTATGGCCAAGAAACCCACTACAGTCACCGAACTGTTGAAAAGACTGGAACAAAGTCACACCAGACCAGTGTGAGAGGCTAGTGATCCTGTGTTCGCAGATGTGCTAAAGCCATTCAAAGCAAGGGCCTGTACACTTCCTACTAACTGATGATTGTTGTAACCTTCAGAAATGTTGTAATCTTTGTCTGTGCTATAGTCATTGCGTTGTGTTTTCTACAAAATAACTTTTTTTTTTTGTTAAAGTGCCTTGGTTATTTTGCAAAACACTGTTCTATTAGCATGGTATAGCCAGAACAAAAATTCCATCAAATGTTGGGCAATGAAGATTAATTTTTTTTTCTGAAAAATGTTGATGTTCATAAAAATAACGTTTGCCTCTTTACGTGTCTCCTGAATAAGTGACTCTTTTACATAACATGGTGAGAATAATTACAGCTCCCCATCATAATTTTTCATAGGTTGACACGTTATCATTTGTATTTATATCTTTCACTTGTACAACATATGATTGATGGATAGTAGCCATAACAGAGGTGGGGAAAATATTGTACCAAAAACATTTTTGTAGAAATATTTTAATGAATTTTATAATGAACATTAATCAAATTTACTTTAACAGTAATTCTATGTATTTCTAGCTTTTTATATACAGTGCCTTGAAAAGGTACCCCTTGAAATTTTCCACTTTTTGTCATGTTGCAGACAAAAATGTAAATGTATTTTATGTGATAGACCAACACAAAGTGGCACATCATTGTGAAGTGGAAGGAAAATTAATATTTGTTACAAATCAATATCTGAAAAGTGTGGTGTGCATTTGTATTTAGCCCCCTTTGCTCTGATACTCCTAACTAAAAAGTGGAACCAATTGCCTTCATAAGTCACCTAATTAGTAAATAGAGTCCACCTGTGTGTAATTAAATTCCAGTATAAATACAGCTGTTCTGTGAAGCCCTCAAAAGTTTGTCAGAGAACCTTAGTGAACAAACCACATCACGAAGGCCAAGGAACACATCAGAGAGGTGAGGAATAAAGTTGTGGATAAGTTTAAAGCAGGGTTAGGTTATAAACAAAATATCCCAATCTTTGAACATCTCACGGTTCAATCCATTATCTGAAAATTGAAAGAGTATAGCACAACTGCAAACCTACCAAGACACGGCTGCCCACCTAAACTGACATGCCGGGCAAGGGGCCCATGGTAACTTTAGAGCAGCTGCAGAGATCCACAGCTCAGGCAGGACAACCATTAGACTTGAGACCTGGATGGAGGTTCACCTTCCAGCAGAACGACCCTAAACTTACAATCAGAGCTACAATGGAATAGTTTAGACCAGTGATATGCAATTAGCGGACCTCCGGCTGTTGCCAAACTACAAGTCCCATCATGCCTCTGCCTCTGGGTTTCATGCTTGATGCTGTTAGAGTCTCGCTATGCCTCATGGGAATTTTAGTTTGGCAACAGCTGGAGGTCCGCTAATTGCATATCCCTGGTTTAGACCGAAGCATAGTCAAGTGTTTGCATGGCCCAGTCAAAGTCCAGACCCAAATTCAATTGAGAATCTGTGGCAAGACTTGAAAATTGCTCTTCAGACGCTCTCCATCCAATCTGACAGAGCTTGAGCTATTTTGCAAAGAAGAATGGGCAAAAATGTCATTCTAGATGTGCAAAGCTGGTAGAGACATCCCCAAAAAGACTTGCAGCGAAAGGTGGTTCTACAAAGTATTCACTCACGGGACCTGAATACCAATGCACGCCACACTTTTCACATATTTGTAAACGATTTTAACTTCTCAATGACGTGCCACTTTGTGTTGGTCTATCACATTAAATCCCAATAAAATACATTTACATTTTTGGTTGTAACATAACAAAATGTGGAAAATTTCAAGGGGTATGAATACTTTTTTCAAGGCACTGTACAATTTATGCCTTAAAAGTCCAATTTCTTGTTTTAGCTTTTGGATAAGATATTGAGGATGTGGTACATTGTTTCATTCATCTGATACCCAGCATTTATAATTATTTGTACACCTAACGACTTGCACTGTGCTGTATTAAAAACAAGGAACTGATTGGTCGCTGATTTGTCAGTGTGTGAGTAGATGAAAGTGTGGGCTCTCAAACTGTAAATGAATTCTATGGAACATTTTTACTTTACCCCAAAGTAAATTGCAGGACCAGTTTCGTCAGATTTCTGTTGCAGTGAATACTAAAGGATTAATGAGTATTGTAATTTGGTGAGCATTCCTCAAGAGTGACACAATTTTTTTCAGCACAGATGCTAGCACTGCAGAATTTGGTATACAATTTACTATATGTACAGTATGTAATATCACACTACAACAATAAATTGTGATTTCATGGATAAACTAGCTGGAAATGTTTCTCCTCGATAACAGTGGCTGTTATTTAAGAAAAATGATTACCACATTGTGGAATTATCTATGCTTTTAAAATGCACCTTACTGTGAGAGAGATTAGAACGGCTATTCCCAGGTGAAAATGCAATTATTTGTGCAAATAGGTACCTGATAACATTTAGAATGTAGTAAAGCAATGCATATCTTCCCTGGATTGAGGTGTGCAGACAATTCTACAAGAGGTCACAAACAACACACAGCTGTTGTGTATGTTTGTCAATGAAATTTTAATCTGATCCAAAAAGATGGCATATATATATACTGTAGTAAAAAAACTGTAATGCCGCGTATACACGACCGTTTTTCGGGTTCTAAAAAATGAAGTTTTTAAGGGTCTAGAAAAGACAGTTTTTTCAACTCTATCATTAAAACGGCCTTGCCTACACACGATCGTGAAAAAAAATACTCTAGCAAAGCGCGGTGACGTACAACATGAACGACGGCACTATAAAGGGGAAGTTCCATTTGGATGGCGCCACCCTTTGGGCTGCTTTAGCTGATTTTGTGTTAGTAAAAGACGATTCACACTTTTCTGTCTTTCACAGTGTGATGAATGTGCTGAATGTGCTTACTCCAGTTAAAGCCCACACGACCATTTTTTACAACCTTAAAAACGACAACGTTAAAAATGTTGTGAAAAAATAGAGCCCACACACAATCGTTTTTAATGACATTAAAAAAAAACGTCATTTTTTAGAACCCGAAAAACGGTCGTGTGTACGCAGCATAAGACTTGATGTGCCTCTTTTGGCAGTTTTTCTGTTCAAAATCATAACAACAAATTTCTGACTACTGCTGACTTTACTCAATGAGTGCTAATTCTTAAAAGGAAACAAGAGAAGTACTGTTATTGCAGGCTAACTTTCTGAAAATGCTACAGTACGACAATGCAGAACATCTTTACTGTTTGATGCAGAGAAAAGTGCAAAGATCAACTGTGAAATTGATTACAAGATTTTCCTCCCAGCATGAACAGTTGCAATCCTTACTTAGAAGACATTGGCATTTGGTCTCCAAGGATCATATTCTCTCTAAATATGTCCACAATAGCACAATAGTCTTTAGAAGGACAGTTTCCTTTTGGGACAATCTAACCCCGAGTCATTGGATACCAAAAAGGAATAGGGAGCAAAGCTCCTGGTGCGAATATAAGTGCAGACAGTGCTCTCAATGCCCCTGGGTTTATCAGGGGACTTCATTTATGTTCATGGGGAACGATTTTTGCCCCGTTTTCATGCTGACTGTAGTACTCAGGGAGTTGTGTACTGTATCTGATGGTATGCCAACGTGGATCTTTTTTTATGGGCAAAACGATAAGACAGTTCAGATAATCTATCAATGACCACATCTATTATTCATTTAATGGGAATATGCTGACCCCAGTTAGCCACCACCTTGATCTCTGCCATCGACTTTGTTTCGTTAGTTTGGTTTCTTATTCTAGCTGTCATTCCAAAGGATCCAAGTGGTGGCATCTGGGATAAGCGTATTCTCCAAAAGGAGACTGTGGATAGAATGCCTCATTGCGGCGTCTCCACTTGGTCTCAATGAAATCTGTTCCTACAAGCCCTTTTTGTGAGAATTATGTCCTAGGGACACAGTACCCTTGGAGTATTGGTAACAGATATTATTTGTCCATGTTTTGCATGCCCTAGGCACTTATGATGTCGTTATATGTACATGTATTGCTGTACAAATTTCCATTGTAAATATCATTGCAGTTGGTTGGGGTGGGTGTTTTCCCAGTATTGCTGCTATGGCAAGTGCTAAAATTGATTCTGTCAATGCACCTCAATTAGTGGTTGAGGCTGGGCTTTTTACTATTTTATTTTGAGGCAGCCTCGATGTAATATTGTCAGTCCATTATGCCTTGTGGTTCCCGAACGTGCAGTCTAGTCTTGTATTGTGTACTGACCAGTGGCGTAGCATGGGTTGTCAGTGCCCGGGGCAAGGCAAGAAATTTGCGCCCATATGGACTTTTAGCACTACCTGAGTCCCTTCCCTTCCCTTCAATAGTACTGACCAGCCAAATTCTTACAATGACCACTACACTAACCTCTACACTGACCTACATGATTCCTAGACTGATCACTACACTGATCTAACTGTCCACCGCACTGACCTACCCAATTCCAGTGCTGACCACTACACTGACCTACCTGCCCACTACATTGACCACTACACTAAACTGTCCACTACAATAGACACTACACTGTCCACACTACACAAAACTGATCACTACAATACACACTACACCACACACTACACTGACCACTGCAACACAAAGACTACACTGACCACTACAACACAGACTACACTACACTGACCACTGCAACACACACACACACACACACACACTACACTGACCACTACAACACACACACACTACACTGACCACTCCAACACACACACTACACTGACCACTGCAACACACACACTATACTGACCACTGCAACACAGACTACACTGCAACACACACACATACACACACACACACACACACACACACACACACACACAAACTACACTGACCACTGCAACATAGACTACACTACACTGACCACTGCAACACACACACACTATACTGACCACTGCAACACACACACTATACTGACCACTGCAACACAGACTACACTGCAACACACACACATACACACACACACACACACACACACACACTAACTACACTGACCACTACAACACCGACTACACTACACTGACCACTGCAACACACACACACACACTATACTGACCACTGCAACACAGACTACACTACAATGACCACTGCAACACACACTACAATGACCACTGCAACACACACTACGCTGACCACCGCAACACACACTACGCTGACCACCGCAACACACACTACGCTGACCACCGCAACACACACTACGCTGACCACCGCAACACACACTACGCTGACCACCGCAACACACACTACGCTGACCACCGCAACACACACTACGCTGACCACCGCAACACACACTACGCTGACCACCGCAACACACACTACGCTGACCACCGCAACACACACTACGCTGACCACCGCAACACACACTACGCTGACCACCGCAACACACACTACGCTGACCACCGCAACACACACTACGCTGACCACCGCAACACACACTACGCTGACCACCGCAACACACACTACGCTGACCACCGCAACACACACTACGCTGACCACCGCAACACACACTACGCTGACCACCGCAACACACACTACGCTGACCACCGCAACACACACTACGCTGACCACCGCAACACACACTACGCTGACCACCGCAACACACACTACGCTGACCACCGCAACACACACTACGCTGACCACCGCAACACACACTACGCTGACCACCGCAACACACACTACGCTGACCACCGCAACACACACTACGCTGACCACCGCAACACACACTACGCTGACCACCGCAACACACACTACGCTGACCACCGCAACACACACTACACTACGCCGACCACCGCAACACACACTACACTATGCCGACCACCGCAACACACACTACACTATGCCGACAACCGCAACACACACTACACTATGCCGACCACCGCAACACACACTACACTATGCTGACGACTGCAACACACACTACACTACACTGACCACTGCAACACACACACTACACTGACAAATGGAAGCCTACAGGCATGGAGGTAACCAGCAACATCCAGAATGTTCGCTGGTGTAGCATGGAAGTGCACCAGTGACCATGCTGGGGAGAAGGACGGAATCCCTGTCTGAAGGTGTGCACCCAATGGCTGCAGCCAGGCTATGAGCAGAGACGCGGCCATGTCTAGTAGATGGTGTGTGGTGTGCGTTTGGTACAGCAGCTTGGGAGGATGTGGGGCCGGTGTTCTGACAAGAAAAGCCGCGGCGGCCGGCCTAGGCCAAGCTGGTGTCCGAGGGCCCGGGTCCGAGGAGCCTTGTCTCACGAGAGCCGCACTGAAGGTGTCCGGTGCACTAAAATTATGTTAGTGCCGAGCGGTAGGTGTAACAGGAAAGCCACACAGGCACATGATCCCATTCGCCCAATCACAGGGGCAGCCGGAGACTAAACATGGCGGCTGGAGCGCAGGCCGCGGGGACTGGAAGTAAAAAGTTTGGGGGACACGGACAGAGCCAGAATTGTGCCCCATAAAATTTTGCGCCTGGGGCCATGGTCCCCCCTGCCCCCCCCACGCCATGCCACTGGTACTGACTACATGGCTTTATTTCCGCTGTACTGTTAACTGGTTGCATGTATGGGTGCTTTTTGTGATTTTTCATAGTGCCTGTATTTTCCGGTGTTTGATCTGATTTCCACCAGCGATCGCTGTGTACAGAGGCAGAATCGGGAACTGCCTATGTAAAAAGGCGATTTCCCGTTCTGCCTAATTGCATGACAGAAATCTACTGTTCCCAGTGATCGGGAATAGTGAACTCTGTCATGTGCCAGTGAGCCCACCCCCCTACATTTAGAACACGTCCAGGGACAAACACTTAACCCCTTGATCGCCCCCTATTGTTAACCCCTTCCCTGCCAGTGTAATTTTTTCATTGCTCAGTGTATTAATTTCACTAGTCCCCAAAAAGTGTCAGATTTGTCCACCGCAATGTCGCAGTCCCGCTAATAATCAGACCGCCACCATTGGCAGCAAAAACAATATAAAAAAGTCCCTAAATCTATGCTATAGTTTGTAGACGCGATAACTTTTGTGCAAATCAATCAATATACACCTATTGCATGTTTTTTTTTTTTTTGTTTGTTTTTTTTACAAAAAATATGTTGAATATATACTGGCCTAAACTGATATATACATTTATATATATATATATATATATATATATATATATATATATATATATATATATATATATATATATGTGTATATATATATATGTGTGTGTGTGTGTGTGTGTGTGTGTGTATGTATGTATATGTAATATAGCAGAAAGTAAAAAAAAAATCGTTGGACTTTTTTGGTTTAGTGCAAAAAATAAAAACCACAGAGATGATAAAATACCACCAAAAGAAAGCTCTATTGTGGGGGGAAAAAAATAACTTACATTTTGTTTGGGAACAACGTCACACGCAACTGTCAGTTAAAGCAACGCAGTGCCATATCTCAAAAAATGGCCTGGTCATTAAAGTGCAGTTCCAACGACATATAGACATTTTTTTTAAATGCATCTAATATCTTAATACTATAGTAGTGTGACACTCATTATTCTTCTAAATTGTGCCACTACAGTTACAGTAATATTTTATATAACAAATAACCTTATATTTGTCCTTGTTGGCAGTTCCCATCTTGCTTGTGGGCATGTGTAGCCCACACGGATAATCTTACGGGATACAGTGCTGCTGAATAATCCGCATGCACCGCCCAGCTCGCAGTGCAGGAAACTTCTCGGGTTGCCATCACAACGAGCAGTGTCGTCGCAATGATCTCATGATGAGTGGCGGCGATCCACACTGACTCCTCGGAATGATGATACAAAGCTTCCAGTGTGCCACCGGATATGACGCAAACCAAACTTTCCATATTTTTTATCATAAAGGTTTTCATGAACCTCATTTGCCATAAACCCCAGGTTTCTGTTAAAAGCACAGGTTAAATAAGGCTTGTACTATAAATACAGCTACTGTAATCCAGCAAAAATGTCTGGATAGGAGTATTTTTCTTTTTAGCATCCTGACTTTCAAAATGAGCAGGAGCTGCAGCTGGGAATTCATGATGGAATCATACTCAAGAAAAAGGGAAGAGTTTATAGAAATTGTGTGAGCAAGCCTGTGCGTATACTGACAGCACTTGAAAACACCTGATAACAGTAAGCAGGCAATTTTACTTCCGGGTTTTGCCACCCTTACCCAGATCTTCCAAAGCGGTTTTGGATTATCTGCAATTCCTGCTGTAAATATAGATAAGCATTTGACCCATTCCCAACATACAGTGCTGGTTTATGAATAACCTATCAGCAACCTGTCTTTTTCAGCAGTTGCGTGTGTGCCTATGCTTATGCAGATAGTGCTTATTTGCATAGCTGGGTCGACTTGGCAGGGCTGTGTCAATACTGGAGAAACAAAATGGAAGACGATACATAATGGCATGACCATTTCTTATGTAACACTTGATCCTGAACAACCTTTTGGAATGCCTGTCTATAGTTACACATGTGGATGCGCGTATGCTAATGAAGAATGTGACTTTAAAAAAGTCACTATTTGCATAGCTAAGTCAGCACGGCTCTGGCAAAGTTGTAGGCAGAGAATGGAAGAACGGTACATAATGGCAGGTTACGCTGTTGTCAGCTGCTTGCTAGTTCTATCAGTTAAGGCAATTTAGCAAGCTCACAGGATCAATTTAAACAGCACAATACTGTATGATTACTGCAAATGACATCCTACAGTATATATAAAAGGCGAAACTCGTTGGTTTATTAAACATTTACACCTACAATGACTGAAGCATATTTGATTTATCTTCTACTTTATTTCCTCTAATGTATATTTATTTGCTGTCATACTCCAGACAAAACAAGTGTTATCATTTCGCTACACAAGAAAAAAGCTAAATAAGAAACATTTACACAAATTGCTCAAGTTGAAATATGAAGAAGATTGTAACCTGTTTTATCTGATCTTGCCTACTAAAGGGTCACTCTTCCTGAGTACTTTAGAGGACTATGTATACATCCAAAAGTACGTCTGTGTTAGTGCCTTAGGGCGCAACCTAAAAAGGTCATGAATAAGCGCAGCGTCGCTGTGTGAAACGTGTCTACCTGATTTCCTGTCCTGTAGTGTTATTCATGTTGCGGCTTTTACAATAAACAGACGTATTACCTTGGTGTGCAGCCATCCATTCCTTCTTATCCAATTGCACGGCCGGCGAGCCAAGGCTAGCACCCCTGGGAGGAGTCCATTCCCCATCAGTCACCTGGAGCCCCACTTTCTTTTCCCATTGCCAGGTTTGTATAGCACACTGTTCTTTTTAAATCTTTTGAAAAGTACAAATCTTTCATAAATGTGTCCCTTATGTAGGCCTAGTAACAGCAATTTAAATTAAATTTAAACCTGTTACTTGTTTTACCACCTACTGTCTGGAATATTATAATAATATGCCCAGAAGGGAGCACTGCTATCTCAGATAGACATCATATGTCATCCTCCCAGTCGCACACATCGTGCACGCCTTAGGGGGCCTTAGGGGGCCTTAGGGGATCTGTACCCCCCTGTGTGCGGACCTGGTAATATGTGATCACTGTGACCAATCGCAATGATCACATGTCAGTTGTAAACCATGGCAGTAATGTATAGCCATTGTTGTGATTTTGGTGATTAGATCTGTACTATACAATTACTGTGACCAATCGCAACAGACCTGTACTAGGTGATAGCTGTAGTCAATCACAGCTATTACAATGGTGCCCAATTTCACATGAATGGATGCCATTCACAAAGTGAAAATAATTGTTTATACAGTGATCATCAATAATTTTGTAAAAATCCTAATCACCTTTCTAGAGCAGTACATACTGTGACCAGAGCAGTACAGTGTCACTATGTGACTGGTGTGGTGGTGATCAGGGACACTGACTGGTGACAGTATGTAAAAAAATAAATAAAAAGTTGTATTTTATTTTTTTAAAACTATATATATTTTTTACATACTGTCACCAGTCGGTGTCCCTGATTTCAACCACACCAGTCATATGATGACGCTGTACTACTCTGATGACTGTATGTAAACAAAATACAAAAAACTGTGACAAAAAAATTACCACGTTAAAAAGCTCATGCCCTGGTACTAAATACTTTCCGATAAGGGGCTATTTTTGAGGTTTTTTTTTTTACTGTCCTGCTATTTTAGGGCCTCAAGAAATTGGATCAGTAAGAAATGATGTTGTCAGTAAAGCAGTATTGATTCATTTTCAAATACTGTATAGTATACTGTAGACTACAGACTGACTTTCACACAGAGTAAATAATATATACCGAATTGGGTTATTTTTTCCAAAGAAACGTAGCAGATTTTATTTTGGCCTAATATATGACCATAGATTATTTATTTGCAAATTATAGCTGAAACTAAGAAAAACATGTTGTTGTTTTCAGTATTTTTTTCATTTTTATATATTGTACCAAAAAATAAAAAACCTGGTGCTGAATAAATGCAACCAAAAGAAAGCTCTATCTGTTTTAAAAAATGATAAGCATTTAATGTGTATATGTTGCATGCCTGAATAATTGGCTATCAGTGTGACAGCGCTGAAAATGGGTATAAAATAAGTATTAAATACATGTATGAAGTACCGTATGCAGCAGAGACCATATAATAGAAAAACCTGGCAGCCTTAAATGCATTATACAGCACATGATGACTCCGTGTTCATTTCACAATATTAATTTCATATTATTGACATTGGATTTTGTCAAGTTTGTATATAAAGTTGCTGCGCTTATTATGGAACAACTTAATGTCAATAATATGAAATAAATATTGTGAAATAAAAGTGAGTGACTGAGTGTCACTAACAATTAATAAAGAAAAAAAGAACATGGTAGTGTGACCAAAGTGCACAAATACCCCTGAAGACGTCATTCCAACGTAATGTGTACGGCGAAGCTTGGTGACTCGAGAAAGTGATTAAAAGGTCCTACAGACTGCATGATTCATTTCTGAAGGTGTTTGGTCTTTCAGCGGCTGCAGTGGGAAAGCATGTGAGAGCACCGCAGCAGATTTTGAATCGCCTGTTTTTAATTATCCACGTGAGTTCATTTGCATTTTACTTTTTAATAAAATCTGTTTATTAGAGAGCATTATGGATTATCCTTTGTTTTATTGCATTTAAGATCTGGGTAACCAGGCTTTTGGACATCCCGACTTTGCACCGTGGATCCATCTGGTTGATCTTTTTATGGGCTGTTTTATGCATTTTTTTTTTTTAAGTGTATTTTGTGCGTGTACTCGAGAGAGGAGCCGGACTGCAGGATTTGGGAGTAGGCAGGCCTCCCCCAGAGGCAATCTGCCACCTTTCTCCATGCCCCGAGTGGCAATGGTGGGTGTGTGAGGGGGTCCTCCCACACAGCCCGCCCTACCTGCTCCGCTTTGAAGCCCAACGGGGCAGAGGGACTCCCTATAAGGGAGTGAGAGGATCTAGCCCGCTCAAACAGCCCCGTTAGTCCTTCGCCTCTCTTTTTTTTAGAGACCGCGTGGTCAAAGTGCGTGCATGTTAACCCAATTTCGAGTGCGTGTAAGTATTGTGTTTTTTGCGGGAGGGGGGTGGGCGTACTAAGCGCAAGCTTACCTCGCATAGCACACCCACCGGGAGCCGGGCTGAGACCACCAAACTCAATTCACATGTAGCTGAGACCAGGATCCGAACCTCTAGCTGCAGAGGTGAATGGCTTGTCAGCGCAGTGCCAATCGCGTTGAGCCACCGCAGCTCCCATGTTTTATGCAATTTTGACCTTTTTGTAGTTGAGGTCAGATGGCCAGATGAGAGCACACCCCTGGGGGACCTGGTGGAGGATTGACTGCACTTATTCACAGCATGTTTTTGTATTTTAAACACAGGTTCACATTTAACCACTTGCCGACCTGCCGCCCCCAATGTCCTGCCTACTTCTGGGTTTAGGGTGCGCCCTCCCTCCGGCTTCCGCTGTTGGTGTACAAAGCGGTAGCCTGACCAGTGATTCATGGCTGGGACCTGCTAATCGTCAATGAGCAATCACAGCCCAGAGCTCTTGTGTTGGTAAACACAGAGCTCTGTAGGAAGGGAACAATCTGTCAGTTCTCATCCATTGCTAGGTTTTTTGGGTATAGCAATTGTCAGTTAAAGCAACGCAGTACCGTATCACAAAAATGGCCTGGTCAGAAAGTGGGTATATCCTTCCAGGGCTGAAGTGATTAATCAACCCATCTATCTAGCAGGGGATATGTTTGTGGGAATAGTTGCAGAGTGAGATCCCTCAGTTCATCCGTCCGCTATTTTTTCCCGCCTCTCTGTTTTGAAGCATCTTTACTGGGGATAAATAGAAATCACTTTATACTTTAATTTGAAAATCATTTAATGATAATTGTCTTGGCTATAATTGCATATAATCTGCAAACACTTTTAATGTGAGCATTTTTCAGTACTATTTCTACCATGTTCAGGGTCCTGATGTTCTTTTGCTATTGTTATATCTCCCTGTAACTTTTTCTTGAAAACGTATACAAAATGTTTAAAAAGAAAAAAAAAAAAAATTTTTTTGCAGGTAAATTTTATATTCATTTTTCTTAGGAGCCTGCGGAGCTATGCACCCTTGATCAGCAGATTGCGGGTACAATGTCAGCTCTTGCAGACTCTTAGTACAGATGTCTACCCATACCTTCCACATGCGCAAACAGTTACTGTCCAGGAAAAATAAATGAACTACGAGAGTTTTAGTTTATTCATTGACAGATTTGTGTGAATGAATAACGTGGCTGTGTGGGCAGAACTGCTTTAGTAACATGTTACATGTTGCACACTGAATAGGGGTGTAACATGTTACTAAAGGTGAACTTATCCTTTAAGACATTGTGCAACCCACTGAAGTTGATTTTAACTCATCTTGATTTTTTTGGACTTCTCTAAACTGATGAAATGTGGAAGTGGATTGCTTGCCAATTATTGGTGCACTTTGCACATCTTTGCATTACTACATTACATGTATTTTTAAGGCTAGGTTCACACTGATGCAATCAGATTTTGATCTGATTTTTAGTGTGATTATAGGGTGCAGCTTGGATGCAACTTGAATGTGGTTTGCATACTCTATGGGGCCAAAATTGCGCTGTAATCGCACCAAAGTAGGATACCGCACCAAAACAGGAACATTTTCTAAAAGTGTGCCATACTGAGTTGCATTGATGTGAATGGCCAGTAGTGTGAACAGAGCCTACAGTATATAACAATTCTATATAAAGGTAAACATAACAATATTTATGTATTACCACTTAAGCCCCGGACCATTATGCAGGTAAAGTACCTGGCCCCTTTTTGCAATTCGGCACTGAATGAATGAATGAAAACTTATATAGTGCGGCACATGCGAACTAAATCGCCTCTGGGCGCTTCAGAGCACTGCGTTGCTTTAACTGACAATTGCGCGGTTGTGCGACATGGCTCCCAAACAAAATTGGCATCCTTTTTTTCCCACAAATAGAGCTTTCTTTTGGTGGTATTTGTCCACCTCTGCGTTTCTTTTTTTTTTTTTTTTTTTTTGCGCTATAAACAAAAATAGAGTGACAATTTTGAAAAAAAAACAATATTTTTTACTTTTTGCTATAATAAATATCCCCAAAAAATATATATAATTTTTTTTTCTCAGTTTAGGCCGATATGTATTCTTCTACATATTTTTGGTAAAAAAAATCGCAATAAGCTTTTATTGATTGGTTTGCGCAAAAGTTATAGCATTTACAAAATAGGGGCTAGTTTTATTGCATTTTTATTTTTATTTTTTTTACTAGTAATAGCGGCGATCAGTGATTTTTTTTCTTCGTGACTGCGACATTATGGCAGACACATCGGACACTTTTGACACCATTTTAATTTTCACAGCGAAAAGTGCTATAAAAATGCACTGTAAGGATTAAGTGTGCCCTAAGGGAGTGTTCTTACTGTGGGGGGGCGTGGCTGTGCGTGTGACATCACAGGGAACAGACGATCAGTGACAGCCACACTAGGAAGAACAGGGAAAGGGTTTGTTTACACTTACCTCTTCCCGTTCTTCAGCTCTGTGACGGGACACCGGCGGCGATCGGTCCCACGGTCACGGAGAACAGGACTGGGTCACGAGCGCGGCGGCGTGCTCGCCACCCACGGCTAGGCTCTTAAAGGCGACGTACAGGTACGTGCTTGTGCCCAGCCATGCCCTTCTGCCGACGTATATCGCCGTGAAGGGCTCCTTAAGCGGTTAAGCATATTTAATAATTCATACAGCTGTTACAAATCTTAAATGATTCCGCTGTTATTTTTATTAATTTGGATTTCTTTTATGGGTCATATTATATTCATATTTAGAAAATTAATGGGTAGCTCCACAGCCAGAGTTCAAATAATTTTATTGGAATGTACTTTCTTTCCTGCCTCTTATTTAATACCTTCAGTCAAAGCATATATTAATTGAACATCATTTTCCATCATCCTAGGTTAGGCTGCCAGCATTCTCTGCAATATAAAACAATTACTTCAAATAATTGATTGTCATTTTTCATTTAGAAGACTAACTCATCCCTGATTTTTTCAATTATTGTGACTTTGTTGTGCATTTATGTCTATTCGATGTAAAGGTTTCATTTTCGATAGACAACTGTTATCACTACATTAGTACGTATTAGTATCAGAACATTTTTGATAATGTTTTTTTTTTTAATAATAAACAGCGTGAAAACCAATTGCCAAACCAATATATTAAAGGAACACTAAAGGTTTTTATTAGATCAATTGATTGCTGTAAGCAAGAGCATTTAAATATCACATACCTCGTTTTTCCTTTTTGACCTCCAAAATACAGTAATGCAGGTTTGAAAATGCCATTTCCTGTCTCTCCTCTTCTTGCTTTCCACCAGCATCTGAGCCGTTTTGCATGGTGGAAAGCAGAATGTGCTCACCCCCTCCCTATGACTACAGCCCTGCGTGAAGATGCTCTCTTATCCGACACAGGCATGGAGGCTAAGCCTAATGGGAACTGTAGTTCCCATTAGGCTGTGATGTAGCAAGAATGAATGCGCACCGCAAACCAGGAAGTCAGTGAGAATAACGATTCAGGAGTGACGGAGGTGAATAAAACAGCTCGATTTCAACAGGTATCAAACTAGTTATAATGCAAAACATTACTTTTTACTTTATCAGCTACTGTCAGACTTTAATTTAAGAGGAAAATATGTTTGTCTTTACAACCCCTTTAACCTTCAATGAGGAGGTGAGTTGCCATCTAGATAAAGGAAGGCCCGTAGACATGGTGTATCTGGATTTTGTAAAAACATTTGACACAGTGCCCCCATAAACGTTTATTGTACAAAATAAAGTCCATTGGCATGGACCATAGAGTGAGTACATGGATTGTAAACTGGCTACAAGGGTGAGTTCAGAGGGTAGTGATAAATGGGGAATACTTGGAACGGTCAGGGGTGGGTAGTGGGGTCCCCCAGGGTTCTGTGCTGGGACCAATCCTATTTAATGTGTTCATAAACGACCTGGAGGAAGGGGTGAACAGTGCAATCTCTGTATTTGCAGACAATACGAAGCCAAGCAGGACAATAACTTCTCCGGAGGATGTGGAATCCTTGCAAAAATATCTGAACAAATTAATGGGGTGAGCAACTAACTACAGGGCAAATGAGGTTCAATGTAGAAAAATTTTAAATAATGCATTTGGGTGGCAAAAATATAAATCCAATCTATACACTGGGGGGAGAACCTCTGAGGGAATCTAGGATGGAAAAGGACCTGGGGGTCCTAGTAGATAGGCTCAGCAATGGCATGCATTGCAAAGCTGCTGCTAACAAAGCAAACATAATTGATTGCATGCATTAAACATGGAAGTGTTGATTGTCACTTAATTTCAGCAGGGAGGAGGGAGGAGGAGACGCTTTGACGTGCTGCGTCTAGGTCCAGAGGACGGGCGTTCGTAGTAGCCGGCCGGCTCGAAATTTATATGCTGATTTTATCTGTTTTTATGTAAGTGTTATCTACCTTATTAAATCGTTTTCCTACGGTACATCACTATGTGGAATTCCTCTTTTTTATGGTGATTTACTCGGCTATACTGTATGAGGGAGTCGTTTGCTTTGGTTGATGCTTTCTGAAGTTAACCCCTAAAGGCCCTGGCTGGGTTTGGCCACAAGCTCTTTAATAACTTTTATCTGGTAAGAGTCCCCCTTATTCGGTGATTCTTTTTGGTGGAGGCTTTCCCTTGGTGTGCCTATATTCGTGTTATCTACGGTACATCACCATTTGTTGCCTATACATTTATTTTCATGCTCCTTGGATCCTGGATCTATCCACCTACATTGGAGGAATACCATCCGGACTTCCATTAAAGACCCTAGCTGGGGAGTTCAGCTGCAAGCCCTGTTTGCTTGCCCTTCTGGTAAGCGCTTAGACAATTATCCATTTACTGCACCGGTGGAGGATTTTTGTGTGTTCAGTCACGGGCACAACTTCATTCAACAATCTATTCACTTAAAAACTTTTTATTATATACTTGTATTATTCACGATTTTTTGTATATGGACACTATTTAATTATATCAATCAAATTGATATTCCTCATTCACCCTTGGTTAGCGCAACTTATTTGTTTTGTTTTTGATTTTATATTGTGTGTATATCACAATTTTTGTTGCAGCTTATATTTACATTTGTTTTTTAGTCAGTTTAGCGCAGTATCACTTTTTTTCTTAATTTCAGCACTACTTGAAACTTGATGACAGCCTTTTGAAGCCTGCTGGCAGCTTGTTTAAAGTGGTAGTAAGCCCTCTTTGGAGGACCTTTTGTATAACATTTTCCAAACTGTACCTAAAGTTTTTTTTATAGGCTTCAACAAAGCTGCTTAAAGTAGTTCAGCTTAAAACGTACTAACTCTAACTCTACTAAGACTAACCTATACCTGTAAAAAAAGAAATCACTATTTATACCTTTTCCAAATTGTGTCCAATGCTGAGCTGTCAGCGGCAGCTTCTGTGTGTGGGAGTGTGCGGAGGAGGAAGCTGACAACAGTACCCCCCCATAGTAACTCTATGGGTAAGGTCACTTCACAGCCATTGTCAGCTGTCAGAACAGGTATGTGTATAGTGATTTTTGTTTTACAGGGTTAGGTAGGTTAGCCTTAGAATGTGGCTGCGAGTAGATTTAGAGATATTTCGTTTTAGGCTGAACCTGCACTTTAAGGCCTCATTTACACTTCCGTTGCTCTCTAGAAAGTGATCAGCATTTTACAGGTGGTGAGGAGGCACTGTATTGGGTCAGAAATGTCAGTTTAACCCCCCGATCCTACTTTGCCGAAACTATGTGCATGGTTCCAGGGCAGTTGCAGTGGTGTCCTGTTCAATTAAGCAGAATTCCACCCCGAAATGGAACTTCCACTCATCCGATTCCTTCACCGCGGATTCTGCAGAGCTCTTTCGACAGGAATGGGAGCAAATACCTGGATTAGACAGGTATCTGTTCTCCCCCATGAAAGGTTCTAAATATGACACCGGAGGGGGGAAACAGATACCTGTCTAATCCAGGTATTTGCTCCCATTCCTGTTGAAAGAGCTCCGCAGAATCCACGGTGAACTACACAATGTCTTGCCCCTCCTCTGCCCCCCCCCAGTCTTCTGGGAGACACCCATGTCCCAGAAGACAGCAGGGACCATTTAACATGTGCAGCGCAACTTCAGCATGCGCAGTAGGAAACGGGCTGTGAAGCCACAAGGCTTCACTGCCTGATTCCCTTACTGAAGATGCCGGCGCCTCCACCCAGAGCCAAGAGACGGCTTAGGGGGAGGACATCGCGGTTGCCCTGGACAGGTAAGTGTCCTTATTTTAGAAGTCAGCAGCTGCAGTATTTGTAGCTGCTGACTTTTAATTTGTTTTATTTTTTTGCAGGTGGAACTCCACTGCCCAACCTGGTATTGGTATAATTCCTGGCATGGCCACAAAACATTGTGATCGTAGTGTAGCGGGATCACCCTGTCTGAATCTAATGACAGGCCGTCCTGCTAGAACTTTGCACACACTTGTAAATACGTTGGACACTGTTGTGAAGTTATGCATTGCGGGACTACAAGGAGCAGGAGATATGGACTCCATTGATTCTTAGGAAGAGCGAACTACGTTTCCCGCAATGCTTTGCCCTGTTGGAACATGTGACACCTCCGCACAGACTTGTGGGGGAGGTTACTTAAGGAGAGGGAGTGGCGCTTTTTCTCTCTCTCGGGACCAGTCTCTTCTCCTCTGCAGAGCTGCAGACAGAGACGGCCGTGCTGTTAGGCCTGAATCCTGGGTCTGGATTGACCGGGAGACCGGCCATCCAGAGGGACCACCCGGGGATCGAAGAAGCAGCCCAGCTGACCACCGGAGCAGAAGAACACCCTCGTCCAGGATCCCTCTTGTTGTGGAGAAGTGTTTCACCAACGCGTTTTTCTTCCTGAGGAGAGTTCAGGCGGAACGGCCTGTTGGGTGAGGGAGCACATGCTCAACTTCTAACTTCCTGTTTAGTACAGACGCTTAGCGTCACCCCACAGGTCACAGGCGCGTGTTGGGTCTTTAGCCAGAACTCAGAGGCCTAGTTAATTGTTCCAGTGTTTCATAGAAGTGTTTGACTCTAACAGGCGATCAGTCCACTGCCTTCCGTCTTTACAACACCTTGATTGACTGACTTAGTTTCATCGTCACTCCCTGTGTATTACAAATTCTAAAGTGCACCGACCGGCCGCATCATAGACATTCACTGTACTGTAGGAATCCCTGCTAGAGGGAGCTCGCAAGCACAGACCATTTACCTTAGTTTAGATGAATGGTACCATCCCTAGTTTAAGTCATATCCTCTTTATATCAGTTGCTGATCCCAACAAGGGCCCTTGTGGGAATCATTGCCCGGTGTTTGATTGTGATTTTACCTCATGCTTGTTTGTTAAGTCAGCCTGAAGTAAATTTATATCTTTTGATTCAAATATATTTTCACTGTGTGGAGTGTGTTTCTCACCTGGAGGGATTGGTCGTGAAGCAGGTAATACCATTATACTGTTTATCTACATACCTATATATATATTGCTTGCTATTGTGACTTCAGCCAAACAGGGGTCACAATACCTTACCCATTAGCCTTCTGATGTGTCAAGGAGGGGTTCGAGCTAGTTAAAAAAAGGGGTGAGTCAAACCAAAAGAGAGTAGATCCCAAATAATTCAGCGGCTCCTCCGGGGGTAGCGCTACAATAGCATATTTATACACCCGATTGATGCCTTTCCAGCTAGTGTAAATGAGCTTGTAGACAGCTTTCTGAGTGCTTTGCAAAAGCTTTCTGTACACACTGCTCTTATACAAGTTGATACCATGTGAGCAAGACTTTAGTGTGCATTAAAGTAATGATTTCTATAATATAATTGAATATGAGGGACTTTGACAAGAATTTATAAAACTGTCACAAAGAAATGGACAGTTTGTATGCTTTACAAACACTATTCAGTCATGTTCGGCATAGAAAAAGAGTGCAAGAGTACTGCTAATAAAGTGCTCTGACTTAAATAGAATGCTATTAAAGTTTTATGCTCATTAATTGCCAGTTTGGGACACATTAATGGTTAAGATCTCATTAGCTCACCCCAATCTGTACCTAGATTTTAAAGCACGTAGCACATGGAAGGGCTTTGCACAGCAAAAATAGACAAAAGTTTTTCCAACACACCCACCAGCCATCTGCAAAAAAATAAAAAATTACACTGCCTAACAATTTTGCGTTTAAAAACATTTCCAAATACAGTATATTGGGAAGCCACGCTACCTCGTCAAGGCCCTATGAAAAAGTGTGATCCTAACTCTAGTCTTTGAGAGTCTCCGTATTGGAGCAGGAATTTATAAATAGATGAATTCACATCAGGTTTGCCTGGAGGCAGCCCATTTCTCCTTTAACCAATTCCATACAGGGAATTTTAACCCCCTTCCTGCCCAGACCAATTTTTAGTTTTCAGCGTTGTTGCACTTTGAATGACAATTGCGCGGTCATGCAACACTGTACCCAAATGAAATTTTTATGTCCCCCCCCCCCACAAATAGAGCTTTTGTTTGGTGGCATTTGATCATCTCTATAAACAAAAGAAGAGCAACAATTTTGAAAAAACACCATATTTTTTACTTTTTGATTTAATATATAAAAAAAAAAATCAAATTTTTTTCCCCTCAGTTTAGACCGATACGAATTCTTCTACATATTTTTGGTAAGAAAAAAATCGCAATAAGCGTTTATTGATTGGTTTGCGCAAAAGTTATAGGGCCAGATTCATGTAGATTTGCAGCGGCGTATCGTATCCCGTTTACGTTACGCTGCCGCAAGTTTCCAGCGTAAGTGCTTGATTAACAAAGCACTTGCGTGTAAACTTTCGGCGGCGTAGCGTAAAGCCGTCCGGCGCAAGCCCGCCTAATTCAAATGGGGCATGTACCTTTTTAATTAGGCGCGTTCCCGCGCCAAATGTTCTGCGCATGCTCCGTTTGGAAATTTCCCGCCATGCTTTGCGCGAAATTACGGCGCCCCGGCGTGTTTTTTGAACAGCGACGTGCGTAACGTACTTTCGTATTCCCGGACGTCTTACGCAAAACATTTTTTTTTTTTAATTCGACGCGGGAACGACGGCCATACTTTAACATGGATGGTGTAATTTTACACCATCTAAATAGCACACTTAACTTTACGACGGGAAAAACCGACGTAAGAGAATGCGACGAACGCACGTACCTTTGTGGATCGCCATAAACAGCTAATTTGCATACCCGACGCTGGAAAACGACCCGAACTCCACCCAGCGGCCGCCGGAGAATTACACCTACGATCCGAAGGCGTATGAAGCCGTACGCCTGTCGGATCAATGCCAAAAGCCGTCGTATCTTGGTTTGAGGATTCCAAATCAAGATACGACGCGGCAAATTTGAAAATACGCCGGTGTATCAGTATATACGCCGGCGTATTTCTGCTGTGAATCTGGCCCTTAGTGTCTACAAATAGGGGATAGATTTATGGCATTTTTATTTTTATTTATTTTTTACTAGTAATGGCGGCGATCTGCGATTTTTATTGCGACTGTGACATTGCGGCGGACATATCGGACACTTTTGACATGTTTTTGGGACCATTCACATTTATACAGCGATTAGTGCTATAAAACTGCACTGTTTACTGTGTAAATGTGGCAGGGAAGGGGTTAACACTAGGGGGCGCTGAAGGGGTTAATATGTTCCCTAAAGTGTGTTCTAACTGTAGGGGGAGGGGGACTCACAAGAGGAGTGTTCCTCTGTACTGGGAACACAGCATCAGTCTCCTCGCCTCTGACAGGAGGTGGATCAGTGTGTTTACACACACAAATCCACACTCCTGCCGTGATTGCCGGCAATCGCGGGGTGCCCGGCGGACATCGCGGCCACCTAGCGGCATCGCCCCCTAGCGGCCGCGATGCAAAGGACGTCATATGACGTCCACTCTGAGGAAGAGACCGTTGCTGCCGACGTCATATTACTATGGCTCGGTAGGGAACTGGTTAAAGGTGCAGGAACACACTTGAAGCAAAGTGAAGCACAATGGCAGCTGAAGGCATCAATTGTGTCCTCACGTCAATTCCAACAAACTTTACTAAAATGGCAACTGCCCCAATCTATAACTAGCTTTTTAAAGTAAAGTGCACATGGATGGGCTTCAGACTGTACACACAGAAGTTTTCCCAGCACACTTACCATCCAGTCTGCAAGAAAAAACAAGCAAAATTACACTGTCTATAACAATGTGTTAAAAACAGAGGCATTTCTAGCTTTCAAAGTTAGATCTCATTAGACACAGGCTTGGCTATTCCGCCACTTGTTAACCTCTTTAAGGCTTGTGAAAAAGTTAGTTTTGCAATGATTCATAGGCCAGGCCCAACTTGACAGACTATCGATCCTCATTTCCCAATAAGAAAACTGCAGCAGTTGAGTCCGCTTTCTCTGTATTAGGTAAAAAGCTTCTTTATTTTAACATTGCAAGATGAGTGAAGGCAAGCAAAGCAAACCAATGTAAATGCACGATAACCACTTTGACAATAGAATACAAATGACAATGTACTATCTGGTAGTGTGCGCTCCCATGTATTTTTCACATGAAATGTGCTATATTCTAATAGGGCGCTATTCAGGTGCCCTGAATGGGATCATAGAGAAACCACACAAATTCAGATATTGGTCTATTTCCATAGTGTAGGAGGAACAGGTTCTAAAAATAACAGTATATGTGTGTTTTCCATCCACTTTGCAATGCAGGCAAAATTAATAGGCAATGTTGCTTCTATGAATAATCATACCGTACAGTATATGTGGTTTCTGAACCCGTGCTGGTTTATCCCCATTGCATGTCTCCGTGAATGATCCCTTTACTCAGTTTAATATACCCAATAAAGCAGCTGTTCGTTTATCATGGAAAAAAGGTAACCTGAATTGCGTTGGTTTGTTTTATGCTGTGCACTGGACACGCTTTCAATGTGTACCCATAATCTGGAACATTTGAATGTAACTCAAGAATTGAGCTGTTCTATTAATGTAATATTTCAAGGTGTTGATGTTATCCCTGACTGTTGCTCTCTGTCTCTGGAGCCCAGAGGTTAAATTCTGTAAGACAGAAATAGTTGTGTTAAGGCCTGTTTCATCATTGTGACACTGTGTACATACAGTTGTGCTCACAAGTTTACATTCCCTGGCAGAATTTATTATTTCTTGGCCATTTTTCAGAGAATATGAATGACACAAAAACTTTTCTTTCACTTATGGTTAGTGTTTGGCTTAAGCCAATTATTATCAATTACCTGTGTTTACTCTTTTTAAATCATAATGGCAACATAAACTACCCAAATGATCCTGATAAAAAGTTTACATACCCCATTTCCCAATACAGTGTATTGCCCCCTTTAATATCAATGACAGTTTGAAGTCTTTTGTGGTATTTGTGGATGAGGCTATTTATCTTCTCAGATGGTAAAGCTGCCCATTCTTGTTGGCAAAAATCCTCCAGTTCCTGTAAATTCTTGGGCTGTCTTCCATGAACTGCACATTGGAGATCTCCCTGGAGTGGCTCAATGATATTGAGGTCAGGAGACTGAGATGGCCACTCCAGAACCTTCACTTTATTCTGCTGTAGCCAATGACAGGTCAGCTTGGCCTTGTGTTTTGGATCATTGTCATGTTGGAATGTCCAAGTACATCCCATGCGCAGCTTCCTGGCTGATGCATGCAAATGTTCCTCCAGTATTTTTTTGATAACATACTGCATTGATCTTGCCATCAATTTTGTCCAAATTTCCTGTGCCTTTGTAGCTCACACATTCCAAAAACATCAGCAATCCACCTCCGTGTTTCAAAGTAGGAATGGTGTCCCTTTCATCATAGGCCTTGTTGACTCCTCTCCAAATGTAGCGTTTATTGTTGTGGCCAAAAAGCACAATTTTGGTCTCATCACTCCAAATGACATTGTGCCAGAAGGTTTGAGGCTTGTGTCTGTGCTGTTTGGCGCATTCTGGCGACTCGACCATGCAGCCTTTCTTCAAGTGCCTCCTTTTTTGTGCATCTTAAAACAGCCATACCATGTGTTTTCAGAGAGTCCTGTATTTCACCTGAAGTTATTTGTGGGTTTTTCTTTGCATCCTGAACAATTTTTCTTGCACTTGTGGCTGAAATTTTAGTTGGTCTACCTGACCATGGTTTGGTTTCGACAGAACCCCTAATTTTTCACTTAATGATTAGAGTTTGAACACTGCTGATTGGCATTCTCCATTTCTTGGATATCTTTGTATATCTCTTTCCTGTTTTATACAGTTCAACTACCTTTACCTGCAGATCCTTTGACAATTATTTTGCAAGGGTCTGTCAGGAGTCCAGAAACTCATTGACTTTTTATACACACACACTAATTACAAGCAAACACAGGTGAGGATGGTTACCTTTAATAGCCATTCAAACCCCTTTGTGTCATCTTTTGTGCATGTTATCAGGTCAAAATCACCAGAGTATGTAAACTTTTGATCAGGGTCATTTGGGTAGTTTCTGTTGTGATCAGTGTTGCCAACCATCCGTATTTTTATGGACAGTTCCTAAAAACAGGCACTTTTCCCCCCGTTCGTAAATGTCAGTGGTTGCGGGAATGTGCCAGTAAAAATATCAGAGATCGTTTCGGTTTGGAACTGCGCATGGGGATTGAAGGCAGGGAGTGATTGGCGGCAGGGGGTTATGGTGGCTGCGGTGGCACCGCAGAGGGGGGTGGAGGCAGGTCGAGATTGGAGGCAGGGGGTGATTTGAGACAGGGGGTGTTGGTGGCACCGCAGAGGGGGGTGGTGGCACCGCAGAGGGTGGGGTATGGAGACAGGGGTTGCTGGTGGCACCGCAGAGGGGGATGGAGGCAGGGGACGATGGAGGCAGGGGGGTGATTGGAGGCAGGGGGCCTGGGGGAGATTGGAGGCAGGGGGAGATTGGAGACAGGGGGTGATTGTGGCACCACAGTGGGGGGTGAAGGCAGGGGGTGTTGGTGGCAGAGGGGGATGGAGGCAGGGGGTGATATGACTAAATAATTAGCTTTTGTTAAATCAAAAATAACAAAAATATGTTTTTTTACCTTAATATCTACGTTAAATCACATTGCTATTTGCCTAGCGTACTTGTTTGTAGCCTAAATACTGAAATTTGCACCTAAAAATTTAATTTTTTAACTTTTGTGAAATGCCAGTAAAAACGTGGCTGCACCAGTAAATTTCAGGTGTCGTACCAGTAAATTTCAATCTGGTAGGTTGGCAACACTGGTTGTGATTATGATTTAAAAAGAGTTAACACACGGTTGATTGATAATTAATGGCTTCAGCCAAACACTAACCATGAGTAAAAGAAAAGTTTTTGTGTTGTCATTCATATTCTCTGAAAAATGGCCAAGAAATCATAAATTCTGCCAGGGTATGTAAACATATGAGCACAACTGTATGTTTAAAAATGTTTAATTTGGTGAAGCGATTATTTCTGCATGTCCAACTGCAGTGTGATTTCTGTGAAATGTCAGAAATGGCGATGCACCAGTTAGTGAAAGCACTGACTTCTCTTATACAGGGCTTGTGTAAGATGTTGCCACACATCAGAGCAGCATGGTGCTTTTAGAAGAAGGGCATAGGTTAATCATAATTTAAACTCTCCTTGTAACTATTGTTACTGATGCTGAAAGCAAGGCTAGTGAACTTGTGCTTCAAACTGCTCCTTGACCTTGCATTTCCTTATTATGGTTTTCTTTATTTCTAATAAATACAATATAATCCTCTAGGGCTGTGAGGTGTCTTTGAAGCAACTAACAGGATGATTAGAAAATGACAGTGGCAGAATGAAAAGCACTACATTGACTTGTAGCTACATGCAGTTTATACTGCACATCCATCAGCCTCAGATGTTAGTGAGGGACAAATAATTATGTAACATGTGTCCAAAGATGAAGTTCGGCTTTGAGAATATATATATATATTTTTTGTGTTCAAAACCTCTGTGTGCCTGGATTTATTGGTAATATTGAGACTTGTATCTGTAATTGCAGGAAGGGTTAGTCTTCTGCTCAGAGAATCCCAGTAGAATTAAAGTATATGTATAGACAATTTTCTTTTAGTTTTGGATAGAGTAGGAAAGGATTATAACCATAGGCATGCGCACAGGGTGTGCTGGGTGTGCCTGGGCACACCCTAATCACCTATAGCTAGATTCAGGTAGGCAGGCGTAGCGTTGCGGCGGCGTAGTGTATCGCGTTTACACTATGCCGCCGTAAGTTAGCGAGGCAAGTACATGATTCACAAAGTACTTCCCTGCTAAGTTACGGCGGCGTAGCGTAAATCGGGTGGGCGTAAGCGCGCCTAATTCAAATTTAGCTGAGGGGGGGTGTTTTATGGTAATGGGGGGGGGGTGACCTTACGTGATTGACGTAATTTACGAACAGCGCATGCGCCGTCCGTGTACATATCCCAGTGTGCATTGCGGCAAAGCACGCCGCACGGTCCTATTGGTTTCGACGTGGACGTAAATTACGTAAATCCCTATTCACGGACGACTTACGCAAACAACGTTAAATTTTCGAATTTCAACGCAGGAACGGCGGCCATACTTAACATTACTATTCCAGCTATTTGATGGAATAACTTTAGGCCTGATAATGCGTTACGTAAACGGCGTATCTGTACTGCGTTGGCCGGGCGTACGTTCGTGAATAAGCGTATCTAGTGATTTACATATTCTACGCCGACCGCAATGGAAGCGCCACCTAGCGGTCAGCCTAAAAATTGCAATTTAGGATACGACGGTGTAAGACACTTACGTCGGTCGTATCTGAGCCTAATTTAAGCGTATCTGGTTACCAGAATACGCTTAAATTAGCGCCGGCGCAAATTCAGACTTAGGCTGGCGTATCTACTGATACGCCAGCCTAAGTCTTTCTGAATCTAGCTACTAGTGTTCATTAGTATTATCGCTCTGTGTAGTAGCGGGGAGATGGAAAAGATCTCACTTTTACCAGCTCTGCCATAATAGAAGAGCTTACGCACTTCTCTTTCACTGTGACGGCAGGGGGCAGCAATGTGCCGGGGCATTATCCATACACACACGTGTCCGAGCTTTGGGGTGCACACCCTAATACAATAGGTGCTCACCTTTAGTTATTACTCCCCCTCTGTCTTGATGACCAGTTTTACCAAGACACAAAACTATGGGAATTCCAATATTTTAAAGTTTGCACCAGAACAACAGCTTATGGTTAATCTTCTATGAGACAGATGTTTTGGTGACAGTCGTCTAAAGGGGAATATAACTCACTGTGTACAGCTTTTCTTTCATTTTCATTTCATCTCCATCTTTTAGTGAAGTTTTAATAAATGTTTTGGACCCAGGTGGTTCAGATGTACAGTTACTGTACCTTAGATGTGCTTGCTGAGTGTGCTGTATGAGCTGTATATAACCCCAGAGCCATGTTCCAGCAGCGGGACGGAAATGTATTTTGTTGAACTCCTGGAACAACGTGAAGTCAGATTGAGCACTAGTTCTCTTAGCCTGTTAAAAATTTGTCATAGCAGTACACAAAGGCTTCAGTGAAACATATCCAAAAGTAAATACTAAATATTTCCAATTTATTCGTTACCTTTTTCTAGTGCATTTAGATATTCACATGTTTCCTTTACTTCTACACATACCTCTTGATTACAATCATATTTACAAGGGAACAGCTCAGCATTTTGGGTCTTGTGCTTTGCAATTAACAAATGCTAACGAGCTAAATTATAATTATTCTCATAGGTAAGCTGTGCATTGTTTTCTCATTAAGAAAGGTGCTACTCTGCTTATGACTGTCACAGTAAGTGAGGCCAATGTGCCTTTCAAATATAATTAGCTCAAAAAGTTCTGGCTTTTTTCCTCTCTCACTCAAAAGTTATCTGTAGCTAGGGATAGTTTTCAAAAGGTTTGTGCTAAAGGTCAATGTAATGAGTCACCTAGAGTGCTCATAATGAATGTGATGGATCACTCCCTTTCCAAAATGTCTTAGTTGCATAATGTAACAACAGTGTCATATATATGTCACACTGTGGGCATACTGGGCTCCAGGTTAAGCAGAAGCTACCGATTTGTACATTACCACGCTGTTCTTGAATTGTACAACTGATGGCAATAGAAGATTTTAAATGCAATTTTTAAATCATTTTACCAAAAACAAAAAGGTATTCATTCGTTCTTTCACAAATAAATTGCAGCCAATTGAAGTTATTTTATATATATTTTTTTATTTTCCAGATTTATTTAGCGTAGTTACAGCCCAGTACAGAATGAATTGCAGCACTAGCACATGTCCAAGGTTTTTACGGTTAAATTAAAAGTAATCCTTCAATGAATGAGATTTAATTTTCTAAAGCATTGCGTATCATGCAAAGCCTTTTTTTTTTTTTTTTTATAAATAAAGTATTTGTTTTCGCAGTTTTTCTCTTTTGGTGCAGCTCGGTGCTGCTAAAGTCTCATTGCAGCCGCTTCCTTTCTACATACATGTACTAAAGCTATAGCTGTGTGGCATTTCTCATTGGACCAGGTTTGCATAATAAGTTTTGAAATTGTCATTTGTAGACTCCAATCCAAAAAAGGGAGTAAATGAACCGGCGCAACAAACAAAATAAACAGAGGAACAAACTTACACAAATGTAAGAATCATATGCATAATAAAATTGGGCACACAAACAATGGGATAAGTGCAACTTTCAGTAACTAAACTGTGATTAGAGGGAAGGGAGAAATAAAAGTCTGTAAGTCCAATGGGAAAAAAATATAAAATAAAGGTGGCAGCCATCCTCAGAGAAAAGCCAGACTCTGCAAATCAAATGTAGAAAGAAACCAGGAAGCGCTGACCTTAGTGTAGTATTTAGATGTACAATTTATTCACAAGATTAAAAACACTTGCAGAAGCAGGGTGTATAATATGCTCTTCTGGTGCTTGAGGGAGCCAATCCCGTCCATCTCACCAGCATCGCGCTGCTTGCGGGGACCACAGGTGTAGATGATGTTTGGTGTTGAAGGCCTCTTCAGAAGGAGCTGAAGCTCTGAGTGTGTAGCCTGTGTATTCCACCCAGCCCATCTCTTCCAGTGCTCCTGTCTGTCTACTCACTTCCTGTGACATCCTATCCACTCCTGCTGTCCACGCTGGTTCTTCCTGGTTCCTGGGACGCCATTCTAACACCACCAAACAACATCTACACATGTGGTTCACGCAAGCAGCGCAATGCCCGTAAGATAGATGGGATTGTATCCCTCAAGCACCAGACAAGCATAATATACACCCTGCTTCTGTGAGTGTTTTTAATCTTGTGAACAAATTGTATGTCTCAATACTACACTTGGGTCGATGCTTCCTGTTTTCTTTCTACATTAGACTCCCATCAAAAGCTTGCGATACAGGATGACAACATAAAAGTAACATTATTAACATGGATATTATTTTAATGAAAGCTGCAGATTTAAAAATATAAACAATGTATTTTGATGCAAGATCTACATTACTATGGTAAAGCTCATATGGGATTTTTGTGGTTGAATTTAGGAAATGAAAAGAGAAAATGGAAACCCAGTTTCTCAAAAACTTGGCAGACTTCTGTCAAAATATATCACAAACTTCTAAACTTCTAAAACATAATATTATTATAAAATATTTGTAGCACCCTCTAATTTAAAGCAGTGTTCCACCCGCGATTTTTTTTTTTAAAGTCAGCAGCTACAAACACTGTAGCTGCTGACTTTTAATGACGACACTTACCTGTCCTAGGTGCCCACGATGTCGGTCCCCCGAGGCGTCACTGCCCGTTTCTTAGTCGCGCGGTGCTTTTTTGAATGGGCGGCTGCTTTCTGGGATACACACAGTTCCCAGATGGCAGCGCGCCCCATTCCCCAGAAGACAACGTGGTATTAGACTGGGAAGAGGCAGATTAGGAACTTCCACATAGCAACCACCCTTACTGGTAAGTAAAACATTTTTTCTTTTTTTTTTGCAGGATTTTGCTGTTTGTTTGGTTTTTTTTTAGGGTTTAACTCCACTTTAAGTAGATTAATCAAAAACCCAATTCCAAACATGGAGACAGTGATCCAGCCAAGCAGTGTTTAAGATCTAATGAAGTCTATCAAAAGAAGATGTATGTATAAGTAGTATGAGTGTGGATATAGGAGATCAACTCCCCACTCCCTCCATGCTTGTTGGTCAGACTAAGACCAACAAGCATGGAGGAACTGTGGACTCGATCCCCTATATCAACGCTCATACTACGTACACATTACATGGCTGCATCTTGTTTTGATGGACTTCACTAGATATTAAACACTGCTTGGCTGGATCACTGCCTCAATGTTTGGAATTGGGTATTTGATTGATCTACCAAACATAGAGGTTGCTTCAATGATTTTTATAATATTATGTTTTAGAATTTTGGAATAAAGTTTGTTTTATATATATATATTAACAGATTGCCTCATGCTGTGCCTACAAAGTCCGCCATGTTTTTAAGAAACTAAGGGCCAGATTCACAAAAGGGATACAACGGCGTTTCTCCTGATACGCCGTCGTATCCCTGTTTCTATCTATGCGACTGATTCATAGAATCAGTTACGCATAGATATCCATAAGATCCGACAGGTGTAATTGTTTTACACTGTCGGATCTTAAGATGCAATACCGCGGCCGCCGCTGGGGGGAGTTTGCGTCGTAAACCAGCGTCGGGTATGCAAATTAGGAGTTACGGCGATTCCCGACGGTTTTTCACGTTCGCTACGTCGCCGCTAGTCTAGTTTCCCTTTGCAAAGTTAGTCGTTTTTTTTTGGTGCCTTAACTTTACACAGCAATCGTATTGCTGTATAAAGTATGGCCGTCGTTCCCGCGTCGAAATTTAAAAAAATAACGTCGTTTGTGTAAGCCGTCCGGGAATACGGAATTATGCTACGTGCGTCGCTGTTCGAAAAAATTACGTCACTTCGCGCAAAGCACGGTGGGAGTTCGGAAACGGAGCATGCGCGGTAGGTCCGGCGCGGGAGCGCGCCTAATTTAAATGGCACACGCCCATTTAAATTGGCCCGCCTTGCGCCGGAGGCCGCCGGCGTAGGTTTTCATCGCAAGTGCTTGGTTAATCAGGCACTTGCGATGAAAAATTGCGGCGGTGTAACGTATCTATGATACGTTACGCCGCCGCTCATCTACGTGAATCTGGCCCTAGGATTCTATTTTCTCTTTTCCTTTCCTATATGATTGAATTGAATGTTGGCAAAGTGAGGGTCCTCCATTTGTAGTTGAATCTACTTATGTTTTAAATATCGCTGCTGACAATCTGGTCTGCAGCCAACTAATCGGCTAGTATGTTATTGCATTCTGGAAAGAAACTCTTTGTAATAAAATGCCTGCAGACAGGAGTAGAGCATGCAAACTCCATGTATGTGCCTGCTAGGTATTGATGCCAGGATATCAGTTTTAGAAGCTTCCCAAACTAACTATATAATCAACATGTTGCATACTGGTTGTGCCCTGTATGAGAACAGCTGCTGTTTATGGCTTTTTCCATAACACAACACTTTGTAATCATGGATATGTCGGCTTTCACATTATATCAAGGCAGTTAAAGTGCAGATGGGGCCTCCAAAATTATTTGCTGCTTTACTGAGCAATTCCAACAATAATAGATTCTGACAACAGACATTGTTGATAAAAAATGTAACATGCACATTTGAGTTCAGTTAACGCACTTGCAGTAGCATGTCCCTTGGAAGTAAATTAGCAGCTGGTTACTCTAATGCCGCGTACACACGATCATTTTTCGGGTTGTAAAAAACTAAGTTTTTCAGCCTCTAGAAAAAATGAAGTTTTTTTCAACTTCATCATTAAAACGGCGTTGCCTACACACGATCATTAAAAAAAAAATGGCACTATAAAGGGGAAGTTCCATGCGAAAGGCGCCACCATTTGGGTTGCTCTAGCTGATTCTGTGTTAGTAAAAGACGATTTGCGCTTTTCTGTCTGTTACAGCGTGATGAATGTCCTAACTCCATTACGAAAGCTAGTTTTACCAGAACGAGCGATCCCGTCTCATAACTTGCTTCTGAGCATGCGCAGATTTTTCACATCGTTAAACCCCCCACACGATCATTTTTTACAACCCGAAAAACGACATTGTTTAAAACCCGCGTCTTAATGCTCCTGCCTGTAAACACCTACTGTATGTGTGCATGGACACATATGCCTTATTCACCTGAGCGGTTTCCTGCCTAAAGCTTGTAGCTCGAATATGCTCAAAAACAGTGGCGGCTGCTGTTCAAAATTTTTTGGGGGGCGCAAACAAACTGAAAAATTCTTAGAGCCTCCGCCGCACTCTCCGTGACCATGGGCCCCGCAAACTCTGTTGGCCGACGGCCCACGATCATGGCATGGAGAGGCAGAATGGGGGGATGCCTGTTCTCCCTAGTGACAGGACACTGATCGTCTGCTCCTGTCTGTCTTTGGGAGCAGCGATCAGTGTCGTGTCACAGTAAGCCCAGCCCCCACACAGTTAGAATCACTCCCTAGGGCACACTTAACCCCTTCCTTGCCCCCTATTGGTTAACTCCCTTCACTGCCAGTGTCATTTACACAGTAATCAGTGCATTTTTATAGCATTGATTGCTGTATACATTATAATGGTACCAAAATAGCATCAAAAGTGTCTGATGTGTCTGCCATAATGTCGCAGTCACGATAAAAATTGCAGATCGCCACCATAACTAGTAAAAAATAAATAATAAAAATGCCATAATTCTATCCCCTATTTTGTAGTTGCTATAACTTTTTTGCAAACCAATCAATATACGCTTATTGCGTTTTTTTTTAACCAAAAATATGTAGAAGAATACATATCAGCCTAAACTGAGGAAAAAAAACATATTTTTGGGGGGGATTAAAGCAAAAAGTAAAAAATATTGCTTTTTTTTTCCTATAGTACAAAAATAAAAACCGCAGAGGTGATCAAATACAAGCAAAAGAAAGCTCTATTTGTGGGGGGGGGGGGGAACGTCAATTTTGTTTGGGTGCAATGTCGCAATTGTCAGTTAAAGCGACGCAGTGCCGAATCGCAAAAAAAAGCCCGGTCATTGGGCAGCCAAATCCTCAGGGGCTGAAGTGGTTAACCTAGCCATGCTAACAGCTGGGGTGCATTCTATTTCCCAAGAAGTAATGAGTAAGAGTAATGTCATTGCCTGGAACTAATATGCAGCCCTATCTACAGTTTCTGCTTCAACTAAATGGCCAAATAACATTGGCTATGACTAATTTGCAGAGAATACCTTCCCTGTTTCCCTGTGAAGGTCCCTTTTAGTTATTTATGGGGTTATTGTGTGTAGTATATAGTGTTCTGAAAACTTTAAGACGGTAGTAAACTGCAGTCAGTGAAAAAAATTATTTGATGCAAGGCAATGTCGTATATCACATTATGAGAAACTTACCTTAAAACGAAGCCCTCCAGCACCGCGCTGAGAGAGCTGACCTCCAGTCTTCCTTCCGGGTTCGCGACCTCCGGCTACATGAGTGCCCAGGGACATGATCACATCAATCCAGCACATATGCACAGGAACTGCTGTTTATGGCACAGGCTCTGAAGGTCCGGTACTGTATGCTGGACCTTCAGAGCTCATGCGTCAGTGACGTCACTGCTACATGCACTCTGAATATTTCCTAAACGTGCAACGATATTCACAGTGGGGCAGATCCACAAAGCACTTACACCGGCGTATCTCAAGATGTGCGGCGTAAGTGTAAATTTGCGCCGTCGTATCTATGCGCCGTATCCCCAAAACGAGATACGCCTGAAAAATAGGTTTTTCCGACCGACGTAATTTTTCTACACTGGCGCATCATGGGCGCAAAAATACGCTGGATGCACCATTATTTTGCTATGCAAATATGCAAAAGAGGGAGATACGGCGATCCACGAAAGTACATTTGTCCGGGGCAGGCTACGCGCTGTGCGCGTAAGCTGTACGTCCGGTCTAAAGTTACCCCTCATAAAAGCAGCTTTAACTTTGCACCAGACGTGTGCAGGTCGGCTTCAGCAGCACCGTTAGGGACGAGCTGAGCACCCACACTTGCAGGACAACAATCTGTATGCCAACATGCCAGGGGCATCCATGGTCATAGCTATACTACTGGCTTTAGATGCGCGTAGAAGGAGGAGGGCACGGAGGAGGATGGCACGGGAGAGGATATATCGACCGCGCATAAACGTCTTTGACATGGGTGATTCGGAGGTGTATCGCATCTTCAGATTCAGCCCTACTGCCATCATGGAATTAACCACAACCCTGAAAGATGACATCACCAGCCAGACACATCGCTCACATGCAGTGGAGCCACTGGTCAAGGTACTAGCAACACTCCATTTCCTTGCCAGTGGCTTGTTTCAGCGTACAAGTGGAGTTGTGGCTGGCATGGCACAATCCTCCATTAACACCAACAGACAACAAAACAACTGGATGGGCGCATGTCTGGGCGTATTTATGCCCTGGGCGTATCTCACTAATTACGCCGGGCCTAGTTCCTATCTCACTGATTACGCCGGGCCAAGTTCTGAGCATGCGCAGAGAGGCGCTGAACATAGTCAGCGTCATTGCGCATGCACCGTCCGTTCGGCCCTTGATTTGCATGGGGTCATGGCTCATTTCAATGGAACACGCCCACTTCCTTCCCACTTTCAATTACTCCGGCTTGCGCCTCGGAATTTACATTGCGCCAGCGCAAAGTTGGGCGCAAATACTATGAGGATACGGTACTTGCCTCTCTAAGTTGAGCCGGCGTAACAAAAATGAGATGCGCTACGCCGGTCTATATATGTGCCGATGTACGTGGATCTGCCCCAGTAGGTATAAGTGGTGTAACAGAGTTTACTATCGCTTTAACAAACTTGTAACACTCAATATTTATGCTGAAAGGCAGTCCAGAAGTGTAATAAAGATACCAGGCTACAATGACAAGCTCTATTGTACATAAAAATAAAAATCACATTTCTTCTTGTTGGCTAATATTGGCAGTGAATATTTACAATCATGTTAATGCACTAAATGGGGAAGTGCCTAATTACCTTTTAAGAGTTAATTGTCTTAAACTAAACATGAAAAAATGTGACAGGGCACCAGGACGTATGTTCAGTATTACTTGCTAATTTCACTTGTCACAATGAGCCAGTAACATATTTACAATGAAGCTCTCTTGGGCTTTCCTACCCTAGAAGCAATTGATGTAAATTTAATTATTATTCAAACAATCTCGTCAAGCATTTTTAACTCGCTCATGTTTTCTGATCTCCTGGAGTTTTAGGAGTTGTTTGAACGTGTGCCGTCTTTGCTAAACATTTAGCATTTATTGAGTAAACTGCACCAACTCGAAAACCAAGAAGTCTCAAACTTCATGTAAAAGTGAAACAGAGAGTGACATGACAGAGAGCAAGCTTTACTGTAGGTTAATATTTAATATGAATAGACATGCTTATTACTGAAACACTCAAATGCTCTTATACCTGCCATCTATAATTACTCCCTCTAAGTACAGGGAAGAAATCAGGGGCAAATATGTGTTGTTTTTTGTTTTTTTTTGTTTGTTTTTTACTTTGAAGCAAACACACCATCATATAATGGAGAGAAAAGCTTTTTTGGGTTGCTTTTATTTTAGTATGAATTAAAATGTGCTCGGGTTCTCTTGGTGACATGTGACAAATGCCGTTAATGTTTAAGAGCTACTGGGTATATGAATATTCAACTTTACCACATGTGCCACTGGCTATATATCAAGTTTAAGATACTGAAAATATATGGCATCTGTTGAAGCCTTGGATTTGACAAGTATGACATGGGCATTGCGGCATACAACTTTCAGGATTTTTAGGGCATGAATTGATAGAGACAGTCAACACACAGTCTGTTTGGGCAATGTGTATCAACACAGTTATCTTTTGCAATGGTATGTAGGTAAAAAAAAAAGGGGACCACACTAGTAATCCTTACAGTAGATGGACAGCAAATAGGGGCAGTACATTGGCAATTGTTTCAATATGTGAGCTGCAAACAGACAATTGTGCCAATACTTTCTGAAAATTTGTGGCAATCATGGCAATATGCAAGTAGCACATAGGCTATAATGGCATTAGGCAGAAAATAAATTGAGATTGTGAGAGTATGCTGGCAAAAGCAGGCAGTTGTGAAAATACTCATGCTACAAATGGGACTTGTGAGAATTAAGGCAAAACCTACACTACAAGTGGCAAATATGAGAATACATGGGCAAGCAATAAGCCAAATGTTGCAGTAGGCTGGCATCAGATGGGCAATCATGACAACACAGGGGCATCAAAATTGCAATAAAATATATATTAGATACTCTAATATATAATGAAAAAAAATATGGGCAACAAATGAGTAATGACAATACATGTGCAATAACATGAAGGGACAACCGCTAAATTCAAACCCCCCACCTCTGGATGACGGAGCAACAGAGACAGTTTCAGACAACAGCATCGTCAGTCTGTTAATCAAAGTCAGTTAGACAATGGTGAGAGAGAGGCAGGGCCGTATTGCAGCTCTGTGTCTGAATGGATACACAGAGCTGAAACTCGGCTTGGGTTTACCCATAGCAAGCTGCTTGCTGTGGGGGCATGCAAATAGAGGGAGCCCAGGAGAGCCAAAGAGGGACACGAGAAAATGAGGCTATGGTCTGCTCTGTGCTAAACCAAATGCATAGAGCAGGTATGTATAACATGTTTGTTATTTTTATTGGGGAAAAAAACATTTTAATACCAATTTAATTTAAAGATCCATATGTCTCTTCTAAACTCTGACAACTTGCATCATATTCATAACCAGAAACCACTGGTACTCCCAATTTTTTTTTTTTAGATTCAGATTTTAGATCCTCTGGTTTGGTGTCCCCGCTATTCCTTTTGAAAGCAAGATTGAGCGATGTTCCCAAGCTAGTTATTTGCCCAGCCAGGTACCACTTTTTTTATTGCTACATTGGTCTTTGTCCACATCTGGCTCCCATTGGCACATCAGCTGTCCAACTTGGTGAAAGGCATTGTTTTTCTTCTGGCTGAAGAACCAGACTAGAATGTGTTTTCTGATTACTTGCAGCCCCATGTGAGAATTATTTTGGCTACAGTGTACATTGGCCCTTTACCTATTTGGCAATTTTCATTAAGCAATTTAGCATTAGGAAAAAAAGTATTCGACACAATGCAATAAAGGGAGAGGAAGAATATGTAACTCATTTAACGGCTGTTTTTATTTACTGCACTCGGTGCTGCTAAGTTCACCAGCTTAAGCACGGCATGCTTTAGCTGTTTCCCCTGACCACTGGCCATCTGGTATATTACAGACACATTTCCTTCAGGGATGCATGCCTTAACAAATTTTTATCATCACTGTCATATCAACTCAGCATTTTCCTGTCATCTTTCTTCTCTAATAAACTGTTTCTGAATTGACGGCTGTCACAAACATGTTTAGGTAGGAGATTGGAAGATTCACTATCTGACCAAGGTTAAATCTTTCTACTGAAGAGTAGCTTTATATTGTTCCTTTGGGCAGCTGTACAGTCTAGGGAAGGTACACCATTCATTCACCTTACACATCCAGTATTATTAGCGACATGTATAACCTGATTTGGTGAATAATACATGCTTCATAATAATTTTAGGCCTACCCACTATGTTTTAATACTACTATATTTCTATTGAATCTGTGTTTTATAGTACATCAATTGTAACAGAACGTTATTAATATACAGTGTATATCACTAAAATACAGTATATATTAGCATTATTTCAATTAGCATTTTTATACAGTGTGGTACATAATAGCCAAAAGAGGAATTGTATTAGCAAAAGCAAGAAATAATATCCTGAGTTCAGACATATTGGAGAATTCAGGAATAGAAAACAATAGCACAATTGCAAAACATTTTATAGGCTGTATTTTTTTAAAAGGGTTTTAAGTTGGAATAGTTACAAGTGTCAGCAAGTGGGCATTGCATTCATTATCACATTGGTGTAAGTGATGCAGTTTTCAGCAACATAAAATTACATACACAAAGGGACATTACTATGATTCTAAAGACACAGCAAAGGCTGAGGCACCCACCTAATGTCATATCACAGTGATATATTTTTCACCATTGTGATGGTTGCCTTGGTAGTTTTTGGTGTGTAGTAGCTTGAACACACAATAGGCAACAAAGCAAATTAAAAAAGCATGAGTATCAAAGCAATGATAAAGTATGACTTTGAAAAAATAACCCTTTAGGCCTCATCCACCATGAACATGTTTTGACATTTTCACAGCTGCTGTGTTTGGCGTTTCAGAAGTTTTTTTTCCTACAGATAATAAACTCTCCAGCATGTTATCCTATGTGTCCATGAGCTAACTTCTAAAGCTGGGTACACATGGATTGAATGTCGGGCGACAATGGCCTTCGTTCAGCCAGTGTGTATGTCGATCTGTCCAACAGAAGCCGGCTGTATGGAAAACCATCATTCGACTGGCTCTCGATAAGTGCTTTGAGCCAATGGCAGAGAGCACTGATCAGAGTGCTCAGAACACAACAGCTCAGCGGGGGAGATTGTTAAACTAACCTTGCATGTTTAGTACAGCGACTCCGACCGGAGCTGACAGTTTTTTGTCATACTCGGCTTTAGCCACTATGCTAAGGATATCTGGACAGATTTGGATAAGTCTGAATACATCAATCTCACATGATGCATTTGGATGGTAGGAAGTTGCCTTGACCTCCTCATTACCATAAAATACATAGGATCCATTTTTATATATTCATCTTTATAATTTTTATCTTATCTAATTTTAACTTTGTTGTAGGGCCAACCATGGGACTGTGGATGTTTGCTTTTAGATTTCCTTTTTAAAGTGGAATTTTCCTTTAGAATAAAATGTAAAATTGGTCATTTTAAATTTTAAAAAGTTTTCATGACAAAAATTCTGGACTGCACTTTCTTCTCAATTTCCTAAGTAGTGTGCAGCAAGTGCCATCAGAATTTATTCTTGGGGCCAGTTCACACCAGATGCAGTTCTGTGCAGTTTTTTTTTTCCTGCACCAATACAGTCAGTTCCGGTCAGCTTCTGCACCGAAAACTGACTGCATGGTGTGAACTAGAGCCATTGGAATACATAGAAAACACTGTGTTGCATTTTTAGTGCAGAAAAAAAGTGCACGGAACTGCGTCTGGTGTGAACCGGCACTTAACAAATTCTAGCTTTAGCTATTTCTTTACTTTTTCAATAATGAGATTGACAAACCATTTTACTGTAGTCAGGTAGCTGAATTTATAATGAGAATATGTTGTGTTTATTATTTACAGTGCTTTTTAGGCTGTTAAGCTGCATCATTGCCTAATTAGGCTTTACATGTGCAATAATATGACATTACACACTTACCTTTCAGCATTTTGTGCTATGCTATTCGGGACAGAATTTCAGTACTGCCAAATTTCTTTATGAATACAATTAGCCTAGAAATGCCAGCTTGACACAGTGCTGACAAAGATGCACCAGAAAACTGCATTTGATGGTTTTACAATATTTATGTCTTTTTTAGAATAGTAAAATCCTGGATCTTGATGTGGCCTAAATCCTTCAATACTGATAAATGTTTCCACTTGTTGTCAAAAGTATGAAGAATTATTGTTGCATCCTAAATATTAACACCTAATGGAAATATGTGGTTACTGACCTATTTACTGTCTGTCTCTATGTCTATAACAACAACTCAAAAACCTTTAGTCATAGTTTTCCAGGGGAAAATCTCCAGAAAATAAATCTGTCATTATTGCAAGCATTCTAAACTGGTTATCTTAGTAAAATGCAAAAGCTTTGAGTTTTGGTCTACCCCTTCGCTTGCTTTCCTGTGCATTAAATGAAGAGGTAGAAAAGCAGTATTGGACAGAAGCAGAGTATTCCACTTCAGGGCTTCTTCAAAACTGTAGTAAATATGATTGTTATGAGTGTATGTTTTTCCCAGCTGTTCATTTGGCAGCTAAGTCTTTACAGGATTAGTCTGTTTTGCACTTGGATCCCATGCTTAATTCCTGTTTATTGGTACAACCACTTTCATACTCAGCAGAAACCTGCTGTAAAACTTTCCCAATGTATGTTTAGACATTCTCGCACACAAACTGCTAATTTCTAGAGAGAAGAGCTTCTCTGCACACTCCCTCTGAGTTCATACCCAGGAAAACTATTGAGACCTGCATGGTGCACTTAGCAGTTGCTTGAGCAAAGATCTCTCTGAGTATCTGTTCCCAGTTCTGATACTGATATTTGAACTATTCTTGTTTCTCTACAATCGCTGTTATCCACCTGCCATCGCCCTTTGCCTGTTTAACTATGACCTTGCTTGCTGATTTGTGTACTATGCTCTTTTTAACTGCTGTCCGTGGTTTCTAGTTTTGGTGTAGCCAAGGGTTGCAACCTGGGAGCCATCTGCCCCAAAGCCCATCATCCCCTGCTGAGTGTTCTGTTTAACACCGGATGGTTCCTTAGAACCTGTGCCTCAGTCCTCTTAATGGCATGCATTTGCCAGGCAATGCAGAGGTTGACAATCAGGTGTGTGTAATTTTTTTGATTAATTTTTAAAGCCTGCTTATGGGGATGGCAGGATTGTTTTAAAGACTAATTCCTGGAAATGCATAAATCCAGCCAGTGAACACCTTATACTATCTTGTCAATCTATGGGCAATTATATGCTACAGCTTTGTGTAGTATGAATTGTAAGATTCTAAAATGCCAGATCTGGGCACAGATATACAAGCTAAAGATATCAGGAGTAAAAACCAAACCTTAAGAACATTGGAATCCAATTACTCTTCTGTCCCTTTGTGTTCTTAATATTAAATCGTATAAAACAGAACAGATTTGTGACCCTATTACTACTTTGTTGCCCACAGCTCCATTCCTTTAACTCCTTCCAAAGTCATACCATGACTATAAAAGTGGTACATTGCCCTATCAACCAATTAAAATTCAGCAAAATTCCATGCGTTTTCTCTAGTATAATTTACACATTGAGAACTGAAATGGTTCCCATTAGCAACTACCCTGATCTTCCACAGACAGTAGTAAAAACCTACATGTAGGGAATAGCCAGCACTCCAACACGGTTCCAAAATGAATGTTGATTGAAGTTCCAGAATAATTTTTAATAGTATGCAAACCCTACTTCCCAGAGTAAGAACCCTTCTGTTTGTCACAATGACATAAATGATCTGCATATTCTCAAAAGTTTTCATTTTTTTTTTTTTTCTTGATATGGGACTCAAATGGTCATTCAGAAACATTGAGAATGCTGGAGGTCAGTGCGTTGTCATTTTTTACATTACAGAGGTTTTTATTGTTTGTAAAATGCATCAAACCATGCTAACCTATAATGCACTAGAAATTCTTTATCATGTGTTGGGTTGTGTATATCCTCTAAACAGTTGTAAAATCTTAAAATATAAGTGAAACCAAAAATTTACCAGAAATTAATAGTTTCTCTTATAAAATGTCTCTTGTATAAAATGGTATTTAGTTGTAGGTAGAGATTTCAAATGTTTTTGTTTTTAAACAATGTCCTGCTGTTCCATTAAACTGCAGTTTTTCATGACTTGTTTTGTAATTTGCACTAAGGATTTGAATTCACTGGGGGACAATCTCATTTACTGAGGCACCAAGGAAGATCTTCAGCACATGGATGTTGCTTCTGTAGCTTTTTGTGACCAGCCCTAATCCCGAATTAGCAGCTTGTCATTCTGTAGAAGCACTGTGCCCATGAGACTGAGGGTATGCTCAAGCAGAGAGCTTTGGAGTTATTAGAAATCTAACTCTGTCTTCTGTTTAAATATATTTTTTCCTGTAATTGTGTTTTTTAATTAAAAAGTAATAAACTCAAATATATTTTGTAGCAAAAAAAAAAACTTATTAAGAGAATGCATTATTTTCCCTAAGCAGAATTTCCCTTGTGTATGTACAATTTTGCTTAAAGCAGACATTTTTGCCCAGTACCATTATATCTTTTCCTGCCAAAAGTGTCTAGCAGTCTGCTGCAAACTGGCATTATACAATTCCCTCTGGCAGGAAAGGGCTTAAGGCATTATTAAATGGTGTATTCTCTGCAATATTGAAATGCATAGTGCTGTAAAATTAACAGCCTGTATCATCCTCCTTGTCATGTATCTTAGACGTTCCCTTCACTCCAGTCTGACTTATTTCTTCTCTTTTCATTAGCCATGTCTGCCCTGTAAGGAAATGTAAGTCTTTTTGTTGGTGGGGACTTACAGCAAGCTACAATCTACACTGCATCTCACTTGACTTTTTACTTTGTTCCTGTTGTCTAAATACAGTTATTTTCGATGATGTTCTTTGACTTTTTAGAAATGACCATTTTTCACAGCAGGCTTTGTCGGCAAGAGTATTGGAAAGGTCTGATGTTTGCGATGCATGTGTTAGACTGTCAGTTTTCTGGAAAAAAATTATGGCATAAAATAAAAAGTTCTTCCAATATTCTTTCGCAGATCAAGTGAAATTAGTTCTTGAATGCTGCAACTAGGACCGGTGTATTTAGGGTCTCAACAGGGGGGGTCTGCATTAATCTTGTCAGCTTTACAAAATCTGCACCATGTGTAGTAGGTTAAATGTCTTCCCTATAATTCAGTTCTAAAATCATACTTAAAATTTGGTCACAGTTTAGTGAAATAATTTACTGTATGTGTGGTGTGTGTGTGTATATATATATATATATATATATATATATATATATATATATATATATATATATATATATATATATATATATATGAGAGAGAGAGAGAGATATCATATATATATATATATATATATATATATATATATATATATATATATATATATATATATATATATATATTATCTAGTAAAACCTTGTATTGCAAGCATAATTCATTCTGGAAACATGCTTGTAATCCAAAGCACTTGTATATTAAAGTGAATTTCCCCATATAAAATAATGGAAACTCACATGATTCATTCCACAACCATTTATTCATAAATGATTCAGTTTATAGTCCGTATAAAAAGATTATAGCAATGTGATAGGTTGTGTAACCATAAAATGTCCATCCACAAACAGATGCCTCCGCAAGGGATTAGAAGCAAAATCCAGCAGGAGCTACAGACTATAAAAAAGAGAGGTGCCTCCTAAGTGTAGTAATATGATTACATTTAATGAAGGTACAACATTTAGCAACTCACTTGGTTGATTAAAACAGGTACATCTAAGTATGCAGGCATCTTGGGTTAAGCTGTCCACACAGACCATCCTCATCACCGCTGTCAGTCTGCAGTTGTGATCGGGAAAAATACCCTGCAGTAGAGCTATCTCAAAGCGAGGCTTGACACGCTTGTGGAGCGCAGCATGGGAGGGATGAGGTCAATGGCAGTTCAGAGGATGGTCTATGTGGACAGCTTAAGACCCCTTTCACACTGAGGAGTTTTTCAGGCGGTACAGCACTAAAAATAGCGCTGCAATACCGCCTGAAAATCTCCTGCCCAGCCTTCTCAATGTGAAAGCCTGAGGCGATGCGCTGGCAGGAGAGAAAAAAATGTCCTGCTAGCAGCATCTTTTGAGCGGTGAGAGTATGTATACCGCTCCTTCCCATTTAAAACAATGGGAAACCGCGGTAATTGTCATTCAAATTGTGAGAGCACCGAAAATTGATCTGGTTAGGAAGGGGGTTTAAGTGGTCAAGTGGTTGAGTGCATTTGCAAAGTGCACTGTGTACAAAGTACAGGGTTCAGGAGTGTGCTATGTACAGAGTGCAGAGATCAGGAGTGTGCTTTGTACAGAGTGCAGAGATCAGGAGTGTGCTATGTACAAAATGCATGGTTCAGGAGTACGTCACGTTACGCTATGTACAGAGTGCAATGTTAATGAGTGTGTTTTTGCACAGAATACAGGGTTCAGGAGTGAGCTACTTAGAGTGCAATGTTCAGGAGTGTATTGAGTATAGTAGTGTGCTCCGTACAGAGTGCAATGTTCAGGTGTGAGCTACTTACAGAATGCAGGATTCAGGAGTGCATTATGTACAGACTGCAGGATTCAGGAATGATGTGTGTAAAGATTGCAGGGTTGAGGAGTGTTACATACAGAGCTCTCCTCCCACTTCTCCTCCCTGTACGTGCTATGTAGACAACTCTCCTCCCACCTCCAAATCACCCCTCCCCACCTAGAGAGCACTGCATTCTCCATTGCAACTAAAAAAATAAATGAATTGTATAATACATATGTGATAGTAAGACCTGATACAACACAGTATCCCAGCAACTGTTCAAAGGTTTACACACACAATTGAGTCAATGGAGTAAATTATACATGAGAAGTCAGTGGACCTTGTTATTAATTTTTGGCAGAGATTTGTAATTGGGGAAAAAAAGCCAAGCATTGCCCCATAACATTACTCTATTATAGTAAACACAGATAAGATGGCTTTCAGTATAGACTTTGAGAATGGTATTCAGCAAGAGGGTAGAGGCTGCAGAGATGGGTTTCAGCAGAAGGAGCTGCCGCTACACTAGCGTGCCTGTGCACATCCTCTGCCCCTCCTCTGCTCTCATAGGGATATGCAGAGCAGGTAAGGTCCTGTGTGCAACCACCTGGGAGAAGTTGCTTGTAGACACAGAAGCTGGGCCAGTAGCAAGCAGTAAGCACATAGCCAGTGCTGGAGGTAGTAGAACTTGATTCTGCCATGTTCTAGCTGAACGAAATCCCTGTTCATAGAGATCGATTATAGAAATGGTTGCAAGGATTTTTGAGGGGGTTATGACTTTTACAGTTCCCTTGCCGTTACAGTTTTTTTTACCAAACAGTTTAAAAGCTGGGAATGTCATCTCTATCACTTGTCTAGAATAGCAATTGAGATGATATTCTCACGTTGTTGTTAGAGCCCCATATTGTCATAGTATGCATTCATAACCAAACTCTTATCTGTACTTTCTGTTGAAAACATCAGTCAGTTCTTTGTGTTTCCCCTATGTTTAAAATGTTGAGCATCCTAAGATATCCACATTTTCCTATTAGGTATTCTGATGTGATTTTTTTTTTTGCCAGCTCAGGATAGTTACTTAGTAACGTAATGCCCAAGGCATACTCCACTAACTCTGACTAAAGCAAAGATAATGCAATAGAATTTTAAATACCTTTTTAAGACGATACTTTGAATCTAGCTCAGCATTACTGTGGATATTACAGGTGGTGTGCAGAAAACATTTTCATTCAGCTATTTCAGCATTTTCTTGAAATATTTCCAGTCATTTGGATACAGTAGATGGCTCCATGTGTGATTGATTATATTTCCATTTTATTTTGTTTTGTTTTCTAAAGTTTCAAGAATAAATGCTTCATCCAGCCGAAAAATATATACGAGGTAAAGGTCTGCGTTTAGAGATTTATTCCAGAATACAGTAGATTTCTGTTTTTCATATACAGTAAGTTAAGCTTAGTAAGATGCAGTTATTTAACCCCCCCCCCCCTCAACATAAAACATGCTGGGGGTTATTTACTAAAGGCAAATCCACTTTGCACTACAAGTGCACTGAAACAAGAGTGGAAGTGCAGTCGCTGTAGATCTGAGGGGGACATGCAAGGAAAATAAAAAACAGCCTTTTAGCTTGCACACGATTGGAAGATAAAATCATCAGATCTTCCCCTTCATTTCAGATCTTCCCCTCATTTCAGATCTTCCCCCTCATTTCAGATCTTCCCCTCAGATCTACAGCGACTGCACTTCCAAGTGCAGAATGGATTTGCCTTTAGTAAATCAACCCCATTATACTTACCTGTTCTGTGCAATGGCATTTCACTGAGCAGCCCCGAACCTCCCCTTTTGGGACCCCCGCCAGTGCTCTAGGCTCCTCCTCTTCTCCATGTGCCACCAAAGGAAGCTGCTTTCTATGGTGGCACATGTGTGGTCTCACTCCTGAGCTGGGCTGTGCGTGTCCATTAACGCAACCTGCTTGCTCAGCCCCACCCTCACTTCCTCCCTCCCAGCCAAACCTGTAAGAGAGCAGAGAAGAGAGCCACTGCACACGAGCATAGTGCTGGATTGGAAAAGTACTCAGGTAAGTACTTAGGGGGGCAAATCTGTTGCTAAAAGGTTTTTATCTTAATGCATTCTATGCATTTTACTTGAGAACCACTTTGAACTCTGGGAATTACACAGAAAACACCCATGCTTATATTGACACTTTTAATTCTGGGGTTAGAGAAATAAGATGTCATATTTTATTTCTTGCTCTGGCAGGCTTCTGCACTCTCCTCCTCTCTTCGACACTCTGAGTTAGTATCTCAGAAAGTATGGTAACTAGTAGGTCCGTATAAGAGTGAAGGATCCAGGCAACCAGGAGTGGTCAGCAGTGATGGCACCCATATTTCACACAGGAGTCGGTGGTAAAGGATACCTGGACTTTAAAGAGCAAGTAAACTCTGATGGGTTTTACTTCCTCTTTATTTCCCTGCAAAGGTAAAGCATAATGGGCTACTATGCATTGCAAAGATGTCACCGCTGTCCCCACTGGCAGCGAGCATCCATCTTCACCCCTCTTCCTTCCGGGGCCGCAAACTGCGGCTCTGTGACTCCGCTGTTTCTAAAGTGGGCCTGTGCCGTTGTCTATGGCGCATGCCCCGTAGACATCAGCGCACGGCTCTATTGTAAATATCTGCTAAACCAGGGGTGCCCAACCTTTTGAAGAGCAAGGGCCACTTAAGCAACTTGGTAACTGATCGCGGGCCACAATGAGAGGAGCGGGTGGATAACAGCCCACTCAGCTCTATAGAGCCCACTCTACTTTCAGTACACCAAACTCGCAGGTAATAGAAGTCTATGGCTCTGTGCAGGTAACACACAGGTGCACTTGTCTGCACCTGCGGATCAGTTTGAAAGCAGCCCAGTAACCACTGCATAACAGATATGCCCATATATACACTGTGATATTCGTAATAAACTTACCTTTAACAACAGCATTTTATTCTATTTTATTCCATCCCAAAGCAGGAGGTCGCGGGCCACATCAGAGGGCTCCACGGGCCACTGGTTGGGCACCCCTGTGCTAAACCCTGGAGGTTTAGGAGATATTTCCAGCACCTACAGGTAAGCCTTAATCTACGCTTACCTGTAGTGTAGAACCACTTTAAGTACATATTCTATAATTGGCCTAGTCCAAGGGCCAACCTCAAGTGACATGCATGCCAGACCGGTAAGGATCCTGCAATTTAACCTTAGAAACATAGAAGAGTAACAGCAGAAAAAAAAACTGAGTAGCCCATAGTCTGTCCATTTTTTTTTTTATGTGTTTTTTTGTATTTTTTTTTCTTATTACATTTTTTTCGAAGTATAGATTTATGTTTATCCCAAGCATGTTTGAAGCCATTTACTGTCTCACTACCTTTGCTGGAAGTTTATTCCAAGCAGCAACTACCCTTTTTAGTAAAATAATACTTTCTAAGATTCGTTTTGAACTTTTTGAGGTCATGTCCCTGTGTTTGGTTTTATATTGGAAAAAAAATGCCCTCCTGAACCCTATTTTGTACATCTGACATAGTTCTTGATATGTTTTTCCCCCCCAGAGTTTTCACCATTTTTGTTACCCGTCTCTGGACCTAGTCAATCTTATCAATATCCTTTTGTAAGTAAAGTCTCCAGAACTGGGCACGGTATTCTAAATGAGGTTTAACTAAAGATATATATATATATATATATATATATATATATATATATATATATATATATATATATATATATATATATATATATATATATATATATATATATATGTATATGTATATGTGTATAGAGGAATCAGGGCCTCCTTCCTCCTGCTGGTGATCCCTCTATTGTTGTATCCTATTCGCTTTTTCCACTGCCAGCAACTACCTTACCAGCAACAAGACCCCTTAGGATTCTGCTTGCCCGCAGAAGGACCTGTCATGTATATATGGAAAGGGAGAATAAAGGTGTCCAATTCCCCCCCCCCCCCAGAATATTTGTTTTAAAGTGGTAGTAAACTCTGTACTACCACTTTTACCTACAGGTAAGCCTATAATAAGGCTTACCTGTAGGTAAAAAGAATATCTCCTAAACCTGTACGGTTTAGGAGATATTCCCCTCGCAATGAGCCGCTGACTGCAGCGGCGCATGTGCAGGGGGGTTCCTTGGCCAAAGGCCCGGCAGCCGCCAGACCTTGCCGGAAAGAAGTCTCCCACGCGCATGTGCGGGAGTGACAACATCGCCGCTCCAGCCACTCCAGCGCTGGAGGGGCGATACCCGGAAGACACGCCGAGGCAAGATGACATCTCCCTCGGCGTGGACCAGGTAAGTTCCCCACACCTCGTTCCAAGGTAAGTATTTCATAATGAGCTAGTATGTGGTGCATACAAGCTGATTATGCCTTTTGCCTTTCGGGTATGAAAAAAAAAAAAAAAAAAAGCTGCTGCGGGTTTACTACCGCTTTTAAAGTGTTTCTGTGCTGGAATGTTTTCAGTTCTCACACTGCTCACCACATCTGTCTGCTGCCCACAGATTAGTCAGTTTTCTTTTGTTCAACCAGCGAGTTAAATGAAAAAAAAAATACTCAATTTCTTCTCAGCTGAGCTATTATATTTTAACAGTGGGGAGACTTTTACGTTGTGGGAATACACTGTTCAGCATTGCTGGCTGTAGTGTGCAGTGCTGATCGAGTGGGGAAAAGTTGATTGAATTCTGTACAACCTCCAAGTCCATAAATGGATCGAAAATTTGGTCCTTGTTGAACCAGCAGAATTTCTATATATGCATATACTGTATATACAGTTGATGGAGGAGTGAGGGAACATTGATGGAGTAGGTACCACCACTAAACACAAATGTGGGGTATTTCACTGCACTGACACCAATCCTGGGGGTATTTCATTGCACTGACACCAATCCTGGGGGTATTTTACTACACTGACACCAATCCTGAGGATATTGGGCTGCACCGACACTAATCCAGAGGGTAGTATGCTTCATTGAGACTAATCCTGGTGGTATTTTTCTACACTGATACTAATCCTGGCAGTATTTTTCTGCATTGTCAACAAACCTGTTTAAAAAAAAAAAAAAAAAAGCAATCCTGGGTATATTTTGCGCCACTGACACCAATCCTGAGGGTAATGTGCTACAGTGACGCCAATCACGGGGCATTTTGCAGTCACCGAACACCAATCTTGGGGAATGTTTTTACTTACTAAATATTAATTTTCCTAATTGAGATAGGGAAGTAGGCATTTTATTTTATATATCTGACACTCTCGTATGTTTACAAACATTTTTGGAACTTTAGGCTAAAAAGGTTGTCTGCCCCTGGCCTAATCCCTGCAGCCTAGGGAAACATAAAGACACTGTCTTTGGTTAGCTTCCTTCTTCTCCTTTAGAAGGGATATCATTAAATGCTTTTTTAAAGCCCAACGCCAGCAAATTTTTTGTCAAGGTTTGAGGAAGTGTTCGTACCACCATCAAGTTTTATTGCTTTCTTTGACTTAACTTGCTCTTTGTACTTGTCACAGAAAGACAAGAAATGAAGGAAGCAGGTGTCGCTAAGAAAGAAAGAAAGACATATACAGTAATAATAGCCTGACAAAAAAATCATTAATTGACAGTTTTTGTGCAAACTGGAAAGATTTTCATTGTATCTTAAAGGATAAGTTCACCCTTTTGCAGGTTAAAAAATGTGCATTTATTATTCTTTGTTTTGGAAGCCTGTAAACAAGGTCTCCTGTAGATCTGTCAGTGTATTGGCTTTCTTGTACCTCATACGAGGAAGCAGATGCATTCTGACCAAAAGACTCAATTAACTACCACAGCGCCGTAATAGTTGATTGACTCCATTCACAAAGCACTATGAGTGAGTAATGGGCCGGGTGGGCAGAGCTCCGCAAGTTTGCGTCTTTTTTTGAATTGTGGCAGCAGAATCAAGGAGAAGATCCCCCAGTCTGCTGTCACAGGGGGGTGCGCGGGGGGCGCTGCATGCTACACCCTTAATATTCTTTAAAATAATATCTCTCCAATGGGCATCACAAACCACAGTAAAACCTGACTATCTCTATCCTAAAAAAGAATACCGAAGTACATTGACCTATATTCTGCACAACATTCAGTCTAATGGGAGCTTTCTATAAATTGTTGTTATCCTGTACAGCAAGGGTTTTTACAGTGTACTTGAAGTAAAATGGTGGCCTGGTCCTGCTCCTCCCTTCCAGCAAACTGCTAACCTTCTAATTGTTATTGTAGATACAAAACAGGCACACAGGAAGAAGTGGAGAGCAAAGTGTAGAGATATGACTTTAAGAACTTCAGTGCTTTTCTCATAAACTTTGAAAATAAAGTGCTACAAAGTGCCTGTAGCTACAGGGATAACTGAAGGTTATGTAAATATTTGAATGTCCATAGCCTGGCCACAGGTACATTGTAGAGTTCAGATTTATGTGAGAGGCACCATCTCTTTGACATAAGTATTCTTCAGAGGACTTTTTGCCACAAAAAAAATAATAAAACACCTCCACTTAGTGAGCCAGTAAATCAAAGTCCATGAGGTTTATATATAATAATAAATAAGCCAACACCATCAAATCATTCTATTGCCTTTTGTACCACCACCCCCTCCCTTTAGAATGTAAGCTCTACAAGCGGGGCCCTCCTGTACCTTTTGTATTGAACTGTACTGTAATTGTGTTGTCCCCCCTATACATTGTAAAGCACTGCGTAAACTGTTGGCGATTATATAAATTGTGTATAATAATAATTGGAGAGTGCAAAATCAAGTACAACTTTGCATAGAAACCAACCAGCTTTCATATTTTAGCCCCCATTCACACGAATCTGTATTTTAAATTGTGCGACTTCACTTGAAATTTCTTGATTTCAAAGCAGCATGCCAGTGCAACGTCAGGTGCAACTTGACTGACATCTGTGCGACTTCATGCACAGATGTCAGTGCCGATCCTGACCTCCCTGGGGCCCTAAGCAAAATGACATGGCACATTAAAAATGAGAAGCGGGGGGGGGGGGGGGGGCGCTGACGACAGTGACATGTCACATTAAAGAAAGTTGAGAAGCGGGGGGAGGGGGTGTTCTGCTTTTGGAAATGACATCTTACATTAAATTGAGAAGCAGGGGGTGCTGACTTCTTACCTCTTCTCCCATGCAGCCAGCGAGTTGAGAAGCGGGGTGAGGGGGCGAAAATGAATTCTCACCAGGCGGGGCCTTTTTTCAAATCCATACGGCACTAGGATTTTTAGAAGGTTGCAGTGCTGCACATCTTTTATATCTGTCTTTGCTATTTGGGTCCTTAATGATACATGTTGTCTGAATAATAAGCATGAATACTGTCTTGTTAACACAAAGCATCCCGCAAACAAATGTATACCTCTGTTAACAGATGATGTACGCATACTAAAATACAGAGAAACACAAATGACTTTTGTCTTGTTAACACAAAGTCTCAGGATGTATGGTACATGTACAATTGATGTAACCAAAAAAAGGGCATACAGATGTAAAAGACTAAATGCCAAGGTGTATGAAATAAGCTCATTAACTGTGCCACAAAAGCTGATGTTACTCAAGGCATAGTGACAGCATACAAAGCTTATTTGAAGTAATTAATTGTGACTGTCTCCACCAGCAAGGATTTTATTTATTTAGATTTGACAGGTTCACTCTTCACGCTAGCAGATTTTCAGTTCCGAGTTACCCTGCAGGGCCAGAAATTCAACTATTACTCAATTCCCATGTCTGTGAGAGATAATTGGATGTAGGCCTTGGGTATTGCTTGCAAGCCTCTAGTAGAACCTAAAGTTTAGCCATTTGGGGATTGTAGCTTCCCAGACAACACTAACACCCCAATTTCTGTCCGTGTGATAAATGACTCGTTTACAGTCGATGAAAAGAGGCTTTAGAACAGAGCCATTGAGGAAAGGAACGATCAATCACAGTGAAGCATCCCCATCTTGTAAAGTGATACTCAACCTTGGCAACTGGCTGATGCAGTGATTGCATGAAAAATAATGACTCTTTGAATATCTGTACAGTTTGTATAGCAGAGATGCCACTTACAGTAGTAGGTTTGTTGAAAACAGTAACTGACAAGATGAAATATATATAAAAAAAAAAGGATACAGGCAGTTCTTTGTATTAAAGCGAAACTGCAGTCTGCTCACATAATTTGTAATAAAAACATCTTTGCCATTCGGAAGCTTCCCGCCAACCACTTTGCATATTATTTTATATATACTGTGAATTTGTATTTGCCAAATATGCTGCAGAAATCTCCCTCCACTAAGCCTGGCTGTATCCATTTTAACTGTGGGCAGCTGAAGCTGCTACCTGTTCACTTCCTGGATTTACACACACACAGAGGCCCACCTCCAGCTCTGCAGGTCTTATTGGCCCTCTTATGACTCATACCCTCTTCCTGGCAAAATCTCACGAGAGTGAGAGATCTGTGCATGTCACAAGCCTAGGTTTTTTACCAGACAAACAGGAAGTGGGTTGTAAAAGGTATTTACTGGCAGAAATAAAATGTTTTACTATACAAAGTCAAAACAACAAGGGCAGAAGATTTAAAGCGGTAGTAAAGTTATTTATTTTACTTTACCTACAGGTAAGCCTATTATAAGGCTTACCTGTAGGTAAAAAAATATCTCCTAAACCATTACGGTTTAGGAGATATTTCCCTCACAATGAGCCGCTGAATGCAGCGGCGCATGCGCACAGGGGATTCCCGGCTTAAGGCCCGGCAGCCGCTGGACCTTGACAGAAAGAAGTCTCCCGCGCGTATGCACAGGAGTGACGACATCGCGGCTCCAGCCACTCACAGCGCTGGAGCCGCGATACACGGAAGACACACCAAGGCGAAATGTCAACTACCTCGGCGTGGACCGGGAGGGACACCGACGCCTCGTTCTAAGGTAAGTATTTCATAATGAGCTAGTATGCATACTAGCTCATTATGCCTTTCTCTTACAGGTGTAAAGAAAAAAAAGCAGCGGGTTTACTACAGCTTTAATAGATTGAAAGTTGAAAACAATTACGAAGGTCTGCTTTAATAGTAACAGTTGATGATGTAAGAATAAGGGATATTGAATAAAATTAATCTGCGTCACCTTCTGTTGGTAATTAAGTGCTGTATTATTTATTTAGTCACAGTAAAGTAAACATTAGTTTACATATATAATAGGACTCCATAAAATGGTAGCTTCTGTGTTAGTGGAGCCATTCTTGCTATGATTCCCCTCAGAAATGATATATTTGTTTTGGGTGGTCATCAGTGAGTTTGAGAGGGTCACCGATTGCTCATAACCCCGAAAGTCCAGCAATGTGATCTAATCAGTTGAGCTCTTGCCCTTCTCCTCCAGGCTGTGCTCCATGCTAGCTTGAACCAGTGGCCATGCTCATGAATTTTTAGCTTTGTGAGTTGAAAAGTACTACTGTTCTGCAGTGTACTCCACAAATTAATAATTTGGGGTGAATTTGGTTCTTAAAAAGCTTTATGAAATACTTTACAAGCAGATCTAAAAAAAATTGAATATCATCAAAAAGTAAGTTTATTTCAGTAATTCAATTAGAAAAATGAAACTGATATATAGATTCATTACACACATAGTGGTGTATATTTTAAGCACTTCTTTCTTTTCATTTTGACGATTATGGCTTATAGCTAGTGAAAACACAGAATTCAGTATCTCAGAAAATTTTGATATAGTGAAAAAGTTCAATATTGTAGACCAGGGATAAGCAATTAGTGGACCTCCAGCTGTTGCCAAACTACAAGTCCCATCATGCCTCTGCCTCTGGGAGTCATGCTTGATGCTGTCAGAGTCTCGCTATGCCTCATGGGACTTGTAGTTTGGCAACATCTGGAGGTCCGCTAATTGCTTATCCCTGTTGTAGACTCATGGTGTCACACTCTAATCAGCTAATTAAATCAAAACACCTGTAAAGGTTTCCTGAACCCTTAAATGGTCTCTCAGTCTGATTCAGTTGGTTACACAATCATGGGGAGGACTGCTGACTTGACAGATGTCCAGAAGACAGTCATTGACATCCTCCACAAGGAGGGTAAGACACAAAAGGTCATTGCTAAATAATCTGGCTGTTCAGAGTGCTGTATCCAAGCATATTTATGGAAAGTTGAGTGGAAGGAAAAAGTGTGGAAGAGAAAGGTGCACAAGCAACAAGGATAATCGCAGCATTGAGAGGATTGTGAAGGAAAGGCCATTTAAGAATTTGGGGGAGATTCACAAGGAGTGGACTTTGGCTGGTGTCAGTGCTTCAAGAGCCACCACGCACAGACGTATCCTGGACATGGGTTACAGCTGTCACATTCCTTGTGTCAAGCCACTCCTGAACAAGAGACGTCCGAAGCGTCTTAGCTGGGCTAAGGCATAAAAGGACTGGAACGTTGCTCGGTGGTTTAAAGTCCTCTTTTTGGATTTAAGTAAATTTTGCATTTAATTTGGAAATCAAGGTCCCAGAGTCTGGAAGAAGAGTGAAGAGGCACATAATCCAAGTTGCATGAGGTCTATTGTGAAGTTTCCACAGTCAGTGATGATTTGGGGAGGAATTTCATCTGCTGGTATTGGTCCACTGTTTTATCAAGTCCAAAGTCAGAGCAGCCTTCTACCAGCAAATTCTAGAGCACTTCATGCTTTCCTCTGCTGACCAGCAGGACTTGGCACCTGCCCACACTGCCAAAAGTACCAATACCTGGTTTAATGATCATGGTATCACTGTGCTTGATTGGACAGCAAACTCGCCTGACCTAAATCCCATAGAGAATCTGTGGGAAATTGTCAAGAGGAAGATGAGAAACCAGACCCAACAATGCAGATGGGCTGAAGGTCACTATCAAAGAAACCTGGGCTTCCATAACACCTCAGCCGTGCCACAGGCTGATAGCCTCCATGCCGAGCTGCATTGATTCAGTAATTCATGCAAAAGACACCCCGATCAAGTATTGAGTGCCCACTATACTGTACATGGACATATTTTTCAAGCCAACATTTGTTTTTATTGGTCTTATGTAATCTATTTTTCTAAGATACTGAATGTGGGGTTTTAAGTAGCTGTAAGACATAATATTTTAAATTAACACAAATAAATGCTTGAACTATATTACTCTGTGTGTAATCAATCTATATAATATGAGTTTCACTTTTTGAATTTAATTACTAAAGTATTTTTTTTGCTGATATTCAAATTTTTTAAGATGCACCTGTATAATCCAGAAATCAGAAGTATTATTTAAATACATCCTTGTAATTGTAATGGCATCCTTCCTTCTCTTTTGGTTGAAAAATGTGCAAACATTTTACAACAGGTTTTTGTTACATACATAGTTAGTCGGGTTGGAAAAAATATATATGTGCATTTAGTTCATACACAATGGAAAAACAATGAATAATGATCATCATTTTTTTCAGTCAGTCTAGTATTTTATCAATGACTCAGGAGTGGTTTACAAAGCCAAAAAAGTCTCAAAGCTTCTAAACTAGCTTTGCAAAGAGCTGCAATGGAAACTTGAACTTATTCCATTCACTGATTTGTCAGTTTATTTCCTGAAAACAATAATATTGGGACTTACTTCTCCTTCAAAGCTTCCCACTGACGATCAAAGCAAATCTGTCGTTCCTTGGTTTTATTTTTATTTCTATGGTAAATGAGTCACCAGGGATTTCTACAAAACTCTTCCTAGCGTGACATGTCACCAAGCCCGGTAGTAATGCAGACCTACAACAGCATTTTGCAGAAATGTTCCAGCTGTTCTATACTATAACTTTCATCATCGCTGACGTACACAATCCATACCAGGAGGTCAGGGATTGCAAAACATCTGTTCTGGTGAAGCAAATGTTAAGTTGGATGCACTTTAAATATTGGTATAAATGGCATCTTGATACAGGCACAAGAAAAAACAAATGATCTATGTGCATTAAAGGGGTTGTAAAGGTACATGTTTTTTCATCTTAATGCATTCTATGTATTAAGGTGAAAAAACATCCGAGCATTAGCGCCCCCGAGCTCCCGTTTACTTACCTGACCCCTTTGAAAGTCCCGCGCCGTGAACGCGCTGGCTTCTGGGTCGGCTTCTCTCATTCATTGGTTAATTGAAAGCAGCGCAGCCATTGGCTCGCGCTGCTGTCAATCATATCCATTGACGCGGCGTGCTGAGAGATACAGTGAGCGGCTATAGCCACCGGCTGTATCACAGGAGCGTGCCCGCAAGAACTTGCCACCATGCGAGATAGCTCGCATGAAGGTGGAAAGTTCTTGTGGGGGGGGGGGTGCCAAAACAGCCATCGAGGGACCCCAGAAGACCAGGTTCAGGGCCACTCTGTGCAAAATGAGCTGCACAGTGGAGGTAATTATAACATATTTGTTATTTCGAAAAAAAATCTCTTTAGTGTTCCTTTAACTAAATGCAGTCATATTGATTATAAAATGAGGGTAGAGTTGACATAAAGAGGCTAATTTGCGAAAGGCAAATTTTCACTTTTCAAGGGAATTTGTGAATAAAGTGAATTTCTGCTAACATCCAATGCAAGCAAAAATACTATTTTTGTAAAATTTCCTTTGGCCATGATTGGGAGAATTCCCTTGCAAATGAAAATTCCAGTGCAAAGTTCCAGTGCAAAGTGAACAGCTTATGTGTCTTTAGTAAATCCACCTCAAAATAACTAAATTAATTTGCTGTCATGTGTATTTGTTTTTTTTCTTCTCTAGAAGTATGTGTTTTGAGAGATCACCTAAACCCAATTAATATTACTGTAATAGAGCCATGGATACTGGTAGACCATCTAATTTGTTACCAATATAAGAATAGGTTGCACAGTACTATTTGTGTCATGATGTCTATGAACAAAGTGTATTTTTGTAGAACATATTGTGGAATAAAGCAGAAGTAAACCCTCCTATGCTTTGCAGACAAGGAAGTGACCATCTTAGCCACCGTTTGATCTGCAGTTGCTATGATGCTGCCCAAGTAACTGACAGTTATCATTCACAGTTTGCCTTCAATGTAACCATTTTTAAGAAATGGTTCCAATCAATCAGTTTGGTTCTTCTTTTTCTTTCAATATATTTTTTTAATGTAAAAGTATAGGAAATGGTTGCAGGCATTATGCCAGCCAGCATGGTGATTGCACAATATAACTACAGGTAAGGCACCAAATGGTTGTAACAGTGCAAATTTTTGTGCAAATTGGTTATATACTGTATGCAATAAAAAGAAAGGGATAGAAAAAGGGTAAGTACAACACAACATGAATAAAAGGTCAATACAGTCTTAAGGTTACAATTACTCATTTAACTCGGTTTTGATCGTACCATTCGAGCCACGGTTTCCATGGTTCTGCTTTAAGATTGTGTTTATATTATTTAATATTTGTAAAAGTGACCCAACACTGGACCCCCTCCCAACCTCTCAGTCCCTGCTGTACTTGCCTCCCCTGATCCTAAGCTCTGAGGGCTACCATAAGCCGATGCACTGGTCCAGGGATTTGAAATCCCTGCTGCTTTCTGTCCTCCACTGAAAGGATGGACTAACACTTCAAGGCTGTACACTGATTAGTGGAGATTTGAGAACCAGATCAGCCGTAAATGTAGATTTTTGTGCTGGGCTAAGTACAAGAAATGGCTCATGGACCCTGGCTCCTGACAAATCTCACAGATTATCAGTGCCTCCTTTCCTATACACAGTTTTAAGGAACATGAGATTCTAGGCAAAGATTGAAAAAGCCATTTTTTATGCTGATTATTGTACAGTAATAAGAGACTGTTTGTATTTGTATATGTCGGTTCTATGAGCGCATCGAGGCCTTTTGGTAATGACTGCGCTCCCAATAAGCATTTTTATAAATAAATAAATAAATAAATGCTTAAATTCTATACAGAGATGCTGACATACTCTAAGACCCGGTTCACACTGGGGCAACTCGTCAGGCGACGCAGCCGCCTGACAAGTCGCGTCCCATTCTAGTGAATAGAACCGTTCTAATAGGAGCGACGCAAGTCGCTCCGACTTAGAAAAAGGTTCTTGTACGACTTTCGGGGCGACCTGCATTGACTTCTATACAGAAGTCATTTTGCAAGTTGCCTTAGAAGTCATCTTCAGGTCGTCTGGCTGCCCCCGAAGTCGTGCCGCCCCAGTGTGAACCGGCTCTAACAGAGTGAGGGGCCTAAAGCAGATTTAACCACTTGCTTACTGGGCACATAAACCCCCTTCGTTCCCAAGCGAAATTTCAGCTTCCGGCACTGCGTCGCTTTAACTGACAATTGCGCGGTCGTGCGACGTGACTCCCAAACAAAATTGGCGTCCTTTTTTCCCCACAAATAGAGCTTTCTTTTGGTGGTATTTGATCACCTCTGCGGTTTTTATTTTTTGCGCTATAAACAAAAAAAGAGCGACAATTTAAAAAAAATATATATTTTTTTTACTTGTTGCTATAATAAATATCCCAATTTTTTTTAAAAAAAACTCTTTTTTTTTCTCCGTTAAGGCCGATACGTATTTTTCGACGTATTTTTGTAAAAAAAAAAAAAATCGCAATAAGCGACTGGTTTGCGCAAAAGTTATAGCGCCTACAAAATGGGGAACAGAATTATGATTTTTTTTATTATTTTTTTTTTTACTAGTAATGGCGGCGATCTGCGATTTTTATTGGGACTGGGATATTGCGGCGGACGTATCGGACACTTTTGACACAAATTTGACGCCATTCACATTTATACAGCGATCAGTGCTATAAAAATGCACTAATTACTGTATAAATGTGACTGGCAGGGAAGGGGTTAACACTAGGGGGTGAGGAAGGGGTTAACTGTGTAGCCTGGGCGTGTTCTAACTGTGTGGGGGGAGGGGGTGACTGGGGGAGGTGACCGATGCTGTGTCTCTATGTACAAGAGACACAGATCGGTCTCCTCTCCTCTGACAGCACGTGGAGCTCTGTGTTTACACACAGAGCTCCACGTCCCTGCTGTCACCTACCGTGTCACCGAAGATCGCGTGTACCCGGCGGACATCGTGGCCGCCAGGTACACGCATCGGGTCTTCGGCGATGCGCCGGGACAGTTTTTACCCGTGGGTAATGCACATAAAAGGCCGTGTTTAAACGGCCACTTGGCACTTGAGAGCCACGCTGCGGACGTATTTTGTCTATAGCGCGGATCTCAAGTGGTTAAAAAATTGTGCACAGTCAGTTGTAGGCAAGGCCACACTGTGGATGTTTTGTCTTGGTTTAATAGCAAGAGGAACCCCACAATGTTCATGTTTAAGTACACATATTGTAAACAATTCATAAAACACCTTTATCTAGTCATTAAGCCCAGGTGGCCAGGAAAGATGAAGGGCAAAAAGCATGCCCTTACCCCCAAACCATACCAGGCAACATAACCTCCTCGTTGGCAGGCTACCTTGCCAGAAGTGTGTGACTAAGCTTCTGCCACTAAATGTCAGGTCCCTGGAAGCTGTTTGTAAACACAAAATGTCCTTTTTAAAGGAGTATATTATTTAAATGCTTTGTGTATTCTTAATGCTTCCTTTAAGAGATGCATTAAAATATTAAAATATCCTATCCCCGAAGAATTGTATTTTCACAAATTTGTGTTGATGCATTGGTACATGTCTTCTATGGCAGTGCCCAGCTACCTTTGCCCTTCTTTAACAAAACCTTTTAAACCAACAATGCAAAAGGATAGAATAAAATAACAAGATTTGGCTCTGTTAGACTTCAGTTTATGTTCTGCACTATGTTTGGGCTCACTTCTGGGTTTACTGAAATTTACCCATTTCTCTCATCACGAGTGACAATGTTGCAGCGCTTTCATTGCAATAAGAAGAGCATCATCCTACGAATGGCAGTGTCTATCCAATTTGTATTGCAGATTTTCACTACTGATAAAAAGTGCTAGGGAGATCTTCAGCCTGGGGTCATGAACAATCCTGAAGACCCAATGGAGAACAAACCCTGCTTTTCTGCAACAGAAATTCTGAAATCTAGTTTCAATCATTACGATGCAAACACACTGTAAGACACAAATAGCAGTAATTAATAAGTCACCATATTGTTTATAAGGGTTTTAAAAAAAACATGGCTATGACTTTTTGTGCCTTATTGTCACGTGTATGTGAGCTAGCGTGGGCCCCTCTCTGCGCAGTAAATCACTATATCTAGTGTATTAAAGAGCACACATATCTATCACCTGATCTCTTATGTGATATGATCAAAGCTCTGACCATTTTTCTAGTATGACATAACCAAATTAGGGTGCTTTCTTCTGAGAAAATCAGATGTATTGAATTGTCAAGAACCTCATAAAGTGACATTTTTAAAACTCAAAATGTCACAATGATTTTTTCAGAGATCTACCCCATAGGCAAAGCTTCTTAAAGGACAGAAAACCTAAGATGTTTCCTTTCTGATTTAAAAATAATAAATACTTTTCATAAATGTGTAACTAAAAATACAAATATGTACAAAACTGGACCATATTTGGCACTTGGCTAGGAGAAACCTAGATGTTGTATTCAGTGAAACAAATGTTTTGATGGAGTTGGCAAGCTTTAGATATTCTGTCAGGATTATATTCCTCTTGGTGTCGCCATGAGGGAGATTATCTTTCACTTCCTGTCTAAATGTCAGACAGAATAGGAACACAAGATAAATCTTCTCTATGGGGATGTAAACCGTATTTGAAATCTTCTAGAAAACGCTTCCCGACAGGGACACTAGCCCTGTTTGAAATCTTAACAGAAGTTTCAACTTTTAACACGCAGAGCTCTTACTGACCTGAGCGCATCTACAGTGATTTTCTGATTAGTATCAGTGTATTATTGATTGACTTTACTTACCTGGAGTTGATCATCATCTGGTCTTTTAAACAAAAAAAAAAGAAAAGAAAGGGAAAAATAGGCCCTTGAAAAACTAGTCCCATTTCATTTTTGGAAATAACCTTTCTAGTTCTGTGACAGAGAATATCCAGCGTATTTGTGCTGCTACTGTTTTTACTGAATGACAGAGGATGAAAATCATACCTGAAATGAAGCCTGGCATTTTGTGAAACTTCCCTGCCAGAGCTAGCATCCCTTTTCATTTCTCGAGAGCAGCTCAATAAATCAGGGAGAATTCCTGCTGGCATGGCCATGATCCCATTAGCACTGGTCTGCCGTTCTTGGCCCAAGCAAACTTATTAATTACAGTTTACAGTACTTTCACCAATTTTACAGAAAACTCCCAAATGAATACTTCTGGAAACAGACCCCTTTTTTTCACTAAGTAGAACGTTGAGAAAAAATTGAGTTCTCTAATGACTGGGTTATTTTTCAGAAAATACAGTGAACCTTGTATTTAAGTGGCTGCTGTGTGAATGGAATAATCACTGAAAAGAACCGGTGTTTTAAATTGTGAGTGTATTAAAAGACTATCTGAACGTAATTGCAAATCATTTGTGAAGCAAAGAAGTGTGAGTGTATGTATGCATATGTATATCTATATGTGTGTGTGTGTGTGTATATATATATATATATATATATATATATAGAGAGAGAGAGAGAGAGAGAGAGAGAGAGAGAGAGAGAGAGAGAGAGAGAGAGAGAGAGAGAGAGAGAGAGAGAGAGAGAGAGAGAGAGAGAGAGAGAATACATGTGTATACACATACACAGTATCTCACAAAAGCAAGTACACCCCTCACATTTTTGTAAATATTTGATTATATCTTTTCATGTGACCACACTGAAGAAATTACACTTTGCTACGAAGTAGTGAGTGTACAGCTTGTATAACAGTGCAAATTTGCTGTCCCCTCAAAATAACTCAACACAAAACTATTGTCGTGTAAACCGCTGGCAACCAAGTGAGTATACCCCAAGTGAAAATGTCCACATTGAGCCCAAAGTGTCAATATTTTGTGTGGTCACCATTATTTTCCAACACTGCCCTAACCCTCTTGGGCATGGAGTTCACCAGAGATTCACAGGTTACCACTGAAGTCCTCTTCCACTCCTCCTTGATGTTGGAGACCTTGCACTCCTCCGCCTTCCATTTTGAGGATGCCCCATAGATGCTCAATAGAGTTTAGGTCTGGAGACATGCTTGGCCAGTCCATCACCTTTTACCCTCAGCTTTCTTTAGCAAGGCAGTGGTCGTCTTGGAGGTGTGTTTGGGGTCGTTATGTTGGAATACTCCCCTTCAGTCCAGTCTCCAAAGGGAGGGGATAATGCTCGGCTTCAGTATGTCACAGTACATGTTGGCATTCATGGTTCCCTCAATGAAGTGTAGCTCCCCAGTGCTGGCAGAGCTCATGCAGCCCCAGACCATGATACTACCACCACCATGCTTGACTGTAGGCAAGACACACTTGTCTTTGTACTCTTCACCTGGTTTTCGCCACACAAGCTTGAAAACATCTGAACCAAATAAGTTTATCTTGGTATCATCAGACCACAGGACATCGTTCCAGTAATCCTTTTGCTTAGTCTGCTTGTCTTCAGCACACTGTTTGCGGGCTATCTTTTGCATCATCTTTATTAGAGGCTTCCTTCTGGGACGACAACCATGCAGACCAATTTGATGCAGTGTGTGGTGTGTGGTCTGAGCACTGACAGGATCTCTTCAACCTCTGCTGCAATGCTGGCAGCACTCATATGCTTTACCGCCAACATGGGCAGCACCTCAGTGTGAAAGTGCCCTGCCCTATGTATTGTCACATGAAGAGATATAATAAAATATTTTCAAAAATGTGAGGGGTGTACTCACTTTTGTGCGATACTGTGTGTGTGTGTGTGTGTGTGTATATGTATGTATGTATGTATGTATGTATGTATGTATGTATGTATGTATGTATATATATATATATATATATATATATATATATATATATATATATATATATATATATATATATATATATATATATATATATATATATATATATATATATATATATATATATATATATATATATATATTCATCTAATTAGAAGATTTATTTTAACGCTGAGTTTTAGTATATAAACTAAATACAGAGATTTAAAGGGGTTGTAAACCCTCACGTTTTTTCACCTAAATGCAATCTATGCATTTAGAAGAAAAACCTTATGTGCTGCAGCTGCCCCCCAGACCCCCACTTTTTCTTACCTGAGCCTGGTCATTCCAGCGACAAGGACGGGCACAGTAGATCCAGCCGCTGTCTATGGTCCTTATTGGAAAAATTGATAGCAGCAGGAGCCCACTGCTGTCAATCAAATCCAGTGGCTTGAGAGCTGTGGGGCATGTGTCAATGGACACTGCAGCAGGATTCGGGCGCACACCTGCCTGCGTGCCACTAGGAAATCGTCTCTCCGTGGGGGAACTCGAGAAGAGGAAGGGCCAGAAAATCAGGATCGAGGCTGCTTTGTGCAAAATCTTTGCACAGAGCACTTAAGTATAACATGTTTGTTATTTTTAAATTAAAAAAAGCTTTATAATCACTTTAATACATATAAGGGAGCTGTTTTACCTGTCACTAATGCCCTGGGATTTACACAGCCCTTGCCACACAGTGCAGCCATATCTAGCAGGGCAGGAGACCCAATTTTTCTTTGCTGCTGTTCAGTAACGCTTCTTAATCACTTCCCGCCTGCCATATAACAAAAAGTGGTTGTATTATCCTGACTGGACGTCATATGACGTCCAGCAGGATAAGCCGCTAGCTTGTGCCCTTGGGGGTGCACAGCACGGCGATCATGGTGAGGTGTGTCAGTCTGACACACTGCATCTTCGGTCTAGGTGAAGAACCCATGACATAGGAAATTTACCATGTGCTCAGCTGTGTCCAATCACAGCTGATCACAGTGTAAACAGGAAGAACCGTTTATCAGCTTTTCCTCCTCTTGCACTGACAGACATGACTAGAGGAGAGCCGATCGGCTGCCTTCCTGACAGAAGGGGGTCTGCGCTGATTATCAGCACATTGTCACTGCAGACCCATTGAGGATGCCCACTGGAGACCATCAGGAGTGCCCACCAGTGTTGCCTATCAGTGCCCATCAGTGCTGCATATAAGTGCCTCATCGTCAGTGCCCATCAGTGCCACCTCATAAGTGCTAATCAGTACTGCCTCATCAGTGGAGTTGAAAACGTACTTCTTAACAACGTTTTGTAACAAAGAAAAACCTTTTCAGCCTTTTTTTTTTATTTGAAGCGCAAAAAAAAAAAAACCCCCAGTGGTGATCAAACACCACCAAATGAAAGCTCTATTTGTGGGAAAAAATAAAAACATTTTGTTTGGATACAGCATTGCATTATAGTGCAATTGTCATTAAAAATGCGACAGCACTGAAAGCTAAAAATTGGACTGGGCAGGAAGGGAGTGAAAGTGCGCTGTATTGAAGTGGTTACTCTTCTTGATCCTACAGCCTGTGACTGGACAACGAAAGCAAAAGCAGCTGACAAATGAACTAATTTGTCTGTCACTCTGCTTTCTCCTCCTGTCTCTGTATGTTCTTTGCACAGCTGCAAAACTAAAAAACACACACAAGACCAGTGTAAAACTCAGTGCTAGAACCAAAGAACTGCAAAGTGGTGACTAATAATGCCCATGGATAGTATTGACTATGTAGATACATCAATCTTTAAAAAAAAAAATAAGAAATAAATATGAAAATAATTGAATAAAAACTGACAGTCACTAAAACATGTCTAAAGGATGATGAACTCTCAGAAATGTATGTAGTGTTGGCTGCTAGCGATGGCGAGGCTGCTTCGGGTGCAGGCTGTGGACACGGTGACTGTGAAAAGAAGAGGGCTGGGAAAAGCGTCAAACTTCTTCGATCTTAGTGCAGCATCGTTTTAATGAATTGTTAAAAATAGATGTAAATTGCAGTATAAATTGCTCTCATAGTGCTCTGTAGGTGAAGGCTTGTCAGGTGCAGCAATAAATGGTAAAAAAAGCCGCGCCTGGCGCGGCTTTTTTTACCATTTATTGCTTTTGTTTATCCAACGTCAGCTGCTGCCTATAGACTCTGTTGTGGGAGCGCGGTTTTCTGTTTTCCACATTGTCAGGTGCAGCGGTGGGAGAAGCCGCCGGGGGGTCCTGTGTTGTTAGCCACGAGCACCGGGTGTTAGCTGAAACTTGGGGTTTGCCCTTAGTCCTATGTATATTCCAGGGAATAACGTGGCATGTACTCCTGTTTGTGAAAAAAAAACAGCAGGGCAGTGAAGTGAATGAATAACCAGCTGCAGGACCTTAGAGAGTACCTCCACCTAATAATCCCCTCTGGATGATCAATGCACATTGCAGGGATTTTAACAAACTTTGTTAAGAGTCCTTTTTGTTTTTGCTCTGAAGGAAAATATGTATCTTGTATGTTAATATGGGTGATTTTTTTATTATTATTCAGCTAATGCACATGCAGTGTTCTTTATGAGGAAAATGCAGGGTCTGCATCCCTTTTATAGCGACTAACCCTTTTGGAGTATCTCTCCAAAAATGAAATTTTTGTTGCAAAGGATACCTAAAATATAACTTCATAACTTCAAATCAGTGAGCCAATCACATCAACAGGAAATTACATTGCTGTTCTGTACATCAATTATATAAAAAGTTATAGGGTCTACAAAATAGGGGATAGATTTATAGCATCTTTATTATTTGTAACGGTCACCACTGTTTACTATTTCCCATTCCATCAACCATGACAGCTTATCCGACACTCCACAATCCAGCAGACAGGACTCATTGGATTTTCCCCAGAAATAACGAGACAGAGCTCTGTTACTGGTTCCAAAATGTATGAATGAATCTTTAATGGTACACTCTCAGCTTTCTTCCTGAGGACTGGCGCCCAGAACTGGACAGCACACTCTAGGTGCGGCTGGACCAGAGTCTTGAAGAGCGGAAGAACTATAGTTTTACCTCCTGGAGTTGATCCCCTTTTTGAAGCATGCCAATATTCTGTTTTCTTTATTAGCAGCAGCTTGACATTGCATGTCATTGCTGAGCCTGTCATCTACTAGAACCCCCATGTCCTTTTACATACTAGATTCCCCCAGAGGTTCTCTCCCTAGTGTATAAATTGCATTGATATTTTTGCCACCCAATGTATGTATTTTTCTACATTAAACTACATATACTTTGAGATTATTTGCTATTCATAAGCTGTTCTCAGCAGAGAGACAGCAACAATAAACTATAAATGTGATAGATGCTTGGACTGCAGAAACCAATATATAGTGCATGGATACAACAAAGAAATGATTTGACCCACCAAATATGACCCTTCACTACCTTTATATTGTCAAATTATTTTCCCTTTTTCCCTACTGTCTTTAAAATAATTTTCTAGGTTTGAGTCAAAGCAATAAATCTCTGAAACCCATATTTCTTCATTGGGTGTTGGAATGACTAGATGGGGTGTCAGAAGCCTGTCACTTTGCATCCTGCCCTGCTCTTAACTGCTGACTTCATCTGTGACACTGTAAAGCAGTCGTCAAAAATTATCACTGAAGTAGTTAACATTTTGACCTGTAGCGCAAGTGACATTGATGCATTTGCTTTAGTGAGTTTCTTTATGGCCTTTTTGGCATGATTTATTTGTTTCAGCCCTTTAAGCAACATCCCCATTGATTTATAATTTTATTGTAATTGCAAAAGTAAATAGCCTTCAGATGATTTAACCACTCGGATATGGGAACGGGTGATACTATGGGTGCAGACAGACTGTATAAGCCAAACAACTCTATACTGCATATAAGATCCATATGTGTATTTTGTTTCATCATCAAGTAAGAAAATATAGGTGCCCTTTTGCTGCAGCTGTACAGTACCTTGCAGAAAAATGATCCTATAGTTCTATTTTTGTAGTGTTACTGGAATGCCTTGTTTAAAAAAAGTTTTTTTAAGACCGGAAAAAATGATTTTCTATACCCCATTTCCTATAAAAATTACCACTGCAAAACATGCAAAATTACATTTGCACTGCTCATAGCCTAGAAAGCTTAAAGGAGTTGCAAATACATTTTTTTTTTTTGCTGAAATGACTGTTTACAGGGTATAGAGACATAATAGTTAACTGATTCCTTTTAAAAACGATTAAAAATAGATAAAAATCAATCATATAATGTACCTGTAGTTTCTAGTTTCATTTTTGCATGTTTCCTGCCTCTGTGCTGTACAGTGATGGTTTGGAAAACAAAACGGATTGGTGCTGAGGGGTTTTAGACACACAGTAATCACACCTCCTTGAAGTTAGTGACCACAGAGAGAAAGCTCCCAGTACTGTGGTTATCAGATCAGAGAAGAATTACAGCAACTTGAGAGCAAAAACGAACAATGAGGACATGAAAACAGCACTGCATTAATGCGGGAGTTCACCCGAAAAACAATTTTTAATATTAGATTGTGGCTCATTTTGTCAAGGGGAATCGGGTGTTTTTTTTTTTAAATCGAAGCAGTACTTACCATTTTAGAGAGAGATCTTCTCCGCCGCTTCCGGGTATGGTCTTCGGGACTGGGCGTTCCTATTTGATTGACAGGCTTCCGACGGTCGCATACATCGCGTCACGAGTAGCCGAAAGAAGCCATTAAGGTAAAGGAAGCTATTAAGATAAACAAATGTTTTCCTTTACAAACCCTTTAACATGAGCTTATTTCTCATTAAGTATAATTTTTATATACAGTAGCCAATGTATTATGTTATACATTCTGCTCCCAGTTGATCTTTTAAGGGTTGTCTTTTGTTCTCCAGAGGTGTGTAGAGTATGACTGTGATGAAACAAACACAGGCCTTAGCCTGGGGGCCACGATAGTGGTGGTGCAAGTGTAAGCCATGAGGCTGAATTATGTTTTTTGGTGGTGTCTGGTAGTATCAGGGAATAAATGCTGAAAACCCCTGCTAAAGTAATTTTTTGTGTAAGGAAGTCCTTAAAAGGATGATTTGGTAAGTGGCTATGTCTCTATAGGCTTAGTTCAACTTTGAAACATGTTACACCTGTATTTAGGGTGTAACATGTTCCTGCTCCTATCCTTCTGTCCCTCTCACCCCCAGAGACTTCCCCCACGTTGACAGCGGGTGGAGGTTTTTCTTGCCACTTAAAAGTGATGGAGCTGTGTGCAGCTGTGTCATTCATGCAAAAAGATCTGTGAATAACAAAACTACAAGTCCCATCTTCCACTGTGGTAGATGTGCTTGTGGTTCTCAATGAAATAATACAAGTGTGCTAATCCGCATGCTTGTAGTCCATTCACTCTTCCTCAAGTTTTGTAGCTGAAAAACCATACAGAAGGCACAAAGCTGAAGGGCTAGTGTGCAGGAGCCTGACATTGCAATGCTTTGCAGGCTCCTGTAGAAAAGAAAAAAAAATCAAATAATTTTTTTCTGCAAAATATGTACAATTAATATTTTTTCCTAAAAGTTTAACTTATCCTTTACTGATCTATTGTTTCAATCTGGTTTCCACTATATATACAGTGTAAATAGTTTTTTGTATTGCATTTGGAACTGTGTTTCAAAGTGCACAGTATAAAGTCTTTTTTTTTTGCTTAAAACCACCCATCAAAATCTAAAATGTTGTAATTTTCCAGGAGCAATTTAAATCTGGTTGCTGTGGGGTAAGAAATACAGTTCCTATTTAACATAAAAATGTTATTCTCTCTGTAAGTTGCTTAAAAATCCCGATATGTCTTCATATTTGGTCACTCCTCGACCCTTTCAACAAGAAGCTCAGGCAATTGTATCCCTTTATTGGCATGTAGAACATAGCCCAATGTATAGCCTTCAGAGTTTTAAATTTGTCATCTATCTCCCTATCCTCTTTTTTGGGAAATACAACCTGGTGACCAGCAGGCTACAAGAACAAATAACCTGCCCCACAGATATGGGCAGAATAGGGATTATAGAATCTTTTATAGAGAGTCTATTCCTGTCTTTCTGTCACATTTCTCCTCCTCCTTCTCAGTCAACAGCAGTAGCTATGTACGATGGATTCTTGCATGAAGAACTGTTCTTAAAGCGATAAACTCAAAACCAAAAATGTAATATATTGCAGTTTACCAGTCATTAGATGTAGTGGTTGCTTTGCTTTTCTATTTTGTATCAGTCCATTTGAAAAAGTAAGGAAATACTTGATTAAAGGAACACTTGTGCATTTTAGTTTACTATACAACTACAGAGCTAAAATCAGACATTTCTTTGACTGCAGAGCCCTGCAACGCACATTGTGCATTTTGGTGTGCTACTGGGGGGGGGCAAAGAATTGTAATGCGCTGTAGTAAAGTGCACAGTAGCACAGGTGTTTCTATAGTGAATGAGGTGAGAACAAGCGCTTAGCTTACACCTTTTTTAAAGTCGGTTTTATATATAAATGACATTAGAAACGTTTAACAACTAATTTATCAAATATAAACATAATATGTTGTGAACAAGCTTGTGTCACAATCCTGGATGAACATTGTAATGCAAGAACATCTACAGTGCTAATTCTATTAGCAGTTTTTGGTGTGGAGTTTTTTTATTGCTAATCAATGTTTAGTGCTATGATAGCACTTGCTTGCGTATGTATATATGTATGTGTGCATGTGCGTGTATGTATGTATGTGTATATATATATATATATATATATATATATATATGTGTGTGTGTGTGTGTGTGTGTGTGTGTGTGTGTGTGTGTATATATATATATATATATATATATATATATATATATATATATATATATATATATATATATACACAGTCATGGCCGAAATTGTTGGCACCCCAGATCCCCCCCCCCCCCCCCCCCAGAAAATCAAGTATTTCTCACAGAAAAGTATTGCAGTAACACATGTTTTGCTATACACATGTTTATTCCCTTTGTGTGTATTGGAACAAAACAAAAAAAGGAAGAAAAAAAGCAAATTGGACATAATGTCACACAAAACAAAAAAATGGTCTGGTCAAAATTCTTGGCATCCTTTCAAAATTGTGGATAAATAAGATTGTTTCAAGCATGTGATGCTCCTTTAAACTCACCTGGGGCAAGTAACAGGTGTATGCAATATAAAAATCACACCTGAAAGCATATAAAAAAGAGAGAAGTTCACTTGGTCTTTGCATTGCGTGTCTGTGTGTGCCACACTAAGCATGGACAACAGAGGAGAAGAGAACTGTCTGAGGATTTGAGAACCAAAATTGTGGAAAAATGTCAACAATCTCAAGGTTACAAGTCCATCTCCAGAGACCTAGATTTGCCTTTGTCCACATTGCGCAACATTATCAAGAAGTTTTCAACCCATGGCACTGTAGCAAATCTCTCTGGGCATGGACAGAAGAGAAAAATTTATGAAAGGTTGCAACGCAGGAGAGTCCGGATGGTGGATAAGCAGCCCCAAACAAGTTCCAAAGAAATTCAAGCTGTCCTGCAGGCTCAGGGAGCATCAGTGTCAGCACAAACTATCCGTCGAAATTTAAATGAAATGAAACGCTATGGCAGGAGACCCAGGAGGACCCTACTGCTGACACAGAGACATAAAAAAGCAAGACTACAGTTTGCCAAAATGTACTTGAGTAAGTCAAAATCCTTCTGGGAAAACGTCTTGTGGACAGATGAGACCAAAATAGAGCTTTTTGGTAAAGCACATCATTCAGGCCTACAAAAAAAAGAACACAATACCTATAGTGAAATATAGTGGAGGTTCAATGATGTTTTGGGGTTGTTTTGCTGCCTCTGGCACTGGGTGCCTTGAATGTGTGCAAGGCATCATGAAATCTGAGCATTACCAAAGGATTTTGGGTTGCACTGTAGAGCCCAGTGTCAGAAAGCTGGGTTTGCGTCCGAGATCTTGGGTCTCCCAGCAGGACAATGAACCCAAACATACAGCAAAAAGCACCCAGAAATGGATGGCAACAAAGCGCTGGAGAGTTCTAAAGTGGCCAGCAATGAGTCCAGATCTAAATCCGATTGAACACCCGTGGAGAGATCTTAAAATTGCTGTTGGGAAAAGGCGCCCTTTCAATAAGAGACCTGGAGCAGTTTGCAAAGGAAGAGCAAAATTCCGGGCGAGAGGTGTAAGAAGCTTATTGATGGTTATAGGTTATAGGAAGTGACTGATTTAAGTTTTTTTTTTTTTCCAAAGGGTGTGCAACCAAATATTAAGTTAAGGGCGCCAATAATTTTTACCAGCCCATTTTTGGAGTTTTGTGTGACATTTTGTCCGATTTGCTTTTTTTCCTCCCTTTTTTTGTTTTGTTCCAATACGCACAAAAGGAATAAACATGTGTAAAGCAAAACATGTGTTACTACAATACTGTTCTGTGAGAAATACTTTCTGGGGTGCCAACAATTTCGGCCATGACTGTATGTATTTGATGACTGTAACTTAAGTTACCTCTTACCGTTGTCTAGGGGTGAAGTTGATGAGTAGATTAGTAAGCGAATGTCCAGTCATCAAATAAAGGTTTTTCTGAATGCTTTATTTTCGGCCCAACATGACCAACATCAACATGAGGTAGAGAGAAAAGGTTGATGAGGCAAGAGAACTTTGCAGTATCAGGCCTGGATATGAAAAAGAGCAATCCTGCTCTCAGTAATAGTTGATGCAGTTCGTCGCCACTATAGCCAGAGTGGGTGAAGTGCCCCCGGACAGACTCCTGCCACGAGCCTGGCAACCAAAGTGTCATTTTAAGTTGCTGGGAGGAACAGATCTCTGCCACAGACCTGGCTCTAGGGACCTCTGCCACAGGCCTAGTACTTGGATGAGCTGAATGGATTGAGCGAATCCTCCCAGTAGATTGTCAGGGTCACCGGTTGACAGTGGAAGTGTACCTGTCAATGTCCCGGTCACCAGATCCCCGATGGTTCGCTCCAGCCCTCTTGGAGAACCTGCCTCTGGGTTCCCTTCAAGCCGATCCCCCACCGAACAGCACACAGCCTGGGATCTCCTCAGTAGACGGGGGACCCAGTAAGTCACTGGGCCCCCCTGCAGCCTCAGTCACTCCAGGCCAGGAGGTCCCAGAGTCTGGAACTCCACGCAGCGCGCGACCCCAGGCAAGGCAGGCCATAGTGGTGGGGCCCGCGATGTGCGCACACCCCAAAGGTGGGCGCCGCACCCGGAACCCGCGAAGTACCAAAAAAAATGGCGTCCGCCACAGATCTACTCTCCCCCAGCATGCCCTGCGAGGGAAAACCCCTCCAATTGGCTGCTGGGAAAAAGTGGCTCTGCCAGAACCCCTCTAGCGCCAACTGTCGCCCAGGGATGGGATCACATCCCTGGAGCGCAGACTGACCTACAGGACAGTTTGGGAATGACAGCAGCCCAAAATTTAACAAATTATGAATGGAAGCAAAATAACTCTCCCATTCCCCACTAACTTTAGCGTAGTGCCCATACTGAAAGTAAGGGGGCACTACATTTTTTTTTTAAGATACGGGAGGGGGGGGCAGTGTTAGGAATGACAACATTTGTGTGTACCTAGCCATAGCCTGCTTTCCTGGCAAAAACTTTATGGAAAAACTATTTGTTACAATACCATATAAAAAGTTAAAACACAAGTGTTAACATGGAAATATTCATAAGAGTAGGTAAAGGGTGGCTTGAGTTTAAGAGTAAGGAAATATACTGAACTGGTTGAAATATAAGAAGAGTGAGAGGAGATTTAGGAAATAGGATGAAGGAGACTGCTAAAACATAGAAGAAAGAAGAAAATATAGATCTATGATGGTCCAGCTACTGCAAAGGGAAATAGGGATTACTAGGAGGAAGGGAGGAGGGGAAGCGAATTGGGGAACAATGTTGTGAAGGGGATTGTGATAATTTTATGTGTATATTTTGTATATTGAAATTTTAATAATAATAATAAAAAAAATACACAAAAATTATGTCTAAACACCTGCATCATTACTAAAACATGAATTCAAGTTTTCTATTTTTTACATTTAAAAATGTCAAACATCTTTAGCTTTTCATTTTGCATTATAAAAAAAAAAATCAGGCTCATAACGCTGTAATGTAAAAAGCCGCTAAACATTTGTACAAACTGATAAAGCGTTTGTCACTATCATCCATCACAGTACAATATCATTATCAGGCTGACCTTCAATCAATTTTGTGTCAGGGTAAAAGTGGACCAAGCTGTGAGCATCAAAACAGCCTATTAAAATACCATGACAGATGGCGCTGCCGCCTCTTTCATCATAACGTCTAGCATTAGCGGCACTTTGTTCTATAAATTACATTCTTTGCTCTGTAACTAATTAATATATTGCAGAGATGATACCATACTGGTTAGTACGCTTGCATCTACCGATAAGATGCATAAATGCATGTATCTTGCTAAACACTTTTTATTTGAAATTATTTATTTTTTTATTTGCTTTTAAGGACTTTGTGAAACTAGTCATAATAATGGTAAAATAAAGTAGTTTGATGAGGGTAAAGTGTTATCTAGCACAGAAGTTTTGTCACATCGGGCTAGGGGATGAGGGGGAACCTGTTGGTGGTGGCAGGTGACTGGACCTTAGTGTGTGACTTTTTGATCTGTCGGGAATGGCATTTGCGTTTGTCAGTTATGTCATGGTTAGATTAGAAGCTGTCCTTAGCTGGTGGTCAACCTAAATTTCATCCCCAAGATTATTTCTAGCCCTGGCTTTCTGTGAGGGTGACTAGTGTGTTGATACTTTTACTTCCAGAAACTGACACTATTTATTACAAGCCTATTGTGTGTAATGTCAATAATTTTTTAATCTTTTAAAGATGTTTAATCTGCATCAGGTTCCCTTGTTTAGTGTCATTGTTGAATTAGTTGCCTGGTCTTTTGCTAACTAGTGATATTTACCATTAGTTCTTTCTCTTCTGTAGTGCATGGGCAGTGCTGCCTGCTCTCTGTCATCAGTTTACCGCACAGGTAGCCCCAGTGCATATCTCAGTTGACGTGTGGTTACGCCATACAAAGCTAAGATCAGGTAATTATACTACCTGAATTGAAAAATATAGCTAGATAAATACAAAAGTGAACAAATTGGTAATTTATATACTTGCTTCAGGCTATTCTTTAAAATCATATTGTGTGGGATAGAAGTAATGTTTATTTGTTAAATGCAAATAGGCCGTTCACTTTGAAAGGATATTTTCCCCCAGCTTAGTGAATGTGATGAAAATTCACTTTGAAAAGAAGAATCAATCATATGCCTTGATTGGATGAGGGAAGTGAGAACAACTTCACCTAATTCTCCAAGCTAGCAGACAATTCTCTTGCAAAGTGAACAACCTATTTGCCTTTAGTAAATCAATTCCATTGCAGGAGAATCTTGACTCTCTAATTTTGGTGTCTGCACAGCACTCACTGGTATGCTCAACATAACTGGTCATGTAACTAAATATGGGAAAAGCCAACTCGCATGGCCACCCATCCCCATCACAAAACAATGAAAACCAAACAATACATATGGGACTTGTAAGAACACTCACATGTGTCATATAAAACTTTTTTTATTGATGTCGTAAAAGCATAAGGAATGGTGTATGAAATACTGGTTAAAAAATAACCGGACACATTTCTCACCAACACTTTTAAAAGCAATTTAAGCACCCCCCGCTTGCTGGGAGAGAGATTTCATGTCAATTTACTTCACCAGAATAGGCACTCACAAAAATCATCCTTTGTAGATCAAAAAAGAAAAACATAGACTAACATATATATTACACCTTTAAGTCCAAAAGAGATTTTACATAGTAATCATCACTTTAATTTAATGTGGAACTTCACCTTAAAGGGGAAGTTCCGCTTTATGCTCTCTCCTCCTCACTCCCCCTCTGTTTTTGGCAATTTTATTTTGAAGGGGGGAGCCAGGTACCTGGTTTTGACAAGTACTTGCTCCCACTTCCAGTTGGATTGCCATCAGGTTCTCCTCCCACTTTGCAAGTCCCAGAAGGTTGCAAGACCATTAACAAAGCGCAGCACAGCTCACACCTGCGTAATGGGCAGTGGGCTATGAAGGTATCAAGCCGGCTGCCCACAGTAAACATTCTGGTGTTGGGGACCTGAAGACCGGCAAAGAATCGGTTTGGGTGAGCACGGCGTTGGACCCCTGTCGTGTGTCCTTTTATTAAAAGTTAGCAGCTATAGTTTTTGTAGCTGCTGCCTTTTAATTTTATTTAAACAGGGCAAACAATCTCTAACATTTCATAAAGTGAACCTATTAAACATAGTATTAGAAAATAGTTTGTGCAAAATTTGTTTTAAAAATCCCGAAATTAATATTTCAGTCTCAGGATATTATTATTTAAACAACATGTTTTTTTAAATCCAAAGTTGAGCAATACATCCCTACACACACATGTTATACTCTTTAGTAATCTCCAAAGCAGAAAGCCATCAACTCTCTTTATGGGGTTTCCTTCTACCTCCAGAGACAGCTTACGTGGAGCAATAGAATGCCCCATAGTAACACTGTATATCCAATGTATCATTTTCTGTACATATGGGGAAGCTGTATTAGCTGTTTTATATAATGTGGTTAAATTAGTTCCAGGGTTACAAGAAAAAAATAAAAACTCTTGCAGAAATGCAAAATTCATAGATGGCCTCCAATGTCTTATATACATTGGAGGCCAAGACATTGGAGGCCATCTATGAATTTTGCATTTCTGTGTTTGCTCAATATATTAACTTTAAAATGCAGAACAATAAAGCACTTTCACAGTATTTGGCATTGGGATTGCTTAACTCTTCACCCACATTTGCATAGCATAATACATTTTCATTGATTACTTCTGAAAAAACGTCGAAAGTGATAAATTATTATTGACAGACCTGCAAAACTAGTGTATATAATTTTTAAAAATGCAATGAAGATGCTTAATCAACTTCTAGTACTACTGTTTTTATAAGAACCGTGTAAACTGGAACATAGGAAGATGCAAGTAATTCTGCCAGTTCTTGTTTCAAACATGTTTCAACTTTTGCAGTAAAATTTGAGAAAACCCCACTATGTGTTTTATGTGTTCACGTTGTGTACTCAACTTTTAATTTTTTTTTAGCTTTTATATGCTTTGAGAGAGGCCTAATTGCTGGCCGCAAGCAATTCTGAACAATTTCACAGTACACACTGAGTTATCCCTTATTAACATACAATGAAGAAGACCAGCTTCTAAACTCTTTGATAGGGTAGACCATGTTCAAATCTAGTTTATAACTGATAATGGAGACCTGCCAGCACAGTCCAGACAGTGTTAAGTATAGTATATATTAACTCCCCAACCACCTTATATTCCACCCTATATTCCACAGCAAATGTCAGTTTAGGAGTAAAATGTAGGAGGAAGTAAAAAGCTTCCAACAGTAAATTTTAAATGATATGCTATGTGAATGAGAATATGTAACAAATATAAAGTTTGCTGCAAAAGTGGAAATACATGTGAACATTCTTTGGCTCTATAACACCTAAAGTAGCTGCGAAAATTTGTCGGGTACTGTAACTGGTACTAATTATCAAGAAAATGAGATGAATGGTAAATACCTTTTAGTGAAGGATTACAATAGTATGGATCACATGACATACAGCTTTTTAAAAGGTCATCCTAAATTCAGTTTATATTGAGAAAAAAAATGCATTTTTTTTTTTAAATCTGTTTGGGATACATAATTTCAATGTGAACAATTTGTCAGTATTTGTTATTGTATGGAACAAAAATATGAATCCAAAATGGCAAATAGTGTCTGCCACTTAAAATATATATTTTTTTCAGGCTTTTAATAACCAGATTTTTTTTATGTAGGTTTATACTGAACTGTTAGCATCTGAATATATAAACAATTCAGATTCAGAATACTTTATTAATCCCAAAGAGATTAAAAATGTAGCTAGGAAAGATAAATAAAGAGTAATTGAAAGGAAGTAAGACTTCACTTTTCTGGAGAAAATGCTGCTCCAAGTTTCCATCATTTCTAGTCAAGTTACCTTTTGTGAATTTTTGGAATCTGGACAGCCCACTAGATGTGTAAAGATGATATTCTTTTTAAAATATGTGATGAGTTTCTCTCTCTTAGTCTCCAGCAAACACAAATTCAAACTTCCAATGTAGGCTTGTATCTGTTATCTGTAAGATACTTCTTAGTACTAACTTGCTTAGAGCAGCTTTTCTGTATGTAAGAGACAGAAACACGCCTACAATGGGTGTGTGTGGGACATGGACATAATGGACAAGGATGGTCTGGTGCACCACAACCATAACTGGTTTAAACAATGAGTTACTGAACATGTGCATGCATTCTTTCACATACCTGAGGGCTTAAGGATTTTTTTTTTAGCTAAATAGCTTCCTTTACCTTACTGCAGTCCTGGTTTTTATGTCCTCATTTGTTCGTTTTTGCTCTAATCCTTCTCTGTTCTGAACACTTCCTGGTTGTCTGTTTCCTGATGAAAAAAGTCATGAGAGCTTTCTCTCTGTGGTCACTAATCAAGGAGGTGTGATTGCTGTGTGTCTAAAACCCCTTAACACCAATCAGTTTAGTTTTCCAAACCATCACTGCCCTGTATTGGCTCTGTGCAGCAGAGAAGCAGGAAACATGCAAAAACGAAACTGAAACTGTAGGTACATTATTTATTTATTTATTTATAAAAATGCTTATTGGGAGCGCAGTCATTACCCAAAAGGCCTCGATGCGCTCAATATATTATATGATTAATTTTTATCTATATTTAATCATTTTTAAAAGGAATCCGAACTATTATGTCTCTATAACCTGTAAACAGTCATTTCAGCAAAAAAAAATGTTTTCCTTTACAACTCCTTTAATACATTTTAATTGGAGTGTACCCTTTTATGTTTTCTTTTTACTAATCGTGTAATTGCTAGCTTGTAGAAATTCTTTTTTTTTTTTTACAGAAATAAGTGCCTTCCAAGTCTAATTTTTAAAAGTTCATTATAGATTTGAGGGGTCTTACTACAGACCACCATTGTGCAATTGTTGTGTTGAGTTAGGAAGAGCTGTGTTAATTAGAATAATGGTCTGGCAGGGAAATTCCTGCTTGTCAAGACAAATTAGTTAGACCATGATTAATTGTGTTGTTTATTTGTTTATAATGTAAACTTTCTATGTTTAATTTGCATTGCTGTAGGTATTAGGATGCAGGAAGTATGTGAGTATACAATGAAAATGAGGTGATATAATTGAGTAATTATGTGGAGTCTCCCAGTGGGTGCTGTATTACCATAAGTTACTGAATCTGCATTTGTGAATGAACTTTTGGTTTTAGAATATATATTCAAAGTACCTGTGAAAAAAGCCTACCTGTTACGGAAGTATTTTAATACTGTGCAAGTGCATAATCAAGGTATTTCTCTGTACCCCTTAATCAATAGTCCCAAAAACCGTACTTCCATTTGTCATAAAGGTATCACCTTTTATTTTTAGAGAACTTGATCAGCAAATCTATATGTAAAAAAAAACAAGTCTGCTCATATGCTTAAGGCCGCGTACACACGACCGGTCCATCCAATGAGAATGGTCTGACGGACCGTTTTCATCGGTTCACCGCTGAAGCAGACTGATGGTCTGATGTGCGTACACACCATCAGTTCAAAAACCGTTTGGGTCAGAACGCGGTGACGTAAAACACGCGACGTGCTGAAAAAAACGAAGTTCAATGCTTCCAAGCATGCGTCGACTTGATTCTGAGCATGCGTGGGTTTGGAACCGATGCTTTTGTGTACTAACCATCGGTTTTGACCGATGGTCAGTCGTCCATCAGTTTGATTTTAAAGCAAGTTCTCTAATTTTTGTCCGAAGGCCAACAGACCGATTGGCCGTACACACGGTCAGTTTGGACCGATGAAACTGAACTTCAGTCCGTTTTCATCGGTTTGGACCAGTGTGTGTACGCGGCCTAACATATCAACATTCAATCATTTGACATCATGTCTCACAACAGAATATATTTATTATTAGACAGACTTCAGTACCAAGGAAAAAATAGAAATGCATCACTGCATATAGTTTGTTCATCGTAAGTACCTTGTGACAGCTTGATATCAGGCTCCTGGTGCAATAGTGGTAGGCTCCAAAACTAACATTTCCATGTATATGTTGAGTTGAGAGCACCATTTGATTTGTTCCACTGAGTGGTGGTATGAATCAATATTATGTAGTGGATGGTGCTGGAGGAGTTCAGATACATTGGAGTTTGCAAAGATTTTTTTTGAAACTGGAAACTGGACCTTTACTGGATACAGTACTGTGCAAAAGCTCTAGGTAGGTGTGAAAAAATGCTGTAAATTAAGAATGGAGAAATGAGACCGATCACTGCTCCAGGAAAGTAATATAATCCACTAAAAAGGACGGGCTGGGTGCTAGCTCAGGCTCGCAACCATGAACATGTAGACCAAGTGAGAAAAAGTAGCTGCACACCAACATCTGTCCATCAGGTTTATTGAAAGACTGCCACCAGGACTAAAACAACAGACTAAGGGGTTACAACGTTTCATACATACATTGTGCTTCTTCAAAGAATGTGTGAAAAGTTGTCACCCCTTGGTCTGTCGTTTTCGTCCTGGTGGCAGTCTTTCAATAAACCTGTTGGACAGATGTTGGTGTGCAGCTAATTTTTCTCACTTGGTCTGTAAACTAAGAATGCTTTCAGAAATTGTTTATTATTACCAATTAACAAAATGGAAAGTAAATGAGCAAAAGAGAAATCCAAACCAAATCAATATTTGGTGTGACCACCCTTTGCCTTCAAAACGACATCAATTCTTCTAGGTACACTTGTGAACTCGGCAGGTAGGTTGTTCCAAACATCTTGGAGAACTAACCACAGAACTTCTATAGTTGTAGTCTGCCTCCAATCCTTCTGTCTCTTCGTGTAATCCCAGACAAACTGGATAATGTTGAGATCAGGGCTCTGTGGGTGCCAAACTATCACTTCCAGGACTCCTCTTATTTGTGCTGAAGATGTTTTGAACAACCCACCTGCTGAATTCCTTCAAAAACTGTGTGCAAGTGTACCTTGAAGAATTGAAGCATTGATGGTATTTTGAAGACAAAGGGTGTTGACACCAAATATTGATTTGGATTTTGCTTCTGTTTGTTTACTTTCAGTTTTGTTAATTGATAAACATAAACTAATAACAATTCCATTTCTGAAAGCATTCCTAATTTACAGATTTTTTTCACACATGCCTAAAATATTTGCACAGTACTGTATGTACTATTGAGATATGAACTATTTACATTTATTGTTGTGGAGTGTTTTTGGCAATGAATACTGTCTAATATATGCTGCTCCAAGAAAGATTTTTACATGACTGGATGTTGATGTTTCAAGCATATGGGCAGATTGAATTTGTTACACATTTTCATAGTGTTTTAAGAGAGGAGCTGTAGCCATGCTATGGGAATTCAACTATGGGGGGCACAGTTGTGTAGTGGTTAGCACTCTCGCCTAGCAGTAAAAGGGGTCGCTGGTTTGAATCCCGACCACGACATTACCTGCTTGGAGTTTGCATGTTCTCCCTGTGCCTGCGTGGGTTTCCTCCAGGTACTCCGGTTTCCTCCCATATTCCAAAGACATACTGATAGGTTAATTGGCTTCCGTCTAAAAATTGGCCCTAGTATATGCATGTGAGTTAGGGACTTTAGATTGTAAGCTCCTTGAGGGTAGGGACCGATGTGAATGTACAATGTATATGTAAAGCGCTGCGTAAATTGATGGCGCTATATAAGTACCTAGATAATAATAATTTACATACTCTCAACAAGCAGTAAGTAGTTTTAAATTAAGCCCTCATCTGACCAAATGTAGCTGTAGGTCAAGTCTTGCCACTTTTCTCTCTCCTTTCCTCCTGATCTGTGTTTACATGAGGTATTAGAAGGCTGACATGTCAAAGGTCTGTGTCTGAATGGAGCTGTATCTCTGCTCCAGTGTCGTCATAGGAAGCTGCTGACTTGGGGCACTCTATAGGTGGGAGGGGCCAGGAGCAACAAAGAGGGAACCGAGAAGAGGAGGACCTGGGCTAGGCTGCTCTGTGCAAATGCAACTCCATAAAGCAGATAAGTGGAACATGTTTGGTATTTAAAAAATAAAAAAAAAATACTTTACAATCAATTTAAAACAGACTTATCCTGACATATCCAATCTTAGCATGACTATTGAGAGCAGTCTACTACTGAGTCTAAGACTTATAGCATATAATTCATAAAATGACATCCAGTCCAACCCAGGGACCCCATACCTGCTCAAAGATTGCAAGGTTATTATTTATACTCTCTATAAGAGCTTCCATAGCCTCTTGAATATGAGCGTAGTAATTGAGCATTATTGGTCCAATGATGTGGGCACCGGGGGGTGGGGCCAAGTCCTGCTTTGTGTACACACAAAAGCACGACTTGGGAGCGCTCCCGCATGGTGCCCATCAAGGAGAGCGCTTCTCCAATGTGGACACCTGATGTGGGGAGGAGCTACCAGCGCTGCCTGGGGACCCCATAAGGAAGATAGGGGCCACTCTGGGCAAAACTAACTGCAAAGTGGAAGTAAGTATACCATGTTTGTTATTTAGAAAAAAAAAAGAAGAGGGTTTACAACCCCTTTAATATCCAAATGTATGATGTATGATACAAGGCTTTAAGTTGTTTGTGGCACCTCCAGCACCAATCTGATGTTGTAGTTAAAGCTATGTAAAAGGGAAAGGGTATGGTACCAATGGTAAAGAATCTTAAATGTATTTTCTCTACAGTGCATTTAATTCAGTTTATTCCCAAGAAGCATCATTTAATGATTAAAGGAGATCGGACGTTGAATATTCAGCTATGGGGTCATATTGGTATATACTTGATGTTAACCCCTGACATGATGTTCCCATAATGCAAAGCTGTTCAAAGGGTGTAGGAGGGTAAAAATTATTTGGGGCATAATAGATTGTGCAAAAATCCTTTATTTGAAAATACATAGACTAGACAAAGCCATATGATGAGTAAGATTATCAGGGATAGCAGGTATATAAAAAAAACTATATCATGGGAATGGCCTCTGACATTAGCACAAATTTCATCTGACATTCTTTCCCAGCAAAATTTATCTTGGTACGTGAATGGATATCTCTATATTCATGAAGCAGCATGGATAGGGAACACCTGAGACCAAGCAGATGTGATCAGTGTGAGTTTGTAGGCATCACTGAGCAAACAGGGACCAAGGATGACAGAGTGCCAGCCAGCTCAAGGTATGTATATTAGATGTACCGTTCTCAGCCGCACACGAGAATGACAGTTGTCAAAATGCCTGGTAGATGTCGGGAGAGGGGACTTGTGTGACTTGTTTCCAGGACTTCACCCTCTTTTTTAAATGTATCTGATTGGAAAAAGAGGGCAAAGTCCCTGGAAAAGCGTCATGCACATCCCCTCTTCCGACATCCACCAGCTATTTTGACAGCTGTCATCCTCGTGATCGGCTGAGAATGACGCTGCTAATATCCACACCTTGAGCTGGCTGGCGCTCTGTCTTCCTGTCTCTGTTTGCTCAGTAACGCCTACAGCCTCACACTGATGATGTTTCATGTTAACTTCAATGTAAGTGTGCTGCTTATTTTAGTAAAGTGATTATTTTTTTATTTGATACTGACATCAGCCTCCTGCTGTTCATTTTTCTTTTGTGTTGAGGTGATCCTGCCCAGATCTTCTGCGGGAGCTGCAGAGGTTCCAACCTAGGCCCTTCTCCTGCTCAGTCTTCTATTCATTGATTACTCTCTCATCCATCCAGTTGCCTCATCCCTTCCTCTACCCTGTTGATGGTTTACAGATACAGATGAAGGGTCCAATGGACCAGATGACTCCGCACTTCTCCTAGGAGCTCTGTATTTAATGCTTACTTATTGGATTCGCTATCCCTGATGTCTCCCATTTTTATAAAAAATAGGGTAAATGTGACATGTGTAAACTTCACTGAAGCTGATGGTAAAGGGCTTAAATGGCTTGTAACATCAGCCCTGGAATACCTATATGCAGTAACATTGTAAAAAGAAAAGGCCAACTCAGGTGATCATATGCCTTCTCAGCATATAGACAAACATGTCCTTCACTTTGTCATTGTAGAGTGTCACCTGACAAAAGAAAGGCACCCCTCCTGTTTTTTATATACAAGAGCTAGTATGACCCATAATAGCCTGTTCCTAAAATCTTGCCATAAAATCTTGAGATCGTAATTCAACAAAGCTATCTGTCAAAAATTGTCACAGTTTGAAATAACCTTCCCCCTTGTTGGGGATAACTGTGATGTATGAATGTGTCCTAGAGGATGGCATGGATTGTTCTTGAATGCGATTATTATAAAGAGTGCATAAATGTGGTCCAAGAACGGATTGAAAAGTCTTTTAAAATTAAAAATATCCAAGCACTTCTGGGCCTGGGGATTCAATACCTGGTAAGGCATCAGTTGTTTATTGGATTTCTTCAGGTGTAATTTAAATATCTTTAAATGCCACATCCTGATGTTTCAATTTGGGGATTTTGCTCACTGTGATGTTACTTCCTGTATAGATTTAGACATGGTGTTCTCTCTTAACTTGTGGGGCAAAATGCATGGACCTTATTACCTTACTCAAAATGTTGTTTATGTGCATCTAATGTACATCTAATATCCATACCTTGAGCTGGCTGGCACTCTGCCGTCCTTGGTCCCTGTTTGCTCAGTGATGCCTACAAACTCACACATCTGCTTGGTTTCAGGTGTTCCCTATCCATGCTGCTTCATGAATATAGAGATATCCATTTACGTACCAAGATAAAGTTTGCTGGGAAAGAATGTCAGATGAAATTTGTGCTAATGTCAGAGGCCATTCCCATGATATAGTTTTTTTATATACCTGCTTTCCCTGATAATCTTACTCATCGTATGGCTTTGCCATAAAGACTAGCCTTTGTCTAGTCTATGTATTTTCAAATAAAGGCCAATAATTCCATTTTAGTCCAAAAGATATGGCTGGCGGAAATCCAATACAGCTCACCATCCAAATAACACCATTCCTACAGTAAAGCTTGGAGGTGGTAATATTCTGATATGGTGGTGTTTCACTGCAGCAGGGACAGGAGCACTTGTCAGGATAGAAGAAAAATGGATGGGACAAAATGCCATCAAATTCTTGAGGAAAATCTGCCCTCTAGAACTAGAAAGTTGTCAATGGGAAGAAGGTTTACCAAAGCACACAGCAAAAATTACCACACATTGGTTGAAGGAAAATGTCCTTGCATGGCTTAGTCACAGCCCAGACTTAAACCCTATTGGAAATCTGTTGAAAGACTTATAGCTAGATTCACAAAGAGTTAAGCCGGCGTATCAGTAGATGCGCCGTCGTAACTCTGAATCTAAGCCGTCCTACATTTAAGTGTATTCTCAAATTGAGATGCACTTAAATGTAGCTAAGATACGACTGCCTGCACCGTCGTATCTTAGCTGTCTAGTTCCGCCGGCCGCTAGGGGCGTGAACGCTGATTTACGCCTAGAATGCGTAAATCAGCGTGATACGCCTATTCACGAACGTACGCTTGCCCGTCGCAGTAAAGATACGCCGTTTTCGTAAGGCGTTTTCAGGCGTAAAGTTAGTCGAACAAATAGCCGGCCTAGCTAATGTTAAGTATGGACGTCGTTCCCGCGTCAAATTTTGAAAATTTTACGTCGTTTGCGTAAGTCGTCCGTGAATGGGGCTTACGAACGTAATTTACATTCACATCAAAACCAATAAGTCCTTGCGGCGTACTTTGGAGCAATGCACACTGGGATATGTCCACGGACGGCGCATGCGCCGCTTGTTAAAAACGTCAATCACGTCGGGTCATGGTTTATTTACATAAAACACGCCCACCTCTTCACAATTTGAATTAGGCGCGCTTACGCCGGCCCATTTACGCTACACCGCCGTAACTTAGGAGGCAAATGCTTTGTGAATACAGCACTTGCCTCTCTGACTTACGGCGGCGTAGCGTAAATACGATACGCTACGCCGGCTCAAAAATATGCCGCCCTACGTGAATCCAGCTATTAGACTGCAGTCCACAAACGGTCACCATCAAATTTAACTGAACTTGAACAGTTCTGCAAAGAAGAGTGCGCAAATATTGCAAAGTCTAGATGTGCAAAGTTGGTAGAGACATATCCCAATAGAGTAAAGGCTGTAATTAAAGCAAAAGGTGGTCCAACAAAATACTGGCATAAGGGGATGATCCTTTTTCCAACTGAGTGATTCTGTTTTTGATTTTTTTTTCTGACATTTTGCTGTTATATTTTTCACTTGGATGTTATTAGTTTTTCAGGCTGCACCACAATAAAATGTGATTATTTTAAAGGGGGGTGCATTTTTTATACCCACTGTATTTGCCTATAGCCATGGACCTCCTCATTTGAGGTCTCCTGCCTCTGTACCTGTGGCCATATATACTGATCCCTAGTCTTTGACTCCCCACTGATCAGGGCAGTGGATCAGCATTTGTAATGGGGGGGGGGGGCTTGATAAAGCAGTCCCTGCTCCATACCACTCTCAGTGGATGTTTTAGAGCCTGTAGGATGCTTCTGCTCTGAATGTACTGCCCGCTTCATCTGTACACAAGCCTGGCCCTTTCCAACTGTGAAGAAGGGTTTCTGCACTCCAGCCCCCAGATCACACTGCATCCTTATCTGGGCTGTCATTCCCTCTGTGGGAGCCTTGTTCCATTCTAAAGCACTTATCTGCAGGAATCAACCTGTGATATAAGATATTGTGCTATTCAGCCCATTGAGCCCAAAGGCCAGATTTAATGCTGCTGGGTAAGGAGACTTGCATAGCAAACTGAAGTTGGCTGCTGTGGATTCAACCTGCGCAGGGTGCCAAGCAAGTGTATAGGGGTTAAATCTGGAGTCCTTTCCCCAAATTGGAAGTGCAGTGCATGACGGAGCTGGAGGAATCGACAAAACATGGAGTTGGGCAAATCAAAAGTTTAAATGATCTACCTCCAGAAGTGTCCATCGCTTGGTGAAGATATATTACCACCAGTCTATCCATATATTTACATCCGGCAGGGTGAGTACTTATCTGCAGGAGTCAACCTGTGATATAAGTGAGTCCATTGTGCTATTCAGGAGCTTTGAATAATGAAGCCTAGAGCGGGCATGGGCTCCTGTGTTTGCACCATCTTGGAGCCTCTAAGCAGGATCTCTGGCGATTTTGGTTTTGAAGAAACCCCTTCAAAGGGGGGCTGGCCATCTTTGATGTTGGATGTATCAGAACCTTTAAGCCTTTGCTGGGCTTATACCTGTCCATACTCTCTTTAGAAAACTTGTCTCGTGCCTGCCTGCTGTTTTTAATGATGGAGTAGGAGCAGAGAGCTAAACTATATGTGCTACTCACTCAAAATCAGGACATGCCCTAAGCATTGCAGATTTTGAGGATGAATTTCTCCAAAGTGTCTTTAATTTTTATTTACTGCTTGCCTTCAAATGTTTTATAGTTGTCCTGCTAACGTTATTGCTATGTCCGTATAGCAAGCCTGATTCATTCATTATATAATATAATGTTGTGCATGCTTATCTAGCATTGAAATGTACTTGAAAATAAAAATACGCTTTCTTGTGACTCAATAACTGTTGCACTTCCACTACATGTATGCATAGGCTTCAAACTGTAAATCTACTTTTTGGAGAAACATTTTTAGAATTCCATATGGATAAACCAAAAAATATACCGTGCTTGGCTTATGAATGCTTTATGAATGTTTTTGTGGTGTGTCATAAGTCAAATCTCTTAACAGTTCAACAGCAGCTTTAAAAATAAGTAGTTGGACCCTAAAAGGAAACAAAGAACTTACTGCCAATGGGATCAGCTCTTATGTGGGCTTTTTTTTTTATCCTGGGCCATTCCTATCACTATGTGAACTAAGAATCTTTCTCTGACGTTTTCTACTTGCCTCCTGACCCCAATATCATGATCTGGCTTCTTTTTGTACAGGTTTGGTAAACCTGACAAGTATGCCTATACTGGTGTAGAGTACATATATTTAAAATTGGCATAAAGAAAAGATGCTCTTTACACTGTGAATATACTGTATATATACTCATCGCTTTATTTACACTGATAAAGTTGAGTGCTTGAGTTCCTAGACCTTATTTTCACCTTTTCCCTATTTTTCCTAAAACTAATCCACAAAGTGTTTTCCATGCATAAAGAAAACCAGTATCGCTGCCTATAAGAGATTAAAATGTGACAGCAGGCAGAGCACAGATATTTGAAGTGTCTATGTATGTCTGACTCTGCATGCACTATCCTAGAAATGTTCAGTGACATTACCACAGCCACAGATGTTTGTTCAAGATAGCAACTCCTGTAGCTTCTTACAAAATAGTAAACTGTTTTATGATGATCTATATTGCAAGATGTACAAACTAAATGTTTATGCTAATTTTCCAAACTCGAATCATGGTGTGCCCTATTGCCGTTACTAATAAGTCTTGAAATAATTATTTCTAATAAATTTGTATCAATATTTGTAAATCACAAATGTTTTACACTTCCCAACACACATTAAGCATAATGCATTAGAAAATATAAACCTAATAATTATTGGAGTTGTACAGAGTATGGGAAGGATTAGAACCCCTGAGGTTATAACCATTCCTTACTCCATTTAAAGCTAAAAAAAAAATATTTGGCTATACAGGGATGCTGAGGCTGCATATTGCATTGTAGGATACAGTTAAGTTATGCCTTAGGAACTTGTTAATGTATAGTGCCTAAATCATGAAGCATTTGCAAAATGTTTGGTTTTGAAAGTGACTCGTGCACCAAATTCAGGTTGTTCTAAAATACGCCACTTTTACATTATATTGCATTCAATGCAACACTTTTACATTGTGTCACCTCAATGCACCATATGTAAAAGTGGATCTTTCAGTGACGGTCTTTTTTGAATTCCAGGGACTTTTATTATTTACAAGGTATACAGAGCCAAAAAACGTCACGTGAATTACATTGGTTACATGAGATACCCAATACATACAGCAGTTTCTATACTTCGATTGTAATAGACGGTAATGGTTGAAAAAATAGTCATATTTTGTGTACATAATAATGTCAAAACAATAGAAAGAAAGGTAGTCAATGGGGTGGTATAACCAATAGTGAACACTGATTAACGTAGAAATACCCTGGGTTTACCGATGAGCACCCCATGGGTGGCGGTAGTAATTAATCATCTGCCACATCTGGTTCATGAGTCGTGGATGCCAATTGCAACCATTTGCTCCATTTTTTATCATATTTGGATGGGCAGTTTCTGTGTTTGTAAATTAATCGCTTATATGGTAATCTGATTAACAGTCCTCATCCATTCTTGAAAGATCGAGGCAGCAGGCCGAAGCCATTTTCTGGCTATCATTAGTCTAGCTGCATATAATGTCTCCTGCAAGAAGGTGCAGTGATGTCTATTTTGTTCCTGCTCAGGTAATTGCCCAAGCAGACATTGTTTTGAGAACAGGGTGGGAAGAGCCCATTTTGTCGTGAAGGAATTTGATGACTTGTTATCAGTATCCCTTAATATCCAGGCAAGACCAAATGTAATGGAAGAAGGTAAAGTCTCGCTCTGCACACCTGGAGCACAAGAGGTCCTGCGTGGGTTTGTATTTGGCCAAACAAACCAGAGTGAGATATGATCTATGCAAGATATATAGTTGTGTAAGTCTATCAAAGTTTTGGTGAAATCAATTTACAGGAGGCCAGCACTCCAGGCCACTTCTCATCCTCCAGCTCCCCCACGTCCACCACCCACCTAGTCTTGAGCCCAAAAGCCAGATTTGATGCTGCTGGGGTAAGGAGACTCGCATAGCAAACTGAAGTCAGCTGCCGCGGGTTCAACCCGCGTAGGATGCCAAGCAAGTCTATAGGGGTTAAATCTGGAGTCCTGTCCCCAAATTGGCAGTTCAGTGCATGACGGAGCTGCAGAAATCGAAAAAACATGGAGTTTGGCAAACCGAAAGTTGGGCTGAGCTCCTGAAATGATCTAACTCCAGAAGTGTCCATCACTTGGTGAAGATATATTACCCCTGGTCTATCCATATATTTACATCAGGCAGGGTGAGCAGTTTTGAAAGGTCTGCGTTTCTCCATAATAGAGAGTGAGCGTGTATTGAAGGAGCCCAGTCTCCGTATGATCAAGTCACAAATTTTACAGAGGTGGTACACCATGTGCCCGTGATCTCCCAGCTTAGTTGGGGTACGTGAACCCCTGAGCAAAATTTGGAAGGGATGTACAGTCCAATTGGAGGCAATATTGCAAGCCAGTGTAAGATAACTGAGTTTGTCGTCCTTATGAAAATAAAAAAGTGTGATAATTGAGCAGCTAAATAATACCCGGAGGGGCAAGTATATTGGAGAATGCCAGAAGATGTACAGGAGCTTGGGTAGTAGAATCATCTTCCCCAAGTTTATACAACCCATAACTTCCAGGGGTAAACGTGCCCGGATTTGAGTTTTGGAATTGAGTAGCATGTACAGGGGTTCCACATTTAATCTGGCGTATTCTGCTAGAGTGCAAGTGACTTGGATTCCCAAGTATTTAACCTGGCTTGCTCATTGAAGTTAGAGACGGCTTGGAGTAGCAAAGTCAAGGGGGAGAATTTGGAACTTATTAGAATGCACCAAAGCATTCAATAAGGTTCAAAGCCACCTCTATTGAGGGACCCGCATCTTCCAAATACAGAAGCATATCATCCTTGTAGAGGCTAAGGGTTTCAGCCAGAGGTCCCGATCTCGGGGTGTTCCCTAATGTCGATCGCTAGGGGCTCCACAGCCAGGGCATAGAGCAATGGGGACAATGGGCATCCCTATGTGCAGAGGAAAGGAGTCAGAGATCCTACCGTTTATCTGAACCCTAGCCATTGGGGCTTGATATAGTTGAATCCAAGTTATGAATTTAGGTCCAAATTCATAGTTACAAAGACATTTCCATAGATATGGCCATTCAACTGAGTCAAACACTTTTGTGGCGTCCAAACTGAGCACCACTCTAGAACCTACCGAATTGGTTGCAGATTCATAAAGCGGCATTGCAAGTTGAAGGTAGTATTCTTATTAGGCATGAACCCTATCGGATCGGGATGTATAAAGGTAAGGATTACTTTAGTCAATCTAAGAGCTAGGACTTTAGCTCAGATTTTGATGTCAAGCTGCAAAAGAGATATCGAGCAATAGGATTCAGAGAGGGAGGGGTCCTTGCCAGGTTTGGGTATTAAGACTATTAAAGCATCTTTCATGGAGTCAGGGAGGTCAGATAAATCAAAGATATACAGAAATCATTTTGAGTTGTGGCACCAGTTCGGTTCTAAATTGGGAGTCAAATTCTAGGGGGAGCCCAACTGTACCGGGGCCTTGCATGTAGCCATGTGTGTGATGGCCTTGTCAATGTCATAAACTGTAATAAGGGCTTCCAATTGTTTAAACTGAGATTGGGTCAACATGGAAAATTGTATAAGGTGTAGGAAGAAAAGCACTTCATTAGAGGAGTATACATTTTGGAAAAAGCCATGAAATTCCTTGGCTACTAGGCCAGTTACAGGGAGCCCCGAGGAGTCAACAAGAGACACCACCACCGGGGGCTTGTAATCTAAGTGCACAAGATACGCCAGTAGTTTTCCTACTCGCTCGCCATGTTCGAAGGTACACTGTTTGGAAAAGAAAATGCCCCGTTTAGCTCTATCAGAAAGTAGTTTATTAACCAATTGAGATTGAATTTTAATTGAAGATACGTTGTCTGGGGAGGGGTCTAGTTGTAAAGCCTGTTCTAGGGATTTTAGATGTTCCTTGGGCTTGGGTGAGGGCCAATTTGGAGGATCATTACCTGTTTACTATATCAACATGTGCCCTCAACACATGTCCAAGCTGGGCTTCATTTCCAGGGGCACCTTCTATATTTTACATATCTTCACATACCCAAGATCCCTCCCTTTATGGCTGCCCTCGGGCTGCCACAGGGGACCCCTCATTGGTGATCCACGCCTCCCTCCCTTGCGGGGCTTCTATAGACATGCTTCTGACGAAGCGGCCATCGCCACAAAACTAGTCAAGTTCAAGTTCTATATTGTGACCTTCAACCCACAAATTTTCCCTTTCTTGGGACTATTTTATTGGTGTCATGTATGGTCCTCACCATTTTAATTTCCTCATTTTGTCTTTTGATTTTGTATTTAATAAAATTATATTTTATATTCTCAATTGTATCCATATTATTTATCTGTACCAGTGCCGCAACAGTCCAATTGGCCCACCCCCTTTTTTTCTTGGCTCTCTGGTTTGGGGACCTTAGACCCAATTACCCTATATTGAAGTGCACTCGATCCTTTCCTACCACACGCAGTCTGGCGGGGTACAGCATGGCATATTTCAGATTCTTGATGCGTAGTTGACGTTTGGCCTTGGTAAATTGTGCCCGATGATGCTGGACCTCAGCAGAAAAGTCTAGTTACCCCGCCACCTGTACATTGCAGAACGGTATGTCCCCCTTCTCGCGTGCAATTCGAAAAAATGTCATCCCGGTCTCGGAAGTTCATAAACTTTGCTATGAAGGTGCGAGGGGGAGCCCCATTAGGTGGAGGTCTGGCAGCCAGGCAGTGGACACATTCAACAATGAAGGAGGTGGAGGAGGCCTCCCTACCATACGTAGTAGTGAGCTGGTTTTCCAGGAAGGGCTGAGGGTTGTTTCCCTCCACACCCTCAGGCAGGCGAACAAAGCAGAGGTTGTAGTGCCTCAGACGATTTTCCATGTCATCTTGCTTTTGGGTGAGGGCATGGAGTTGGTGTTGCAGCTGCTTGTTGGAGACCTGTATTGGAGGGATGTCATCCTCCACCTGACTGATGCGGCGCTTTGTCTCAGTCACCCATTCACGGACCTTCTAAAGGTCTTGTCTCAGCAGGGAGATGCCCACCTTTACTTCTATTTTGGAGGTAAGCATGGTTCGACAGTGTGTAATCGCCTCCAAGCCCCCGTCTGTGTCGCCTGCACCCTTGTCATTTTCCTTGCCGAGTTCCCGTTCCTCGTGGCTGAATTTGTCCTGCTTACTGACCGCTTCAGATGTCCTTTTAGGTGGCAACATCGCTATCTGTAGTATGTAGAGAATCTCAGGAGACAGATAAGTGGCAAGAGCGGAGAAGATATCCCCAGGATTTTGGTAATTGGGATTAGTATGCAGCGGAGCTCTCGGTCAGGACTCCCTACGCAATATAGCTTCAGGCCATGCCCCTGAAGTTTCTGCATTTTTACCTTTTTATAGGACAGATATGTTGTACATTTTAGACACCTTGCATTCTACAGACAGAACATGAAGAGAAAACCACACTGCTCAGATCATATGACAAGAGGTTGGAGTAATATCCAGAAACTGCATGCCAACTGTAAAATGATTAGATGGGATGGGGGATCTTTTATTGATTGTGTCTGGTAATCTCAACCATATACAACCATTGCAAAATAAAGTGTTTAAAGGCTCCTTTTTTTATAATAAAGATGTTATACTTGCCTGCTCTGTGCAGTGGTTTTGCACACAGCAGCCCCGATCCAACTATTCTGTGCTGAGTGCCCCCATAACAAGTGGCTCACTCATGCATGCTCTCTCCCTAGCTGCCTCTGTGTGTCCATAAGACACACAGAGCACAGCTCGGCCCTGCCCCCTGCTCCCTCCTTACTGCCTGTGATTGACAGCAGTGGGAGCCAATGGCTCCCACTTCTGTGTCTCAGCCAATGAGGATGGATAGACTCGGGAGAGCCGCTTCTCTTGTGCAAATTGCTGAATCAAGATGGGGCTCGAGTAAGTATTAGGTTGCTAAGTGGGATGCTGCACACAGAAGGCTTTTTTTTTTACCTTCTTGCACAGAATGCACAAAGGTGGAAATAAACTTCAGCCTGTACAGCCACTTTAAAGTATTATTTAAAAAAATAGGCGCATTGTGGGCGGTATTAACCCTTTTTGGGCCACTAGCGAGGGTTAAAACCGCACCGCTAGCGGCTGAATACCGCCACCATTCCGACGGTATAGCACCGATAAAAATGGCACTATACTGCCACCACACCTCCCTCCCTGGTGTGAAAGGGGCCTAAGAGCCCAATGGTGAATGTGATCTTCACTTTTTGGTAGAGTTATACCAATTCAAAAATCTTCAGCATCCAGCACTACCAGGTGTGTTGGACATTTACTTCCCCTACTTTATGCTGTGGTTCCCCTTCAGGGTTCTACATCACTAATATCTCATAGGAATCTTCAGCGCCTCTGGGTGAAATCTTTCCCAGAGGCAGTGGTCGTCCCTGAGACAAACTACTTGCAGAACTTAAACAAAAGAAATATGTTCACATGTGCACCTTATTGCGTAACTCAGTATGTCTCTGTTTCTGCTTCATGGAAAAAAGCAGTGCTTAACTTATTACAGAGAATATATTTTCCATTGCACTATTTATAAATTTCCCAGATGCCAAAGAAACAGAAGGTGACATCTAAAGTCTCTGTAAAATGAGATATTGTTTTGGATATCCATTTTTTTTTCTGTGCATGCTGTTTTCCAAGTCATAAGTTGGAATATTTCAAGTAGTGAGCTAAACACACAGCATATCTGATTCAACAAGAGATTCCAATAAAACCTAATATGATGTGTCATGTTTCAGCTTAATCTTATAACACCTTTGCTTCTGGAAATGCAATGTTCAGATGTGTTGCTAGTTCTTTCAGTATCATAATGTGCACCTATTCCATCTTGTTTGGAGGTAATGTTCTGCTTGGAAATGGCTAGAAGCATATCATGTAGGAGAATACAAATATTTCTTATGAAAACATGTTCGTGTCAACTGACTCTAGGCTTTTTCATTCCTAACCTTGCACTTTGTTGTATGCACAAATGTATTCATTGTCTGATTGCTCAAAACGTACCTGTATGTATTGTTGTATATAGCTGCTGATGTTTATAGTACTTTCTAATTTATTTTGTCTTGTTTAACTTGGTCATTTGCATAATTATTCAGAAAGCTTGAGTGGCATGAAATATTTTACATGGCTACAAAGAGAATAACTGTGTCGCACAGACTTGTTCATGTGATACCATGCAGGATTTAACCTAATGCCTCATTTTTTATAAAGCTGTTAAATGATTACAATCAAGGCACCTAGATGTGTCTGCCCTTGTGTACAAACAGTAAAAACCTGGAATGATAATACTACGCTTCTTAGGGATGTCATGGGTTCCCCTCCACCCCCTCGCTGCCTTCCATTGTTGTGAAGGGCAGCCTTGTTGGCCAATGGGGCAGTGCAGAAACAAGTACAGCTCTCAACATCTCTAAGAAGTGTGTGTTTGAGCTTCCAGAATGTTGAGGCTCTCTGGTTAATCTTCAACTCATTTGAAGTGCTTTGTAGAAAATTCTAATTACATGTATTTTAATATAATGTTGGCAGTTTAGTATCTTTGAATACATTGTTGGCTTATCTTAATGGCCCTGTCCTCATTTTTCTATTCCTTCGACATGATAAGGGTTATCATGTTAAAGGACAGGGCCTTTGAGATAGCTAGCACCAGAGCCAGCACCTTGTCCATGATGTCGGTGGACCCCACAGCAAACTGTGCACCTACAGCCTGGGAGTCATTGGTGTTATCCCCTTTTTGCCAAGGAGATTTGCTCAAGGGTGCACTTTGGCTGCTCAGTGTTGGATGCCATGCAAATGTGTTGAGTGCCTGAGGAAAGTAAACAAAGCAGTGTGTAGCTCTTTATGATGAAGGAGCTGTCAGGTTTCTCTGCAAACTCCCACACTTTGCCTCAAGGCTTTTAGTTGATTTCTCGGGAGGCTGTACCAGGAGACACAAGGGAATGTGTAGGAGGAATGGAGAGCTGAAACCGTACTAGGACAATTTACTTTTTAAAAAAAAATGCTGAAATTATTTTTATAAGACTTTATTATTGTGTTTTTTTTTCAATTTTTGTTTTTTTTTGTGACAAAGGGTATTTAAAGGATGAGACACTTTTAAACCAAGTGCAGTTCTTTTTGCCCCCCTCTGACCTAAAGTGCACCACCCTACCCCTCCCAGGATGCATACTTGCCATCATCTGTTACAGCCAGATGTCCACAGAGATTAAAATATGTACACCGTTTTAGAATACATGTTACTATTAGCTATATTTATCAAGATAAAAATAACAAGCAAAGATGGGCGCTATACACAAATGCATCAAAATTTCACCACTCACATTTTCTAGTGCTCACACATCAGCACCAATATAGACCGCCTTTATGGCACCAGAAGTGATGTCACTGCAAAACCGAAAGTGATGGCTCTAGTATAGCGTTAATGTATTTTGTCTGCTCTGGTGTCTTCAGGAAGCTCTCAGAGTTCCAGGATTTGGAGCGCACGCCGGCTTCAGGAATCAGAGCGGCAAATCGGTTGCTTCCCATAAAGGCTGTGTATATTGGTGCCAATGTGTCGGCACTATAAAACGTGAGTGGTACAAGTTTTCTGTTTTTATCACACACTGCACTATGAGCATATTTTCTTTTTGGCCATTTGTCATTTACCATCTATGAGAGAGGAATATTAGGGGACAAAGGAGTAAGCAGAAGGACTGGGGAACACACCGCACAGGATTGCCAAAAATGCCACCATTTCTTAAAAAAAAAGTGTTAAATGGCCTTCTTACATTAAGGGGTAATTTTGTATTGGTGAGTACATTTTGACACACTTGGTAGAATACATGATTATATTGAAAGAAGAAGAAGAATGAAGAAGCACAAGCAGATGCATAATTTATATGGTGTTGGGACTCCCTGCATTTATATGTTGGACTTATGTTTTGTTATGCACTGGTTTGTTGATGTATTTGCGCATAGCGTCTACCCTTTCTTGTTATTTTTAGTGCACAAGTGTTATTTCACTTAAAGGGGCAACTGCACATTTCGTAATTTATTAGGGATTTGTAATTTGTATACACATTTGTTTCATGGTTTTTGTTCTTTGTTAAGTGTACAGAGGAATGTGTTACCTATCATACTTTTTTTTTTATATTTGCCATGATGCCCCAGTAAAGTCTGACTTTTATTGTTCAGTACAAATTAGCCTTTTTTAAGTATTAAATCTGTACAAGCATGAGTTTTTAATTAAATGGGGTCACATTTTCTTGCAGGTGTAGTGTGTGCATAACCTTTCAGTAAAGGAACATGTACCTGACAGTACCAATAGCAGACAAGCAGTAGAGAATGTTGGAAGCATAGTAAGAGGGAAGTCATAAGGCCAGTAGAATAGGCTTTAGTGGTCAGTTAAGGACTAGTAGAGTGGTAATAGTAGCGGGTACAGAGGGGGTTTGTAGGGGTGGTAAAGCAGTAGTAGAAACAGGTACTTGGCAGTACAGTTAGTAGAGGGGCAGTCAGGAGATAGTAGAAGTGAGTTAGATTATTTTTATAAAGCTATGGAATGTATATCCTTTTTTATTAAGAAAAACGTATATAGTAAGACAAACTGTTTTCCTCAACATCATTTACAAGGAACAGGTGACCATAGCTCTAGCATTGGCACTAATCATAACCTACACCAGTATAAACAAGAAAACAAAATCACTTTTTTTTCCACTGTAACAGTGGTCTTGGGCATTGATTTAACATGGGGCCAGTGAATATTCCTGTTATGCAAGATTTGTTAAAAAAGCACCTACATTGGACACTAGATCTGAGGAGTTTTGAACAAGAGGTAATTCAAACTGCAATTACACACTAAACAGTATTTACAAAACACTTACTTTACACGATAAGCACACTGTGTTGCATGATATTTACAAATTACACACAAACCCATTTTTACAATACAATGTACAGTACAAGTATAAAGTTAGTTTACCTCTCAGCTTCAGGTCTGGTCATACTGCCTGCTTTTGCTTCCCCTCTCCTTTCTGTACAGTGGCAAGTATAATGCACCAAATAAGTAATAAAGACCTTCAAAGTGCCACATCCAAAATATCAGTAAGGAAAAACAATGGCAGATTTTGGTGGTGATAGGAGGATATTGACATCCATTTCTGACCATAGGCGGAGGTGGCTATATGTGACTTTGGTGGTGAGTTTTTTGATCTAAGACACCTTTACCTAAACCATTTCTGATTTGTGGAACACCAACTTTCGGTACAGTAGCGGCTATCTGGGAGGTTGTCATAATTGGGTACCATCATACCTTTCTCAGGTGTTAGATTATTGGGAACTTTTACAACTACTCTCAACATCTTTTCCCTTCTTTTGTTCACATTCAGTTACTGTTTGGGTGCAGCACATTTATGGAGATGAAGATCCCTGTTGTGCCTCTATATCCACCTTTCAGACTTTGGGACACCATACCCTTTTAATTGCTTTTAACTGCTTGCACTCCTTGTCCTGATGAAGCAATGTCACTGAGAAATGCATTGACAAATATCTGGATTTGGAGAAGCCTGTTTGTACTACTCTGTATATGTTGGTTTATGCTTATGTTGGTTTCAAGCAAACTATGTCTCTCACTAACATGTGAGGCTGCTGGGTATGATGTATAAACTGTATGTAACTGAGGCTACATACAGTATTCCACACTGTGTTCTGGGTTTGAGCCAAGACTTCCTGTCTTATACCCAGAACATAGTAGAGACTATCTGAGTCGGAGGTTGTGACATCATCAGCCACTGACCAATTAGAGGAAGCTTTGTATTCATTCCTAGCATACATCGCTTTCTCTGAATGGCTGCGTGCCAATCGGATAGACTTTACTGTGTTTTCCGGGTATGAGGCAGGAGATCTCAGTTCTAACCCGGAATACCGCACATCCAGCGGCCTCACATGTTAGTGAGGGACAAAGTGCTGGAGTTCAGCTTTAACAAACATACAGTGTAATGATAGTAGACAAAAAGCAGGTGGTGTGGCATATTGGAAACAGCTATTTGGTAGTAAAGAATAAATATAGCACTCAATTTGATGAAGGAAATATCATCTTGTCATCTGTGGAAGTCTTAACATCTCTAGAAGAGATCGGCAGGCAAGCTGCTGGTGTTGTGCAGATATCTGCTGGGAAGCTGCTGGGTGGTGAAAGGAAGTGCTGGAGAATGGAAAAACCAGCGGCGTGGTGTGCATCGGCTTCTGGGTGACCTTGGCTTGCTTGACACTCTTCTGAAATGCAGAGTTCGGGCAGTATCCGGCTGGTCAGAAATAGAGGGGAGTGCTGTGGCTGGGGAAGCTAAACCGTGTGCAACTCTGTAGAGTGGCGGCTTCTTGGCTGGCTCAGAAATCTCAGCTGGGATGAGGTAATGATGTCTCTCCTTATACTTCCAGGCCAAAGTCAGCTTCCCAGCCGATCTCTGCACAACACCAGCCGCTTGCCTGCCGATCTCTGCTAGACATGTTAAAGTGGAGTTCCACCTATTTAAAAGTCAACAGCTACAAAAAGTGTAGCTGCTGACTCTTAATAATCGGACACTCACCTGTTCCACGGTCCAGCTCCTCTCCCCCTTCTTTCTGCAGTTCCAGGCATTGTGACTGGGCGCCCGGCTGTGGCGAGCCATGCTGCACGCTGTAAATGGCTGGGCAATCGTCTGGGACCTGTGATGTGTCCCAGAAGATTGCAGGGAGGGAGGGGGGAGAACTTCCTCCTTCTGGTGTTGCAGAGCCCTGGGAATGAGTTGAAGCTGGATGCCTCTAAAAAGAGGGTATACACCACCCCCCCAAAAAAAATTACATGTCAAATGTGGCATATTAGGGGGTCACCATCACTTACAACAGAAGTTCTATTTTTTGGTGTAACTCTGCTTTAAGACTGCCACAGGCGACATGCCAAAATTTCCTCCATCAAATGTGAGTGCTATATTTATTCATCAATACCAAATAGCTATTTCCAATACTCTGCACTCAGAGGCTCTCCCTGCTTTTTTCTGTTTTCACACACTTGGTTTACTCAGGACCTATGTTGATCTTTTTAACTGTTTACCCCCCTTTTCATCCCTCACATCAACCCTGCTGCATTACTGGTCTGGTCTACAGCAGTGCCATAGTTTTTTCCTAGTGTAATGATAATGTATGCATCATTCCTTGTTATTATGAAAACATTGTTAGTAACAGTAATGAATGTTATGCTTTGTCATAATTCCTATGTAATACTATCTGAAGTATTGATGTATATAATTCTATCAGAACAATAATCACAATCAAATATACACTTTATAATTGAGAATTATTAAAAACTGCTTGAATTCTGTTTGGTATGGTAATCTATTCAGAGCTGCCAAGCCTTCCCTATCTATCAGTACTTTGGTGCAATGTGAAACATGGTCATCTCACTCGGAGTGCATACCAAGCAATCAATAGGCAATCTCTATGATAATTAATTAGTTGCTGGTTGAATTACAGTTTCTAGCACTCCTAGCTTAAATGTGAGTTGCATTGGATTTGAAGACTTTGTTGACAGTTCATTAATAGTTTTCTGGCTTGGTTTTAGATGCCATCTCTAGTACACAGACTATCAAAAGGCATAGGTTAGCTATATCTACACTAGAACTTTTTGTTTTGTAAATGATCTCAGTATGAACATTTTATATCACAGCTCTTATAAATTTGCTATAAAACCAATGAAACACAGTATTTCATATTGATGTAATTAAATGCAAGAAAAAAAAGCATAATCACTACAAAAGTGCAAATCCTATATCTGTTATGCCACGTACACACACACAATCGGTTCATCTGATGAAAACGGTCTGATGGACCGTTTTCATCAGACGAACCGATCGAGTGTGGGCCCCATCGGTTTTTTATCCATCGATGAAAAATCTAGGAAATTGTTTTAAAATTATCTGATGGTTAAAAAAACGATAGAAAAAAACGATCGTCTGTGGGCACGTCCATCGGTTAAAAATCCACGCATGCTCAGAATCAAGTCGACGCATGCTCGAAAGCATTGAACTTAATTTTTCTCAGCACGTCGTTGTGTTTTACATCACTGCGTTCTGACACGATCATTTTTTTTAACTGATGGTGTGTAGGCACGACTGATAAAAGTCAGCTTCATCGGATATCTGATGAAAAAATCCATCAGACCGTTTTCATCGGATGAAACGATCGTGTGTACAGGGCATAAGATTTCAGATACTTGTACTTGTAATGATGTCTGTGGAAACAGTGATCTCCAGTCTGGTATGCACATGTATAACAACGCACCAAAATTGTGGCTTTTTTCACAATTTATATAAGTGATAGTTGCTAAAATTTCATTTTTATTACTAGGTTTACCCTATTATCAAAGTATCCCAATACAAAAATTATTACCGGCCTTATTGAAAATATATTTTGGAAATGGCTTTCCTATTTAGGAATTTACAGATTCGGGAAAACATTTAGTGACATTTGCGTTTATGGGTGAAGTCTGGTGCGCTGAATCATCTGTTGACTTCTAAGAGCTATTTGGTACTTCAGTGGTAACATCTTCCAGCTCTGGTCCAGGATTCCTCCATCTCACAATCTCCACCAACTTTCCGCTACAACAGACAGCCATGTTTCTACAACTGCTGTTTTATGTAATGTAAAACGGTCAACTATTCATGACAAAAATGGAGCCTTGTGTTATGACAAATATACAAACCTGGAATTTCAAGAACACAGATCTTGGCAACTAAGAGTAATATTGACCTGTAAAGTAATTTACTTTCCAAAATCTATTTAAATCTAAAATATCGAGGTTGGGTGTAATTACATTTCAATACATATATAATGAAATATATGAATTTACTTCCAGAAGTTAACACTAAATTGATGGTTTTAACACTCTTTTCCATAGTCCAGCCTCTACTCATTGAACAAGCTGAGGTATCAACAATACATCTACGCATTGTGTAACATACTTGGTGATGGGGCTCGAAGTGTAGAGGAAGGCCTCTCTTACAGCTTTGGCTCAAGAGCCCTGGTAGAGTGACAATGAACGGCAGAGCACAGAGTAGCACATGTGCCTGATACAGGATGGATTTAATTTAAATCCAGTCAATTTAAATCGCCATTTAAATCATTTTTTACATCGCTAGTAAAAAGGCTTGATTTAAATCAACTCGATTTTAAATCATAATTTTTAAAGAGCAACTGTCATCTCTGTCGTGCAGCGACTCCTCCTCCGACCTGCTGTTGACTCGCCGACAGTCCCATTCACTTTAATAGGGTGCCTGGTGGTGATGCAGGGACACAACAAGGTGAGGGAGGTGGTGACAGCAGGTGAGTGGATGCCCACTAACAGGCGCTGCCATGGTGGATCAGAAATGACAGGTGCTCTTTAAATGTAAGCACTTGCTGGTAGAATATTTAATACTTGCACTTGAACTTTTATCTCATGGTTACTGTGAAATTGTGTGAATGCATCAATGCAGTGCATGTTATCTCCGCTTGCATAGCTTTGATTCATTGAATGAGTTTACCAAAAAAAACAGAATATACAGCCTCATGCTACAGAACTAAGCTCCATTTCATGCTGAAGAAAATAAATTACTAATGCATCTTAAATAGAAAAGTAGCTATAGCTTTTTACTCCAAAAGCATTTTATTAAATCGCATTTGCTAAAAATCCAAAAAAATCTGGGGGGGGGGGGGTTTATCCACCCTAGCCTGATGAGACGTCTGCTGGAAAATGCTGATGTGTGTCAGTATATGCATGAGAGGCTGGCTGGTGGCATGCTGACAGAAGAGCAGGAACTAATGTCAGTCACAGCCAAGGCTGGATTAGGTGCAGGAAAAAGGACTAAGACAACATGAGACAGTCCAGGTGAGTAACTAGCAGGCAGGTCAGACACAAGCAACAGGCAGAAGAGTAGTCAAGAGTTAGGCCGGGGACAGTAACAACCAGGCAGATGAGTAGGAGGGTAAGGCAGACGTTTGGTTCAGAGGCAAGCCAGGGATCAGTGCAGGCAGAGTTAAAGCAATGTCAGAAGCAGATCAGGTTGGCACGGAAGAGCAGAGGCTGTTCGCATGTGCTGCGCTATATAAGTTTCTCACTCACTCACAGTAACAGATACAGATGCTTCAGGAACCAGTGTTGCTCATCTTACTTTAAAAAAGTAATTAGTTACAGTTACAAATTAATTCTCCGAAAAAGTAATTGCGTTAGTGACTCAGTTACTACATTGAAAAAGTAATTAGTTACTCAGCAAAGTAACTGCGACTTTTTTTTAATGGAAAAAAAATATTCAAGCAAGTTATCAGTGGTGTATGAGACAATGGAGTCAGGGATGAGTCTGGGCTAGGACAGGAGGAAAGAGGTCACGGCGCCCTCACTGACATAATGTTGAAAAAAGGGGTTTGCGCAAAAAATACGCTAAATAGAGAAAAGTGACAATAATAAATGATGATCAATCAAAACAGATTGATAAAACAGTGTACCAAAAATTATATAGATGGTAAATGTGAAACAAATAGGATGGTGATAAGTGTCCCATTTGCAGTGAAGAACGAATCAAAATAGGGCTGAATATCCACTAAGCCAGGTGTATATAGCCAGGTGTATTACAGATTGCCCCCCCCCTTACAGACTGGGTCCCCCCTTACAGACTGCCCCCCCATCAGACTGGTCCCCCCTTACAGACCCCCCTAGATAGCAGACTTCTGTCCTCATAGCAGCACATCATTTCCCCCTCCCCACAGAACCCTACCTTATTTACACAAGATGTGCAGCGCGGCCGCTCTGGACAATGGGTGGGACAAGTTCAAGGTGAGTGATTGATTGCTAGGACCGCCCTGATGCGTAGCAACCAATCACGCACGTCTTAACTTAAAAAGTCCTGCCCTTTGTTCAGAGTGGCCGCGCTTCTCATCTTGTGTAAATAAGACAAGGTGGAGTGCGGGTGCAGTGCAGCGATCCGCCTGCCATGCTGTGAACATAGCAGCAGCCAACTCAGCAATTACTCTGCTGCCATCTAGTGGCGGTAGATGTAATTGCGGTAACGCCGCCCAAGTAATGGGAACGGCGTTGCAAAGAGCGGAAGAGTAATCAGGTAGATTACTCGTTACCCTCAAAAGGGGCTGCGTTGGGTAACAGCGTTTATTTAAACACCGTTACTTACAACACTGTCAGGAACATAATAGACCAAATGATACTGACACAAGGAACTAGTGCAGTTTAAATAGCCTTGCCTAGCGCCAGTGTGTGCAAGCATGAGCCCGTACGCAAACCAGTGTGTTCGCACATTAATGCACACCTGTTAAATGGCAACAAACAGGGCTTACAGGAACCACGTACCTGCATACATGCATGCGTCTTTGTTCCCAGGTATTCTGATATAGTATAAATGTTCCACAGTATATCTCTTCTCCTCCACTTCTCTGTGTCTTTACTCAGTATATTATTTCTATGCCATACAATCACAGAAAAATCTCCATAGTGTTATACTGTGTATTATATTAAAAATATATACAGAAGTACACTTACAATATAGCAGTAAGACAGAGAATATATGTCTGACTGTGGCTACCGCCTCGGCGTGCGTTCCACTGGCCGGAATCTACATGATAGGACATCCTTGCATGACACATTTTGGCCCTCCCACTGTGTATCTTCAGAAGCTGTACACCCTGCACATACTACCCACCAATGTACATTCCGCAATCCTCACCCACACATTCTACCTACCTCCATATACTCCATACTCCTCAGCTGCACATACTACCCACTGCCAAACATGCCACACTCCTCTCCAGAACATACTACCCACCTCCATACACTCTGCACTCCTCTCCAGCACATACTACCCACCTCCATACTCTCTGCACTCCTCTACAGCACATACTACCCACCTCCATGCACTCTGCACTCCTCTCCAGCACATACTACCCACCTCCATACACTCTGAACCCCTCTCCTGCACATACTACACACCGCCTTACACTCTACACTGTACATTCCCTATGTAACATTACCGCATTCTGCACTATACAAGTCATCTCAGACTCTTTTAAACCACACCCCTTTAAGCCACGCCCAATATTTAGCACACTTTAAATCATGCCCACCTTTTGCCGCAAGGTGTTGCGCATGCCACATTTTTTTATTTTATTTTTCATTATTGCCTAAGGTCTTTTTATCTTGCATCTTGGCCCACTGATTTCATGATATACCCCTGGTTAGAGTGTGAACTTATTTGCAGGATTAGGTTAAGTCATTCAACGGTAATGCAGTATAAGGTCAAATCTCAAATAAAATGTTTTTATGGCCAGTTTATTATTTTTGGTCAGCTTAGGTGTCAATAGAGTTTTGATAATGAATTTAGCATAGTATTGGCATAAACTAAAAAATGAAAATTTTAAACTAAGTGAAACTCATTTTTCATATGAATAATACCCTGTAGCATAAAGGCTGGTACGAGTCATATTGAGACGCTGTTTTGCTGCTACAGTAGCTCCCCTGACGATAAGCTAATTAAATTACTAAATGTTATGTAGTATAATGTGTATATGTTGGCATATTATACTATATAACAGGTTAAATATACTATTTTATATATATCACAGCAAACAAAAGCAATGGGCTTAAAGTTGTGGCAACATCCAATAATGCAAGACTTTAACTGTTCATCTGAATTCTTAACATACTAAAACCTAATCACATTGATTAGCATAATGCATTTTTTTTTAAAGCCTATAATTGTTCCTGGTCAAACAAACCATTTAATTTGATGTTAACCCCTATGTACTTTCCTTACTGCATTAGTGCATAAAAGCATGTAGAACATGGTTTTAAAGTTGTTTAAAAGATCAGTTCAGCTGAATGACTCATTTAATAAATTAGCATTACAATCCCACATGAGTTGTTGTAGAACCCAATTAGAAATTACCACCAAACTTTAATTAAGATAGAATGCGGACGTAGAATAACATTTTACTAGGGGGACCCATTAAAACCCCAATTCAGATATTAATTCCTCAATTTATTTTGCAATTAAAGCCAGGAGGCCTAGCATATCGTAAAACAATACCAAACTTTAAATTACTTTGTAGAGACAAATCTAAGTACCTATTGATTTATGGCAAGTTGTGTTGGGAGCATTTACAACTAAACTACATGTAATATTTTAATCGCTTGTTAGCAATAGATTTAATTCTCTTTTTTTGACAGTTCTTAATTTGTAACGTACTGGGTGTATCTGATTAATTTGTCAACCAGGGGTTCTTTTGCTTGCTACCGAGAAGCTACAGAAAGTAGCTTAGCCCTAATACTAAATTTAAACCTTTTTGTGTGCAGTAACGCTGCATTTTTGTGCATATTATCAAAGTGCACAACAATGCACTGTATATGTGAAATATGGTGCATTACTGTTCATTCGAAACTAACATACCTCAAATTCAGTGCACTGTGGCAAATGTGTATACGTGCATGTGTTGCATTGTTCAAAATAAGCTTGTTTAGGGCCCATACTGTTTCACAAAAAAACAAAAAAAACAAACCTGTTAATGCGCATGGAGAGTGAATGGGACCTTCCTTGTGTTACACAAATGATAATAGTAATTTTGTTTTTGCTTGTGGTTTCAGAGATTACTTCCCCTTTTGTCACTAATGGTCATCATTTGACAAAACTTAACATGGTGTACAGGTTTACCAGTGAAGACCAATTCCTACCAGTACAGTAAAGTGCAATTATATTGAGCATAAAATATATTTCATTATTGTGATGTTCATTTTAAAATACATTTTTGTTTATATACAATGATGAGTAAGTGAATAACTTGTATAGCGCTACAAATGCGAACTAAATTGCCTCAAGGCGCTTATTTCTGTCCGGTGTCATCCTTATCCTTCAAAAGGGGTAGGTCTTATAAGTTTTTTCCTAAAGGCCCATGGTTTTCTTCCATGCGGATGTTTGTTGGTAGAGCGTTCCATAGCGGAGAATGCGATTGGGGGTGTAGTGTTTTATTTTCTCGCATAAGTATTGAGGAGCCTTTCCTTGTGTGCATTTGTGGGTGAGGCAGAGGGTCTTGAATGTGACCCGATTCTTTACTGTTATCCAATGGAGGGTCCTCAGGGATGGGGTGATTCCCAGGGTTTTTCCCCATTACCAGTCTTGGGATCCAACTTGAAGTCGACTTGAAAACGTCCCAAGTAGCCCGACATTAGAAATTCAATGGAAGTGAATGGGAGCCATCTTAATGTACACTACTGAAGTTGCTCTGACTTCAGAAAAGGTTCCTGTACTACTTCAATCCGACTTATAGGCGACTTGTATGAATTGATTTCAATGGAAGTCGCCTTAAAGGCAGATCACGGTCTTGACTGAAGCGATTTTTCAGGAAGTGAAAATAGTTTTTAAGGGCAAACCCCTCCCTCCCACAGAGCAGATTATTATTTGATTGGCCACTGGCTTTGTCACCTCTCCTGGAGGCGACTTGAGTCGCATTGTAAGTCGCACCAAGTCGCACTGCTGTTCGTGCTCAAGTCGTCGCCAAGTTGCCTGTGAAAGTCGTGCTGGAAGTCGTGTTGCCCCAGTGTGAACCGGCTCTAAAGTTATTATTATCTTGCTGTAGAATGAACCCCTGACCAACTGGGAATAAGCAAGAAGGTACTGCATGGAGCTGTAACATGGCTGGGTGATTGAGGTATGCATGTATAAGGGATTGGGGAAGAGCGGATACTTTATGTTGAGGAAGGCAAAAAAAGCATAAGTGCTTTTTTGTCTGAAAGTGTATTTATCTATTAATTTATATTTTATGTTAAATTTAAGTCCGAATGCCCAACTTTTTCCTGCACTGCTGCTACTATAATATGTGTGACAGCTTCTTTCTTGTCTGTGGTAGTGGGTGCTGACACCTGCCAATGTCTTAGCAACTAGTGACATCATGGTCAGTTATGTCAGCTGGATCTATTGTTTTTTTTTGTTTCAGAGATCGGAGGTGTCATTCCTTATAATTGATGAGCATCTGCATCTCTGGACAGTGTGATTGAGAATGGATTTACAACATAATTTTTTTTTTTAAATACCGGCCCTGGCAAATGTTTGTTAACTTACTATTGAAATTTTTGTCTGTGAATGAGTAGGGTAACTATGTGTCCCTTACTCGTGCATGTAGTGGGGGGGGGGGGGGGATATCTGGTTTCCCCTTATTTTAAAGGCATCTTCCAGATTCCAATAAAGCCTGCCCCCCACAACCACGTGACCAGGGTTTTGAGCATAAGGCCTTTGTGGTCATCAACACCCCCCCCCCCTATTAGGGGCATGTGGCCTGATTTATTTCAGGGGGAGGGGACATTAAACCATTTTTATTTTTCCATTGGCTGCCCCCCAAAAAGGTCTGGTATGGATTTTGGATCCATAGAGATATGCTGCAAATTGTTGTCCTGTCCTCTCTATGCCACAGCACTGCCCTAAACTTCACTGTCCTGCACCAGAGGTCTTTTTCAGAGCAGATTGACACTACACCGTCATGTTGCCCAGTTTTCTTAGTACAGGACTGTGGGGTGACACTCTTTCCTGGAAAAATGCCCCCCTTCCCACCAGAAGGAGAAGAAGCTGTGAATGGTTAGAAGACATATAAAGGAAAGAGGTATTTAAAAGGTTAAAGAATAAATAAAAATACAGGTGAGGAATGCGTGTTAGAGGCTGGAAAGAAAGGGGGCAGTGTTTTGAAGTACTGTACCGCTTTAAACAATTTATGATAAATTTGAAGTGTAACTGACTTTACCATTTTTTTATATGCTCTTTTTAAAGCACATATTACACAATACATTGCTGTATTTACAGTATGCATTCCATGCATCAGTCAGTAATGTTATAGAACTTTTTGCTAATCTTTAAAACATAGTTAGAAATCACTTTGTTGTTTGAGCAGACACGTGTTTCTGATTGACAGACTTATTATTGATAACTATTAAACACCGTGTTCAGGTTATTCAAATTTATCTACAATAATTACTTGGTGTATTGATTTTCATGGTGTTGTAGAAGAAAGGCTTTGCTAGCCATGTCAGCAAGTAAGTCTGAAACATATCACAGAATAGTGATGATGTATGAGTCAAGTGCATACACAGGCTAATGTCAGAAATGACAGATTGGCTGATATATTAAAGCCTAACTGCAGGCAGTTCAAAATAAATATAATTGCTCCTCATTTGTCAGGTGCATGTGATAACACAACATAACACTTTACCTTAATCCACAGTGCCTCAATATTTGTGAGTCTCTCTGGCCCTGCAATATGGGCAAGCATTCCTCCCAGTGGCTATGTCTAAGGCCCCGTACACACGAGAGGATATCCGCTGGAAACGGTCCGCCGGACCGTTTCCAGCTGATAAATACTCTGGCGGATTTGAATCTGATGGCTGTACACACCATCAGATCGAAATCCGCGCGGAATACATCCGCGGTGACGTGTCGCGCCGTCACCGCGACGATGACGTGGCGACGTGCGCGACACTGGAAGGCAACTACTTCCATGCATGCGTCGAATCATTACGACGCATGCGAGGGATGGGAGCGGACAGATTGATCCGGTGAGTCTGTACAGACGACCGGATCAATCCGCTGGACACGATTCAAGCGGATAGATTTCTTAGCATGCTAAGAAATTTCTATCTGCTTGAAATCGATCGGCTGGACGAATCTCCGCGGAAAAATATCCGCTAGGCCGTACAGACGACCGGATTTGTCCGCTGGAACTGATCCGTGGATCAATCCCAGCAGATAGATCCAGTCGTCTGTACGAGGCCTTACTCCGATGTAGACATGTGCATTCGTTTTCATCCGAATGTGATTTTGTCTGAATTTCAGGTATTTTCGTTATCGTTTTAACAAACGATAACGAAAGCACAGAAAACTATAAAAATAAAGATCCGACATAAACAAATGCTTTGTTTCCGTTGCGGTCGAATGTACCTAACCTTAACTCTATTAGTCCAATATTATTCTACATAAAGAGAAAAGATTCGACATTATAGAGACATGAAGAAGAGTCGACATAGAGAGAAAAGATTCAACATAGAGAGACATACAATCGCAGCAAGCGGACATTTATGGTGAAATGCTCTGCCCATAGGCTATAGAAGAATTCTAATGTTGGTTGACTAGTAATAATAATTAATAAATATAATTATTACTAGTCATACAACAATTCTTCTATAGCTTGTAGGCGGAACATTCGACCGGAAATGTACGATTGTGGCATCGTACAGTTTCGTTGCTCCGTGTTGTTTTTTTTTTTTTTTTTTTTTAAGATTCTATCGAATCTTCTTAGATAATTCGACAGACACCATAAGCCTTCAATGACAGATTCGACCTTAATTCATTTGGATTTACGGACAAATGCATTTTTTAAACGAAAAACAAAATAAATAAAAACGAATTTCGGGAGTAACTAAATCAATTTATTTTTTGGACGAAAACAAAATTCCGAAACGAAATATTTCAGTGTGCACATGTCTACTCTGATGACATAGATGCTGTTCCTGCACTGTGCTTGATGACTTTGACAAGCGGGGTGGTGACAAGCCAAGTTGAAGACAGACAAGAAGAGACGTTTTGGGAGACTGATCATCACAATGGGAGCTGGCAGAGAGGAAGATGATGGGATTGTGGATTAACCCTTTCATGACTAATGCATTGTAATGCACATCATGGCCTTAAAAGGATTAAACAATGTTAGGGTTGCAGTAGGAGCCATAAACATTTTTAATTCTGATCAGCTTTTTCCTAGCTACAATGTAGAAGTGATCAGGGAGGCCCCCCACTGTGGTTCTCTGGCTCTTTGAGAAAGCCAGGGGCCACAATAAAATGTGTCAGGGTTACAGGTGATGCTACTAGAGGAGAGATCCAATACCCAGTCCTCTTCTCCATAGTGTGACCCCAGAAGCGCTCTGCTCTGAGAAATTCTGGCTTCTCAGCTGTTAGATGGTGGCAGCCTGTGGCCAGGTAAACAGTGGATTGAGTACAGTCTGTACTCCGTCTACTAAGGCAGAGTGCAGAGGAGATATTGGGGTCTAATAGACCTCCTAAGTGTCCATAAAGAGGATCTGTCACATAGGCCCCCTTATGTTATATTTTTTTCCTGCTTGTGATAGCAATTCAATTAAGTAAAAAAACAGCAATAATTTAATAAAAAAAAGATTTTAGCCCTCATGTATACACACAGACGTAAAAATATGTGCACCTAGGATACATGCACAAACAAATGCTGATTGTGAAACACATATTGGGTATCACTGTATATGCCAAAAGTGACATGATTCAGTCTAAAACCAGTTATTTAGAGTTAACTCTAAACTGATGAGCTGTGGAGATTTTCAATCTGTCAGCTATGTAAAAAAAAATGGTATAAAAAAAAAAGGTAAAATAAAAATATGGTATTGTAGTTTGTCGATGTATTCAAGCATACACAATTTTGAAACCTAACATATTTGGTACCATCTTTTTATATTTTACAAAAGAATGGGAATTTTATTGTGTTTGCATGCACTAAAACTAACATGTGTTTATTTTTGTTGAAAGTATAGGCTTGAGAAAAAATAAATTGCAAATATCATGTGACAGGGAAATTTGCAACCGCCAACTTTTTTATTCTACTGGTTCTCTGCTTTCAGAAAAGATTTAATCTTTTGAAGGTTATACATGATCCCTAAGCCAAGAATGTGCATTAATTTTGTTTGTATGCATGTAAACTAGCTACATAAAATAACTATAATATAATTACAGAAAAAAATGGCTCTAACAATCATAAAAAAAGGTGTGTGTTTCACTTCTCCTTCTGTGCATGTATAAGCTGAGCAGGTCTGAAATGTGAAAATAAGCTCTTCTCTCATACACCAGTGGATTTTCTTTGGTGCTTCACATGTTGGGGAAATGTTGTGGCTGCTGATGACTCTTAAAGTGGTTATATAGTCTTTATTTATTTTTTTACTTTTACCTACAGGTAAGTGTATAATGAGGCTTACCTGTAGGTAAAAAAAATCTCCTAAACCTGTATGGTTTAGGAGATATTCCCCTCGCAATGAGCCGCTGACTGCAGCGGCGCATGCGCACAGGGGATTCTCGGCTTAAGGCCGGGCAGACGCTGGACCTTGCCAGCAAGAAGTCTCCAGTGCTTTCTCCTGGAGTAACGACATTACGGCTCCGGCCACTCACAGCGATGGAGCCGTAATACACGGAAGCTACCTCGGCGTGGACCAGGTGAGTGACCGTCTCGTTCTAAGGTAAATATTTCATAATGAGCTAGTATGCGGTTTCCTCTATGCCATGCCTTCTCCAAAACTTGCCCCCCTGTGAGGGCTACTGATGTATTTGTGAACTTTTTGTGCTTTAAAATAAAAGTGGGCTACCAGGCCCTTAAATTCAGTTCTGGAATGGCCTTACTCACTAAAAATGCACATACCGCTGGAGTCTGATCACCCCAATCTTACAATATATATATATATATATATATATATATATATAGGATTACATTAAATAATCATTGATAACTACCTGACAGAGAGTTCTCTGTATTTTATGGATTCCAATAGTTATTCTCCTGCAGAAAGAATAGGCGTAAAATTACATAAGTGTGCCGCCAGTACAGCCAAAGAAGGAGGAAATAAAAATATAAAATTTAATCAAAATGATCTAAGTCTATAGGCTATGTTATCAGAGAGGAATTATAAATTACTGCAAGGATTATTGCAATTAACCTAATAATTAAGCAACAAAAATCGGCAAGAGAATAATACACTATAGTTACCCTTCCAAAGTGAATGTATTCCTTAAAATGGCATTTCAAACAATATTGATTATGAATACTTCAACCAAAAATATGATAAGAATATAGCTTGATATGATATTTCATCATAATCACGTCTTTCCGTATATTAGAGTGCATGTATGTGATTATATATATAATATACAAATATGAGAATGATGTTCCTTTTTATGCCCTCTTTACCAAAAAAAGAATGAGCCCCAATAGTGTCAATTGGTTTATCTCATCAAGTGATGTGATGCACATTATTTTTACTATTAAGGTTGCAAATGTACACATAATGACGACAAAGTTATTTTATGGATCTACAGCAAAACCTTGGATTGCGAGCATAATTCATTCTAGAAGTATGTTTGTAATCCAAAACACTTGTATATCAAAGCAAATTTTCCCATAAGAAATAATGGAAACTCAAATGATTCGTTCCACAACCATTTATTCATAAGTCCTTCAGTTTATAGTCCATATAAAAATATTATAGCAATGTGATAAGTTGTGTAACCATAAAATGTCCATCCACAAATGGAAGCCTCCCCAAGGGGATTAGACGCAAAATCCAGCAGGAGCTACAGAGTATAAGAGAGAAGAGAGGCACCTCTAAGTGTAGCAATATGGTTACAATTGATAAAGGTACAACATTTAGCAACTCACATGGTTAATGATTAAAAGAGGCCAATCTAAGTACAGTATGCAGGCACCTGGGGTAAATCGATCCACATAGACCATCCTCTGCACCGCCAGCTCTCGCCGATATCCGTCTGCAATCGTGACGGGGAAGACTACCCTGCAGTAGAGTGATCTGAAAGCGAGGCTTGAACTGCTTGTGGAAGGGACGACATCAATGGCGGTGAGGAGAATGGTCTATGTGGACAGCTTTACCCTGGATGCCAGCATACTTAGATGGGCCTCTTTTAATCATCAACCATGTGAGATTCTAAATGTTGTACCTTCATTAAATGTAACTATAATGATACACTTAAAGGCTCCTCTCTTCTTTTTTTATACCCAGTTGTGACATGACGCTACTTGTATATTAAGACATTGCTTGTATATCAAGTCAAAATTTATTTTAAAAAATAGCTTGTCTTGCAAAACGCTCTCAAACCAAGTTACACTTAAACCAAGGTTTTACTGTATAAACAGTATATTAAAAAATGTCTGCACATTTTTAGAGTAAACGGTTGTACAAAATTCCATGGGGTTTTGACTTATTTTGTCTACATAACATTGGAATTTAGAAACGTTTCCATGTTGACAAGTTCTCACCACCGGGGCAAACAGACAATGGGGGTTATTTACTAAAGGCAAATCCACTTTGCACTACAAGTGCACTGCCAGTGCACTTGAAAGTGCACTTGGAATTGCAGTCGCTGTAGATCCAAGGGGGACAGGCAAGGAAAATAAAAAACAGCATTTTAGCTTGCAAATGATTGGATGGTAAAATCAGCAGAGCTTTCCCTAATTTCAGATCTACCCCTCAGATTTAAATCGACTTCACTTCCAAGTGCACTTTCAAGTGCACTTGCAGTGCACTTGTAGTGCAAAGTGGATTTGCCTTTCGTAAATAACCCCCAGTGTCTCTTCAACAATACACATTTGTGAGACCTGGAGGCCCTCATTAACATTGATCAGATGCTCTTTGGTTCCCGGTGTTGTGTAAATACCAGAAACCCCAATGTTCAGAGACTAAATGGGTCCTTGTCTTTACATTTGTCTTGGAGCCTAATTGGAATCTGGTCTCATACAGTAGATTAAAATTGGAGAAATTATAAAATATCATTTTTCTATTCCAGAGAAACTCTAACATATTGTATAAACAATGTGTTCTTAATGTCCTGTTTCTGAAATTGTAGAAACAGTTTTGTGTAAACTTTGTTTAAAGTTGATATTTTATCTTGTATAGATTTGTTTCCCTAGATGATTGAAATGTCTACCTGTGCATTATATTAATGAAGTATATTAGTATTTGAGCATTTCTTTATCGCATAATCAAAATGTAACCTAAATGTGCTGTATTATGGGGAATGCAGTGTAATTTTTTTTATATACTACATCAACATTTTAATTAAGATCCATAATTAATGTCTAGCAATTATTTATGAAACCTTAATGTTTTTCCACAGTGCCGAAACATAAAATTTTAATAGTACAATTTGTTGTTATCTAAATCTCATGACTTTGGTTATTTAGGAATAAACTGGCTTATTTAGTCAGCTGCATAGACCGCTCTAAGGATCTCACAGTAAAGTTAACGGAGTAGATACAAAAGTAAGAATGTTATTTTGTATCCCTAAGCCCCCGTTTACATCGGCGCGACTTGACATGCGATTTCACAGGTCAAATCGCATGTGAAATTGTAGCCTATTGCCGCCAATGACACTGTCTCAATCGGTGCGTTTCCAACTTTGTGGCTCTGCACCGATTTCCAAAAGTAGTTCCTGCACTACTTTTGTGACTTTGTGGGCAGCTTTAATAGACATCTATGCATGAACTTGCACAGATGTCTATCAAGTCCCCCCCCAAAGTCGGACTGAAATGCGGCTTTGAAATCTCACTTGTGAACAGTGTTTATAAACAGTGTCAGATGGTCTGTTTTTTTACAGTAGCATCCGCAATTACAGCCATGTATGAAAATCTTTACATCCTCCAGTGTCTCTGGGACTGGACACAAACCGCAATTTTCCTTAATGGTACACAGGCAAATAACCTAACAGGTTTTAACCCTTTTCCTATTTTATCCAAAACAAAAAAAGTTTTAGCTGTACATTATATAGTGGAGTACAGAGGAAGAAGGAGAGGTGGGGGGACCCATCTATTTATACATCTACAGTGAGGAAAAAATAGTATTTAGTGGTTTTTGTACGTTTGCCCACTGACAAAGAAATGATCAGTCTATAATTTCAATGGTAGGTTTATTTTAAAAGTGAGAGACAGAATAACAAAATATATCCAGAAAAACGCATTTCAAAAAAGTTATAAATTTATTTGCATTTTAATGAGCGAAGTAAGTATTTGACCCCTATGAATCGGCAAGATATCTGGCTCCCGGGTCTCTTCTATACAGGTAATGAGCTGAGATAAGGAGCACTCTTAAAGTGAGTGCTCCTAATATCAGCTTGTTACCAGTATAAAAGGCACCTGTCTACAGAAGCAATCAATCATATTCCAATCTCTACATCATGGCCAAGACCAAAGAGCTGTCCGAGAATGTCAGGGACAAGATTGTAGACCTACACAAGGCTGGAATGGGCTACAAAACCATTACCAAACAGCTTGATGAGATGGTGACAACAGTTGGTGCAATTTATTCCCAAATGAAAGAAACACAAAATAATTGTCAATCTCCCTCAGTCTGGGGCTCCATGAAAGATCTCACCTCATATGCCCTGCACACACGATCAGGCTTTTGCCTGGTCAAATTACATCAGGATTCCATCAGAGTAAAATAGAACATGTTCTATATCTAAACTCTGATGAAATTCCTCAGAATATCCGATGAAAAAACTCAGATGGGGCTACACACGATCAAAATATCTGATGGAAAAAGTCTGTCTGACTTTTTCCATTGGAAATTCTGATCGTGTGTACAAGGCATTAGAGTTTCAATGATCATGAGAATGGTGAGGAATCAGCCCAAAACTACACAGGAGAATCCTGTCAGTGATCTCAAGGCATCTGGAACCATAGTCACCAAGAACATGAAGAACAGAAATTCTGCAGTTCCTGCAAGGTCCCCCTGCTTAAGAGCGCAGATGTACAGGCCCGTTTAATGCTTGATAATCAACATCTGAATTATTCAGAGGAGAACTGAGTGAAAGTATTGTGGTCAGATGAGATCAAAATCAAGCTCTTTGGCATCAACTCAACTCGCCATGTTTGAAGGAGGAGGAATTCTGCCTATGACCCCAAAAACACCATCCCCACCATTAAACATGGAAACATTATGCTTTGGGTGTGTTTTTCTGCCAAGGGGACAGGACAACGTCAGCACATTTAAGGGATGATGGATGGGGCCATGTACCATCAAATCTTGGTTGAGAACCCCCTTCTCTCAGCCAGGGCATTAAAAATGGGTCGTGAATGGATATTCCAGCATGACAATGACCCAACATACACAGCCAAGGCAACAAAGGTGTGGTTCAAGAACAAGCACATTAAGGTCCTAAAGTGGCCTAGCCAGTGTCCAGACCTTAATCCCATAGAAAATACATGGAGGGAGCTGAAGGTTCGAGTTACCAAATGTCAGTCTCAAAACCCTAATGACTCAGAGAGGATCTGTAAAGTGGAGTGGGACAAAATCCCTCCTGAGATGTGTGCAAACCTGGTTGCCAACTACAAGAAATGTTTAACCTCTGTTATCTCCAACAAGTCTTTTGCTGCCAAGTACTAAGTCATGTTTTGCGAAGGGGAAAAATACTTATTTCACTCATTAAAATGCAAATTAATTCATAACTTTTCTGAAATGCGTTTTTCTGGATATTTTTGTTATGTTGTCTCTCACTGTTAAATTAAACCTACCATTAAAATTATAGACTTATCATTTCTTCGTCATTGGGCAAACATACAAAATCAGCAGGGGATCATATACTTTTTTTTCCCTCACTGTACTTGAATCCTTGAGGGACATAAGTGCTTTTTGAATCCAGGTGAGAGCACACCCGGTGGAAGGGGAGCACGGAAATAAGAGAAGGTATATAGTATATGTGTGAAGACATTCATTATAATTTTTTGACTACACAGATTTTATTTGAATTTCAAGGACTTAATTTGCTTTGCGGTTTATAGACACTAATTGTTCTTGGGCTTTAAGCCATTGGTGTATATATACACACACAAAATATTTGTTATTTATTCATTTTTGGCGGTTAGATTTTTTGTTGTGGCGTTTAGTATAAGTGAATAATTCAGGATAGCACAGCACATTATGGTTTAATGTTTTACCACACGTAAATATATGGGAATGTGTTAGGTGCTAGCAGCTCACAGTATTATTTCAGTGCTCATAGCAGTTCACAACATTTGTGCTTATATTATTATTTCATACATGTTGTGATATTTTTGATACAGTTAGCGTCTGTTTTATTTTTCTTACAGGATCTTTGTGAATATGCAAGATCTATACAGTAGCATATATTAAGTCATACATACAGAATTCATAGCAGGTATACATTATTTGGTTTCTTGTAATATACATGATAATTTACAAGCAACACAAAGCACTAAAGAGAACACTTTGTCAACTTAATCTGCAAATTTCTCGTTGTATAATAACCTCCCACATAAGGATACATTATTTTATATTTCTTATACTGTATTTTAGGGTGACAGTTAATTTGCAATTTTATCACTAACCGCATCAGAAAAGGCTGTTCTGTCATCCAGCTATCTGTATCCACAGCAGAATGTAGCAATGATATTCAGTAACAGAGCCCTGAAGTTGTGATATTTACATGCTGTATCATTTTACAGCACTCATATAATGAGAAATAAGCCTGAGAGGATTGTAAATTTACAGGTTTCTACAGGGTTGGTTCTGGCAGCTAGATGTACATTTTCAAAAAGAACAGAAGAGTAAATGGCAAAAAAATGTCAATTCCATCTCTTGATATAACCTCTTCAGCTGTTCTACATGACATTTTATTTATGCTGAATGCAATGTTAGGTTTTTAGCATCACTCTCACCCTTCAAAAACTGTATGCACACATCTATTGCAGTAAAAAAAACTCATGACTCCACTAAGCCATCCATTGAGCAATTTACACTTGCCTCTTATTTTGGTGACCATTGTACAATTTTGGATTTCCCACTACTTTCTGTCCCTGTGATGAGAGCAAACTGAGCAAGTGGATCTGTCTAGTGGAGACCCAGAGTTTTAAGAAAAAGTTTAGGCTCTTCATATACGCTTATGATGTTAGGCTTTACAAAGCTAAAATTAGACACCAAAATAAAATTCATTATTTAAGCAGAAATTATATCAAAGTTGCACTGCTAATGGAGCTTAAGAAACTACCATTTATAACAGAATATTGATCTTTTTATGATAGAATTCTCCCTAGGCTCATTGCCTCTTTAATAGATTTTTATGCAGTGGGTTGAGACCGTAAATGGTACATAGAGTTTGGAAAGTCAATTACAAGGCTTTAGTCTTGATAACATATTTCCTATTTTTTTTTTTTTTTTTATGACATTAAACATACACTGAAAAAGCTTTGAGATAGGGAACATAGCCTACAGCTGGCCATAAACTAGTAGAATTGTGTAAAAAAATTAAACATTTGTTCAATTTTCGAATCATTGGTGAGGCAGTTCAACGTTCATTCAATTGTAGTGACCAGAAATTTTAAAGTAAGCAAGAGAGAATTTTTTTCTTGAATAAACGCATTTCTAACAGTGAATGTGTTTTTTGTTCAGGAAAGTTGATTCATTTTAAAATCAAATGTTAAAAGCAAATTTAATTTTGAAGTACCTTTGAAACGACATTTGTCACAAAATTTAATATACTGATGAGTTTTTTTTTGTACAAATTTTCATACACAAATCTGCTAGTGTATGGCCAGTTTAACCACTGTTCCATCCAGACATTATGGTAATGCACCAGTTAACCTCATTCCCCTTGGTTGCTTATCTGGTGATCTCAGACCTTCTGCTTGTGATGTAAATGCATTCAATGCAGACCCTGTGCTGTCTTTAAGAAGGCTTGATGTAAAAATGTTCATCACAGCCTCCTGTCAGACTCAGACCTGATTGCAATTGGTGACATGGGAGGCATTGATACAGCATAGGTCTCAGGAAATACACTGCCATTGACCTTTTGAAGTCCTCTCTGGATCTGGATTGTAGTGTATTAGAGCATACATTAAGGTAAATTAACAGAATTTTCTTATTTTAGAGTGGTTCCAGTCCTACTCAATAATTGCTTTTAAAAATACAACAATAGTGGCACAAAAACTGTAGTGTACAAAGTGAAAGCAAATCCATACAAGTCCTTTGAGCTATATGGCTCTTATGCCTCGTACACACGGGCAAACATGTCCGCTGAAAACGGTCCGCCGTACCGTTTTCAGCGGACATGCCCACAGGGAGATTTCTGTATGATGGCTGTACACACCATCATACAGAAATGAGAGTCAATCCGCGCGGACAGACAGCGCGGTGACGTGTTCGCGCCGTTGCCACGGCGACGTGCGCGACGCTGAAAGGTCAATGCTTCCACGCATGCGTCGAAGTCATTCGACACATGCGAGGGATGGCGGCCACTCGGACATGTACGCTAAGTCTGTACAGACGACCGAACATGTCCGACGGACAGGATTCCAGCGGGCATGTTTCTAAGCAAGTTTAGAAACATTTGTCCGCTCGAAAACGGTCTGGCGGGCAAATGTACGCTGGAATCCTGTCCGATCAGCCATACACATGACCGAACATGTCTGCTGAAACTGGTCCGCGGACCAGTTTCAGCAGACATGTTCGGTCGTGTTAGTGTGAAGTAACAGTCTTTTTTCCCAGGGCAGCCTTGCGGAGGGAGCTGAAGCAAGACTCCAAATCATGTAAAAATATTAAACAGAAAGACGGGCGCCACTTGAATAAAACTGTGTAATTTAATAGCACAAATGCATTAAAACACTCACATAGAGGTATCTTTATAAAGGCATGGTGATGTCCTGTGAAGAAGCACTCTTCGTTCAGGTCAGCAGTCTTGAGATGTCCCTGTGACGCTGTGTAGCCGTGTTGAGACAAGCTGGTGTTCTGTCCAGCAGGTGACTTCCGGGTCTTTCAGGTAACGACCAGACCGAGGTCTGGAATGCAATCTTCAGGGCTCGGACGAATGCTGGACCGCATGGAGTCCATACTCCATACAGTAATGGAGGCTTACATTAGCAGGGGCAAACAATTATGTATATCAACAAGAAAACACATATGTGATATATAATAAGTGTATATATATATATATATATATATATATATATATATATATATATATATAAATACTGTGTGTGTGTGTGTATGTTGTGAACTTTGGGGGTCTTTAAGCTCCGCGAGACAAGTGCGTAAAACCGTGTCAGTAAAGCAAAGGGTCTTTATTGGTGACCAAACAAAACAAAATAAAGCTTTTCTTCAGCATCCAAAACGTCACAACAAAAGTCCTGCTTGTTTCCAGCATAAATGAAAAAAAAGTCTTTCTTCAGAAAAACAACCAAAAGAAAGGCACATACGTTTTTAGTAAGAAGTCCTCCAGACCTTCCCTGCAGACACAGCTTCACTTCCAAACTACTCAAAAGTCCTCTCTGAGCAGCTAGCAGACTTCCATCTTGTCCTCACAGGTGCACTCTCCCAACTCACTCACTCCCTCCAGCATCACTTCCTGCTTTAATGGGTGGTTGTCTGAGAGATTTTAACCCCTTGTGCGCTGGCTTCCAGGGTTTAGGAGTGGAGGCTCCATCCCACCCAAATAACACTTTGGAGCCTCCAAAATTCCAGGCCCCAAACTACTTTATTAAGATAGAGAAGACTGCAAGCCAGTCCTCTCTGAATTAGCGCCTGCCTGGAACTTTTCACCCACTTTTGGGTGACCCCCTGAACCTTCTACCTCTATTTAAATGGACCATAGTCCAAACAGTGGTGCCGTATAGCACCCGTCCAGGACCCACCCCCGGTGTCCTGTACATATCCCCCCCCTCTGCCTCAACGCGGAGGTGTTGGAGGCAACAGTAGACACCATACAATGGACTCGGGAGAGGGCATCGGCATTCTGATGTTGTCTCCCGGGTCTGTGCTCTACCATGAAATTGAACTCCTGCAGAGACAGAAACCACCTTGTTACCCTGGCATTGGTGTGTTTGTTCTGTCTCATCCACGTAAGAGGAGCATGGTCTGATATAAGGCGAAACTTCCTACCTAGGAGAAAATAACGTAGGGAGTCCAAAGCCCACTTGATGGCAAGACATTCGCGCTCCACCACCGCATAGTTTTTCTCAGCTGGCGTCAGTTTCCTACTAAGAAAAACTATTGGATGCTCCTCTCCGTTGATTTCTTGAGACAGAACTGCTCCTAGCCCTTCACTTGAGGCATCTGTCTGCACTATAAAATCCTTAGAAAAATCTGGCGCCACAAGCACCGGATCCTGGCAGAGTGCGGTCTTAAGCATTTGAAAAGATTTTTCAGCCTCGGCATTCCATTTAATCATGACCGACTTTCGGCCTTTGGTGAGGTCAGTTAGCGGTGCCGCAATGGTGGCGAAGTTGGGGACAAACCTCCTATAGTACCCAACTAGGCCTAAAAACGCTCTGACCTGTTTCTTTGTTAGGGGGCGGGGCCAGCCCTGTATGGCCTCTACCTTGCTCATTTGGGGCTTCACTAACCCTCTACCTACAATGTATCCTAGGTACTTGGCTTCCTCCACCCCAACCGCACACTTCTCTGGATTGATGGTGAACCCCGCTCTTCTCAAGGAGTCTACCACTGCCTGTACCCGGGGAAGATGGGAATCCCAGTCCGTGCTGAAAATGACTATGTCATCCAGGTAAACGGAGGCATACCGTAGGTGTGGACGTAAAGTTTTGTCCATGGCCCTTTGGAATGTGGCGGGGGCGGAGTGAAGACCAAACGGCATTCTTTTATACTGGAAGTGACCTTCCGGGGTAGAGAAAGCTGTTTTCTCTCTGGCCTCCTTGGTCAGGGGAATCTGCCAGTAACCTTTTGTGAGGTCCAGCGTGGTGATGTACCTGGCAGGACCCAATCTCTCAATCAGCTCATCTACCCGTGGCATGGGGTATGCATCGAACTTGGAGACCTCGTTGAGTTTTCTAAAATCGTTGCAGAAGCGGAGAGTACCATTGGGTTTGGGCACCAACACGATCGGACTGGACCACTCGCTCTGCGACTCTTCGATGACCCCAAGTTCGAGCATCCTTTTAACCTCTCCAGACACTGACACTCTATGAGCTTCTGGGATACGGTAGGGTTTAAGCCGGATTTTCACCTTGGGCTCAGTCACAATGTCATGCTCAATGACGTTGGTGAGCCCTGGCAACCCTGAAAACATGTCCCTATTCCTTTGCAGAAATTCTTTTACTTGCTGGGTTTGGGGCCTAGTTAGGGTAGCCGCAACCTGCACCAGGTCGATCCCTACATGGTCCCCTGACTGTACCGCCACCACCGCGGACACCGATTCTCTGTCTCTCCAGAGCTTCAACAAATTTATGTGATAAATCTGGTAGGGTTTTCTTTTTCCTGGTTGGTGTACCTTATAGTTTACCTCACCCACTTTCTCTACTACTTCAAATGGACCTTGCCACTTGGCCAAGAACTTGCTCTCCACTGTGGGTATTAGGACAGCTACCCTGTCTCCTACTTGTAACTGTCTCACTTAAGCCGACCGATTATATACCCTTCTTTGGGCATCCTGAGCCTTCTGCATGTGCTCTCTCACCATCGGCATCACTTTAGCCACCCTTTCTCGCATTTGAGAAATATGCTCTACCACGGTTTTGTGCGGGGAGGACTCACTTTCCCACGTTTCCTTTACCAGATCAAGCAACCCCCGGGGCCTTCGTCCGTACACTAGCTCAAATGGCGAGAAACCCGTGGATGCCTGTGGTACCTCCCGGATAGCGAACAACAGGGCAGGGAGTAACCTGTCCCAATCTTTCCCGTCTTTCTGGACCACTCTTTTTAACATGGACTTTAGAGTTTTGTTAAACCTCTCAACTAGGCCATCGGTCTGCGGGTGATAGACGGACGTCCGCAACTGCTTAATCTGAAACAGCCTGCACAAGTCCGCCATCACCTTTTACATAAAAGGGGTGCCCTGATCCGTTAGTATTTCCTTGGGGAACCCAGTACGTGAGAACATTTGAAATAACTCCCGGGCAATGGCCTTAGAGGACGTTTTTCTCAATGGGACTGCTTCTGGGTATCTAGTGGCGTAGTCTAGGATGACCAATATGTATTGGTACCCCCTTGCCGACTTTACCAGGGGTCCCACAAGATCCATAGCGATCCGCTCAAATGGGACCTCAATAATTGGCAAGGGTACTAGGGGGTTTCTATAGCGGGGCACTGGGGCAGTTATCTGGCAAACAGGACAAGACTCACAATATAAAGAAAGATCAAGAGATAGATCCTACCATGATCGATCACCTTACAGGAGAGAGGATTATTTTGCTTACCCCCCTAGATCATACGGTACACCAGGTGGACCACGTACACCTCGATATGATTATCCATCTAGGACCCACGAGTCCCATTATGGTTATATGGGAAGGGATGACGACCATTTTGATCGACCACCCTATAATTATAATCAAAATCTGCCCAAGTCCACCCACCCGGGGGATTTTCACAGGGGACCAGAGAACTTCCCCAGGGGAGACGAACGAAACGGGGGACGAGAGGGGGGAGGAGGGCCAGGAAGAAAAAGGAGAAGAGTATAACATTGGCGGGAATTTTTAACTTAAGTTCAGCTGAATTTACCAATGCAGAGAAAGTGGTTTTAGACAAGGGCTTAAAATTTGTCCCATCCAGAACTCTCAATAAATTTAATACTTTTATTGATGTACAAAAGTTCGTGAGAAAAATGAATATCCAAAGGTATTTTATTTCCAATCCCTGTAGACCGAGTCTCCCAGAGGTTACTACAGAGATTATACATACGGGGCTTTCTAACCCTTCCCTCTTTAACCCTTCATGTCCAATAGCACCTAGTGTCAAAGTGTTCAGAGATTTAGTCATCAAAGATTTGGAAGAACTTCCTGTCAAAAGGAATTATTCTGACCCTAACATTAAACTTGGATTAAAGACATTATGTGAAAGGAGGGATCTGGTGATCCGTCCTGCGGACAAGGGAGGAGGGATAGTGGTTCTTGACAAAACTGCTTATAACGAAGAGATGTATAATATTCTGGGGGACAGTTCCACATATATTAAATTACCCTCGAACCCCACTTCTAAATTTAAGGTTTCTTTGAAAAAACTTATTGATATGGGGGCTAGAAAGGGAATATTGGACAATAAAGAGAAGAGTTACCTTGTGCCTAAGGTTCCGCGTATACCAGTCATGTACTACTTGCCCAAAGTACACAAAAATAGTACCCGTCCACCAGGGCGGCCTATTGTAAGTGGCATTAATTCAATAACATCCAGAGTAGGGAAATACATAGACTACCATCTCCAACCTATTGTGAAAAGTATACCCTCCTACTTGAAGGACACCAGACACACTATCGCCAAATTACAAGAGGTACCCTATACGGAGGACCTTTTATTAGTCACAGCTGATGTGGCCTCGTTATACACCAGTATCGCCCATCATTTAGGTTTTCAAGCTGTTGACCGCTTTTTGGATAGAGTAGAAACTATTCCTGTGATACAGAAGTTATTCATCATGGACCTGTTGAGGTTCGCAACTTCTCACAACTATTTCTGGTACGGAGGTGACTTTTATCTACAAGAGAAAGGTGTAGCCATGGGGGCCAAGTTTGCCCCCAGTCTGGCTAATATTTTTATGGCCAAATGGGAGGAGGATGTCGTCTATGCTCTAGAGCGACCTGAGATCGTTCTGTGGGCTCGATATATAGACGACATCCTCCTCCTATGGAAAGGGGATCGTACCTCCCTTGATACCTTCATGACTATCTTGAATGACAATCAAGTTGGGATTTGTCTCTCTTATGAGGCGAGTCCCTTAAGTATACACTTCCTTGACCTTGAAATCTTTGTTGAAAACCATCAACTTAAAACTAGGACATACTTCAAAAGCACGGACCGCAACGGGTTCATCCCACAGGACAGTTGCCATCACCCGTCCTGGCTAGGCTCGGTGCCCCGTAGCCAGATGCTTAGACTAAGAAGGAACTGCTCTAACTTAAATGATTTCAAGGTCCAGGCACAAACTTTGAAAGAAAGGTTTGTGGAAAAGGGATACTGTAAGCTGGCCATAGAAGAAGAAATTAAGAAAATCTCTATAGTAGATAGGTCCACATTAACTGTGGAAAGGGTTAAAATAGCACAAGATAACAAATTTAAACACTCGTTCTTCACCACTTTTTCCACCCAATACAGACAAATTAAAAGTATCATTCAAAAACACTGGGCAGTTTTGAAAAATGATCCCTTGTTGGGACCGGTTCTTCCTGCACAAGCAGGTGTGATTTATAGAGGGGCTGTCCCTCTAAGAAATCAACTTGCGCCAAATATACCAGACCCTCCAGGAAAAATTTCCTTTTTCCCTTTATCCAAAGGCTATCACCCTTGTAGAAAGTGTAAGGTATGCTTACATAATTCTAATAAGAGAAAAACAGTTAGCTTTACATCATCAGTAACCGGTTTTGTATTCCCCATGAAAATATTTTCCACGTGTGCTACCAAACACGTGGTGTATCTCATTACCTGTCATTGTGGGAAACAATATGTGGGCCGCACTATTAGAAGTTTCACCATAAGGGTAGGGGAACACATAGCCAAAATCAAGAAGGGGTGCACAAAACATACTGTACCCAGGCACTTTCTTGAACAGCATAATAAAAGAATTGAGGGGACGACCTTTCAGGTTATTGACCACTTCGTTCCTCACTGGAGAGGTGAGCCCAGTGTTCGGGGTGTATCAAAGCTTGAGGTCTTCTGGATCTACCAATTGAAGAGTTACGTCCCCCACGGCCTTAATGTGGAGTGGGACGTCAACTCCTTCATCAACCAGTCCTGATTTATATGACCAGTATTAACATATTGGAATTTTATAAGTCACTGTATATTTTTTCTATATATTTTTTCTGTTTTTTGAATAATCTTTCCATTTTTCTACTTACTCCCAGGACACCATCTACAATCCAAAAAGTAATTTTTAATTTTAATTTTCATAGATTATTAATAGCTTAATAATATGGGACGATTTAAATGGTCATTATTTTCATCATTTTCGTTTTTGACCACTAGATGGCGCCTACATATGAGAGTTGTGTTATGTAGCAGCCCATGAATATAGGTGGTATGGTAATTTCATTTACCAATTCCCACCACCAGGAGGCCCTCCATACATGTCTCTATGTTCTAGCCATCCTTTATGTTCCCTTTCCTCTGATATTTTCCCTGTTACATCTCCACTGATCGCCCTGTGATCCATTATAGATCAATGAACCTCCTCCACGCACTAATTTGCAGGTGCTGTTGTGTTTATACACGGGCACAACGTCTGCATATCTCCTTACTATGGAGCTGTGTCATGAGGGGGCGGGGCTAACGTCGGCCTATGATGCGCTCTGCCTCTCTAGACTCACACATGCTGGGACTGGTGCTGATTGGCTCATCCTCCTGGAAGGGAGGGGAGCTGAGGGGAGATCATGTTGATGGGCTGATACACAGGAGATGTCACTTCCGGGCGCCTGGAGCGCTTGTAACATACACAGGAAAGACAGGGGTTTTTTAACCATTGGATTGAATAGATGTCATTTCCGGGCGCCTGGAGCGCACGCCTACCGGAAATGCCAGCAATTGGAACGCACGCCATTAACGATGAGTGCTGGTCCTATGGGGGTAAGTAGAGATGGTATTTAAAGCGCAGGGGGAGAAGATGATTCAGATATGCACCCCAGTAGAAGTATTTTGATACGAAACCGGTCGGGCATCTGATCATATCCATCCCACACTGCGCACAGCTACTTTTATCCTTCTCTGAAGTGTGTGTGCCTTGATGCTAAGATTGCTTTTGCAGTGCTTCTTTCTTTTTTGGTGTGATAATGGTTTATTGAGAATCCCTTATTTGAGACTTTTGGGAGCTTATCCTTATTTTTGAAAATTTTTAATAAATTTTTTATGCGATGAGGAGGTGTTTTTTCTTTTCTTTTTAATTTATACTGGTACACTGGATCCCCTGAGAACTCCAACTACCTCCAGGAATATCATCATCACTGTCACCAGTTCCAGATCCCTGGTTCAATCAGAGTGGAAAGGTCCTACCGGAAAAGCGCTTTAGGAGTGTCTGGAGAGTTACCCCTGTAAGGCAATCGGCCTACGCAAGCCTTGAAGACCCCCCACCGTATGGTGAGATGTGGGTCTACTCCATCCGGTAAGGGTACAACTTATTTATTTCTACTGCTGATTTTGTCTGGAGATAATACACCGTTTACCATAAAGATTGATGTTCCCTGGGACTGTATAAACTTTATGCATACAAATTATTTATATGCACTAAATGGGACTTCATGGTTCATGACAACCATTGTTCTTTTCTACTTTGACACTTTATGAATATCACAGTTACTTGTTTTCATTCATGTGCACAGTTTTTTACATTGTGGATTTCACTTCCCTGTTGATTGGAAATGTGGTTTGAGTCGATACACTCATTATTCACGATTTATTGATCCGGGTACTCACCTGATTGTGGGGGAGTCTCCTTGATCTCTTCATATGTACTCACTGTCCAAGTCTCATTGATTTTGTTGAGTCTGATACTGCCTTACAGGGCATTTGTGTTTTTATTGGCGCCACATTTTTCTTTATATAAGACTCACAATATCTTTTAACCTCAGCCTTCACCCCTGGCCAGTAAAACCGATCGGTTATCCTGGCCTCCGTTTTCTCCGCCCCCAGGTGTCCTCCCAGTGCGTCGTTGTGGGCTAGATCAAGGAGCATCCGCCTATACGGTTGAGGGACCAGCAACTGCTCTATGGGTTCCCCTCGGCTCTCAGCCACACGATAGACTAGGTCCCCCTTCAACGCAAAATGAGGAAACCTCTGATCTGCACCTGGTATTTGTGAAACCCCATCAATGACAGAAACCTGCTCTCGAGCGTTCACTAAGGTAGGATCCTGTAACTGGGCGGTGCCAAACGCACCCCTGGGTACATCCAGGTCTGGATGCACTGGCCTTGGGGATGTTTCCCCCTCACCCTCCTCAATCGGGGAGAGCTCCTCGTCATCCTCCCCCAGCATGACTTGTAATGGGGAGACTCCCCCCCCCCCTCAGAGTTCAACTCGGTTTTGAGACCTGACACAGGACCACTATTATTAGAACTAAGATTCTCTGCAACGTCATTATCACCAACAGGTATTTCCACATTAGAGGGGTGTGTTGTGGAGGTTTCAGGCCCGGATCCCCCGGACTCTGTCCCTTCCAAGCTCAGTGTCCCCAGTTCTCCTGGCAGACCCGTCTGTACCTGGTCCCATAGTTCCAAAAATAGTGGACAGTCCCGCCCCACTATGATGTCATGTATCAAGCTTTTTACCACCCCAACCTCCTGGGTAACCGAGGTATGGCCATAGGACACAGTTACCGGGACCAAGGGGTACTCCTTGGTGTCCCCATGGATACATACTACCCGTAGAGTCTTAGTTACTGGGCCTATCCTCCCAAGCACCCTGGCATGTACGAGTGTGACCATGCTGCCGGAGTCCAGTAGAGCCCTGGCAGGAAGGTGGTTCACCCACACTTCGCACTCAAACCGTCCTGCAGCCAGGTCAAGATGAGTGGTACACACACTTCGCACATAGAAGGAGCTTCTCCGACCAGTTCCGCACTCCATAGGCTCCTCCTGCAGTGGGCATTGTGCCCGGGTATGCCCCCAGGACCGACATCGCCAACATTGTATGTCTCCCATCTTTGGTACAGGAACCGACCTCCGTGGTTCTAGGGCAGATGGTGTAAACCTGCGGACGCCAACATCTGGCAAGGCTTCTCTCCTCAGGTTGGTGACTGGTCTGGGTGTCCTTGGCGTGGGTTCTCGACGCTTGGTAGGCCCAAGCAGGTCCTCCACCACGGTATACCGTTCAACCAGCTCGACCAGCTGGTCAGCATTAGTAGGGTTTCCATGGCTTACCCAGCGCTGTAGGTCATCTTGTAGGGACCGTAGGTACCGGTCCATCACCACTCGTTCCACCATTTGTGGACCTGACAACTTTTCTGGCTGCAGCCATTTTTTAACCAACTGAATTAGTTCATGCATTTGGGACCTGGGGGGTTGGTCAGGTTTGTACCGCCAGCGATGCACCCTTTGAGCCCGGACGGCTGTGGTCACTCCCAGGCGGGCCAGGATCTCGGTTTTTAGACGCTCATAGTCCCTGATGTGCTCAGCTGGGAGGTCAAAATAGGCTTTTTGCGGGTCACCAGTGAGGAAAGGGGAGATAATGCCAGCCCATTGGTCCCGGGGCCACCCCTCTCTCTCTGCTATCCTTTCAAAGGTGGTGAGAAAGGCTTCCACGTCATCGCTGGGCGTTAGTTTTTGCAAAAAATGGCTGGCCCTCACAGACACTGGGTTGCTAGTGGCAACGACCGCTTGCACTTGTCCCTGAGCCAGCTGCTGTACGGCCTCCTGCAAGGCAGCCACCTGTGCTTGAGTGGACTCCTGCTGGGCCGTAAACTGGGCGGATAGCAGCCGTGTATTTTCCTGCTGCGCAGCTATAGCCTGTGCCAGGGCCTGCTGCTGCTGAGCCATCGCTTCCTCATGGCGACGGTTTGACTCTGCTGACGCTTGCTGTTGGGCCACAGTGGCTTGCTGCTGGGTCACAGTGGCTTGTGCCAAAGCCTTAACGACCTCCTCCATGCCTTTGTCTGCTGTTTGTAACGCCTGGGCAGACTTCACCCAAGACATGCCATAAGTATACTGTCTTTTAAATGTCAGTTTTAAACGGTTTTTGCGCCTGCAAATGCACTTTGCCCGCATTCGACACCAGTTGTGAACTTTGGGGGTCTTTAAGCTCCGCGAGACAAGTGCTTAAAACCGTGTCAGTAAAGCAAAGGGTCTTTATTGGTGACCAAACAAAACAAAATAAAGCTTTTCTTCAGCATCCAAAACGTCACAACAAAAGTCCTGCTTGTTTCCAGCATAAATGAAAAAAAAGTCTTTCTTCAGAAAAACAACCAAAAGAAAGGCACATACGTTTTTAGTAAGAAGTCCTCCAGACCTTCCCTGCAGACACAGCTTCACTTCCAAACTACTCAAAAGTCCTCTCTGAGCAGCTAGCAGACTTCCATCTTGTCCTCACAGGTGCATTCTCCCAACTCACTCACTCCCTCCAGCATCACTTCCTGCTTTAATGGGTGGTTGTCTGAGAGATTTTAACCCCTTGTGCGCTGGCTTCCAGGGTTTAGGAGTGGAGGCTCCATCCCACCCAAATAACACTTTGGAGCCTCCAAAATTCCAGGCCCCATACTACTTTATTAAGATAGAGAAGACTGCAAGCCAGTCCTCTCTGAATTAGCGCCTGCCTGGAACTTTTCACCCACTTTTGGGTGACCCCCTGAACCTTCTACCTCTATTTAAATGGACCATAGTCCAAACAGTGGTGCCGTATAGCACCCGTCCAGGACCCACCCCCGGTGTCCTGTACAATGTGTGTGTGTGTGTGTGTGTGTGTGTATATATATATATATATATATATATATATATATATATATACACACACACAGTTATGAAATCCCATTAATTGCTTTTACTGTGTGTGTGTGTGTGTGTGTGTGTGTGTATATATATATATATATATGTATATATATATATATGTGTATATATATATATATGTGTATATATATATATGTGTATATATATATATATATATATATATATATATATATATATATATATATATATATACACACACACACAGTTATGAAATCCCATTAATTGCTTTTACTTGTTGATAGAATTTGCTGGATATTGTGTAAAGTTATCCTAGGCTGCAAGGGAAACCACTCCGTTGAAACAAAATTCCTGTTAAAGAGGTGTGCAATAGGAAGCTCCAGTGGGACCATATGGAAAATAAAATGGCATACTGTTTTGGGACAACCCCTTTTATGTGGAAAGCACACTTTACCCCATGAAATCATAATATTAACCCAACCTATGGGTGGAACAATGGCTACCAGATTTTCTGTTTATTAGAGTACCATCCTTTCCATTGTCTGCTGATGAAAGAACATAACCTTGCAGTTCCTCAGTGTTAGACAGTAAGCATAGTTCAATGTAATAGAAGCTGACACACAGCTTGGGAAACCTTTCTCAGTCCTGAAGATAAGAAAGACAATATGAGGAGAGATTTCAGGCATTTCCCTATAGTATAAATATTTAAAAATATATTTCTTTTTAGAATTTAAGACATTACTGGACATTTTTTTGTACATATTTTCCATGTTGATTTAATGTAATGTTACAACTGCTCAGGTGAACACCTTATTTAGCAGAGGACTAAGCTGCCATTGGTAGCTGCTGCAATTTTTTTTTTTTGTGTTAAATATCTTTGTGCTCTGTAACATGGCAGCAGAGGAATTCACACTACAGACAGGCTGATTAAAATCTTCATACAATATGTTGAGTGAACATTCACTTAAATAATCCAATGATCTTGAAAGCAAATTCATATTTATTTGTTTTTTCTGCATGTGAATCGATAATTGGAGTGAATATTTACACAATTTATTGTGCGGACATTCTCAACTTCCATAGTAAATCAGCAAGTGTGCACAAAACATTCTTTTAATGAAATGTTAGAATTGCTTATGTGCCTGCCACCAGACAATCAAGAAGAGATGGGTGTTCATTCTGGAGAGCCTACATGTAGAAACTGATATCTCCTATGAAAAAGTGATACTGTATATGTTTACGTTTTTCTGGGCCATGGGAACAAAGAGTATGTGTATATACTGTGCTGTGTGTGTATATGTATGTGTGTGTGTGTGTGTGTGTGTATATATATATATATATATATATATATATATATATATATATATATATATATAAAATGTGTGTGTGTGTGTGTGTGTATATATATATATATATATATATATATATATATATATATATATATATATATATATATATATATATAAAAATATATTTTACATCAAAGGACTCAGATTTGTTTAATTATTGTGTTATGTTCTATCTCCAGGTGATTGGACATTGGAAAAAAAGCAAAGCTGAAACCCAGGCGTGCATAAATCCCCCTCTGTTCACACATTTGTTGTCCACCCCTTATGGAATTGCTTTTTGACTTCCCATTGGCTTAACAACCAATCCTGTGTCTCGTTATGTACAAGATAGAAAAAAAAAGGGATTTCTGACTTCCCTTTTAAAATCATTTTCTTGAAAGTACAGTATTGGGCAAAAGTATTAGGCAGGTGTGAAAAATGCTGTAAATTAAGAATGCTTTCAGATATAGAAGTGTTAATAGTTAATAGTTTATTTTTTATCAATTAACAGATTGGAAAGTAAATCAACAGAAGAGAAATCCAAATCAAATCAATATTTGGTGTGACCATCCTTTGCTGAGTTTCACCGAAAACAATAAAGTCAGCAGCTACAAATACTGCAGCTGCTGACTTTTAATATAAGGACACTTGCCTGTCCTGGGTGCCCGCGATGTCGGCACCCGGAGCCGATCTTTCCCTTGGCTCTCGGGTGGAGGCACCGCTATCTTCGGAAAGGGAATCAGGAATTGAAGCCTTGTGGCTTCACTTCCTGGTTCCCTACTGCGCATGCGCGAGTTGCACTGTGTGGTCCCGCCGGTCCCTGCTGTCTTCTGGGACCTGTGCGTCTCCCAGAAGACAGCAGGGGGATGGAGTAGGTGCCGGACGTGGCGTAGGTCACTGTGGTTATCTTTGCTCAAAAGTGGGAGAAAATACCTGTATTACTCAGGTATCTTCTCCCTCTTCCCCCCTGAAAGGTGCCAAATGTGACACCGGAGGGGGGGATTCCAAAAAGCGAAAGTTCAATTTTTGTGTGGAACTCCACTTTAAGTTATTCTAGGTACACTTGCACACAGTTTTTGAAGGAACTCTGCCATTTTTTTCCAGGCATTTGGAGAACTATCAACAGATCTTTTGTGGATGTAGGCTGCCTGAGAACCTTCTGTCTCTTCATAGACAGACTCGATAATGTTGAGATCACAGCTCTGTGGGGGCCAAGCCATCACTTCCAGGACTCCTTGTTTTTTTTTATTACACTGAAGATGGTTTTTAATGACACTGGCTACATGTACCTAGAATAATTTATGCTTTTGAAGGAAAAGGGTGGTCACATCAAATATTGATTTGATTTAGATGTATCTTCTATTTGTTTACTTTGCATTTTGTTAATTGATAAAAATAAATGAGTATCCCTACTATTTCTAAAAGCAATTTTTCATTTACAGCATTTTTTAACACATGCCTAAAACTTTTGCACAGTACTGTACATCACAGGACACAGGCTCCACCTCTTTGTTTATGATCACTCCATGTTTTACTTGCTAAAGAACTAAATGCAAGTTTGAGTGCAAGGGGATATGCAGGGCTGGGTTTCAGCTTTGCATTTTTCCAGTGTCCAAATACCTGGCAAAGATGTCTGCCCACTCCCTATGAGTATGCAGATGTGCCCCAGGGCATAGGTCTGGAGAAATCCCTGTGGCACATCTGCACATGCATGTGGTTGCTCGGAGTAATCTGCATATTTGTTTGTTTCCTGTGCAGATGCAAAGACTGCCGCCAGAGAAGTTTGAACCCTTCTCTGTCGTTGCTTGTACAAAATCACCTGCACATTGGCAAATGTGTTGATGGGCTATGCCAAGGTTTCAAGGCCTTGGGTACATCTGTGCATGTGTGATTACAGTGGTGCCTGAGGTGCGGAGATATCTTGGAGGCAGACTTTGCTTTCTGCAAAGTTCTGCTTTGAAGAAATAGTAATTTTTACTTTGTTTACCAACCAAACAACAGCAAACATGTCTAGTGCCATTTTCTTCCACAGCACTCAAAAAAGTTTATAAAAACTATTAGTTATTCACAGAGAAATTAGGGTACTTATATGCCATCGTATGGCATGTAGAGCATGTGAGCTTTTATCGTGCATATAAGTACGTTCATGGATGATGCTCTGGCTCTAAAGGTCATAAAGTGGAATCTGGAATCAGTAAAGTTTATTGGTGGATAATGGGTTAAAGGCAGGGAGAGGAGCACAACCCAGAAGCAGTAGCCGGTTCCTATGTTACTTATTTTTAAAAGACATGTTATTGAAATTTAATTAGAGGCTCTGAGCATTCTATCTGACATGGGCAATGTTGTCCCTTGTCTGACAAATCTATAAAGAGGGAATTGTAGTAGCTGTGCAATGAGGTTGAATTTGAGTTTGCAGGTCTTTTAGGAGGATTATCTGTTTATTTTTTTTTCTGTGTCATTGGTGAAAGTAAAATAAGTTGGTCACAGCTGATTTCTAAGTACTAAGAGCAATTACTACATTCAGGTAGAGACAAAAGCTGAACTGTGAAGCTGTGTATTCCCTGGGGAGAAAAAAAGCTGGATGTGACTGTTGTAATTCTTATATTTTGCTCTAACTTCTAATTGCAAGGCTTTGCAAGTTTTGTTTGCTTCATGTCAGTTGATAGTCATCCATTCTTGCAACTCTATTAGGTTGGAATTTATAGCTAGTGATGAGATTAAATACTGGGTTTAAAAATAAATATAGATATATATCAGCTGTATAACAGCCATAGTTTAGTGATACTGATTCAGAGTAGCTAAGCCTAGATATACTCTATGATCAATCAGCCAAGATGGATCACTTTGCCATCAATACCACAGGACCCCTTTATGTAATGATTAAAGTTGTAGGTGCATGGGGCCCACGTGAAGGGAATTTTGACAGACAAGTTTTGTTGACATGAAGCTCGATAGATTCATGGTCTTGAGGACACTTTTGTTCCAGGATTAGATGTGACTTTGGGCTTTTTTGAAGTGCTTAGACTCCCATGTCTACTGTGTGCAGTGCCATTTGTTTATAATGTTGTTAAACTCAAAGTTTTCACAGTATCTAGCCTGATTGGGCGTTTTTTTTAATTAAAAACACTCTTTATAACACCCTTTGGTGACATTTTAAACAAACCCTTATAGATAGGGATATTCTGAAATACTTAGGAATAATGACCGTATCTATCTAGTCCTAATTAGGTGTTGCTTATGAATACCTTGAAAATGTCAAAGGAGACCAGATTAATTGGATACTATCTATTAAGTACATACAACTACTTAATCAACTGCCAGACTTAAAAAAAAAAAAAAAAAAGAACTCTACAGTAGAGGTGGTGATAGAATGGTCAAGATCACATATACGTGTCCACAGCAGCCATTAAAGGTAATTGCAACAAGAGTGTCTTGATTCTGTATTACTATTAATGATATTTACAGTCTGATATAGTTACCTAAATCAAAAAGTAAAACAAAATATTTTCCTTAGTGTGAGTCTCATGGAAAGAAGCTTTGCTTAGGCTTCTCTGAGGGAATTCTTTTCAGATTCTAACGCAGCTTGCCAGCATACTTGTTAATGTGCCAGTAAGGCAAAACTATAATTTGCCATCTTCACCAGCCCATTAGTGGTTGTTAACCCAAAATTGTAACTTTACACTATCCTCTCTGTTTATGTATGTAATGTCCCCCTGTGACTGTGCTTTATAAAAATCATGCTGTATAAACCTTGATTACAGATCGCTGATCTGCGCTCATTGACACCTCGCCTCTCTGCCCAACAGATGCAGTGGGCAGGACCAGGGATCCCCCTGCTGATGTCAGGAGGGGAGGAGGAAAAAGGCGGCATGTCAATGAGCGCAGATCAGCGCTCTGTAAACATGGCATATACAGCATTATTTTTATAAAGCACAATCACGAGGGCCATTACATTAAAAAACAGAAGATTATATGAACAATAAACAGTAATTTGAGCAGCAGGACAGGAGGGAGCGACATGGAGCTCACAGTCAGAGAGGGGAGGGGGGAGAGCACACAGGAGAGACAGAGCAGGCTGCGGATGACAGAGACACAGGGGCGGACTGACAACTCATGGGGCCCCCGGGCAATAGAAGAGTATGGGGCCCCTCTGGCTTACAGATGGCCACCACACCAGGAGGTAGTGCAGAGGCGGGCAGCTAAAATCTTGGGATATTCACATTAAAAGCATGTAATTTTCGGACATATCAGGGACAGATCTAAAAAAAACACAGATTTTTACATACTGTCCCTGGTTTTACTGAGCCTGGCAACCCGGATGGGGCCCCCTAGTGGCATGGGGCCCTCGGGCAGTGCCCGAGTGACTCAATGGTCAGTCCGCCCCTGCAGAGACATGTAAGCTGAATCCAGTGTCAGAGCTCAGCAGCCCTAATATATTGGAGTCAGCGCAGGGAAGGGAAGGTAGAAACTGGCAGGATCAGCCAGGTATTTCAGGTGTTAGTGGGCCAAATGACACTGCACAAGCACTTTGCTGTAAAACATGCTTTAAAGGAGTAGGATTTTTATTTTCATTATTTTTGGTGTTAACAAACACTTTAAGTTTCTATTATTTTTTCAGCTCTGCTTCCACTGGAAATTGGTAATTAGGATTGATGTCTTTACCATTATAGTCATTATAATTTGACCTTGGGGTGAACTGCTGGTCATTTTGATTCCCCTGTACCTGATACTGTAAGGGAGTATCTGGCTGTACCACTGGTTTGTTTTTTTTTGACAGATGGCTGCTGTATATACAATAATCTTGTGGTAAGAAACAGCTTTTACTGCAAGATTGCGGACAATATTTATGAAGATATGCTTGGTAAACAGTGGTAATTTTGGTACAAGATAGAGGGCATGGGACTTTATATGCGCAATTAGTACTATGACATAATGCATTTTCAATAAAAAAGGCAGTTTATTACAGTCACAAAAACACATCTAAAAACAATTTTTACAATACATGGACAGCTTTATGGTCATTCAAGGCGTGTTTTTGTAGCTCCTATAGTTGTTCCCACATCTTTAGTCCTACATGTTTCGCTGTATGGCTTCCTCAGGAACAAGCATGGTTTTACAGCTACTATGAATGAACAAAAGCCAATTACAAAAAGTGCATATAATATCATGTAAAAAATACAATCACTATGCATATCAAAGACTATGAAAATAAATACATGACTGCATCTGCACCCACTGGCAACAGTTCCCTGGACTGAGTCATGCCTCAATGACCGAGAATGAGATCCAGTTATTGTCAAGTACATAGAAATCCGAGTCTGTCCGAGTGGCCCAAAGAGCCCAGATGAACAAATGTGAACTGCCCCAAAAATGCCTGATCTCCTGCAGGGAGGAGTATAGCGTCAAGTGTATATAGTGATATACAGAAAAAATAAAGCCTAAAAATTTATAAAAAAAAGGGCTTGTGGTCAATCGGTTTATCACCTTTACTTTTGACTATTTAATTCTATGTTAATTCTTACCAAATCGACTTACTTTAACCACTTCCAAACCGCTGTACGACTATATACGGCCTCACTTTAAAGATGGGTATCTCGGTAACGGCAGCAGCTGCTGCCACAACCGAGGTATCAATCTTTAGTGTGAGCGGTTCTGTTAACGATAACGCCGGTCTCCGCGGCGGATTCACCGCGAGATCGCCGTTATCGGCGGCGGGAGAGGGCCCCCCCCTCCCGCTGCTCTCCCGCGATCGTATTGCAATGATCGCCATTTTATTCTCTAGTGTATTAGAAAATATATATATATAATGTTTGTGGATTTATAAGTAATTTTCAAAGTCTTTGATATGCATAGTGATTGTATTTTTTTGACATATTATATACATTTTTTGTAATTGACTTTTGTTCATTAATATAGTAGTCATAAAACCACGCTTGTCCCTGAGGAAGCCATATGGCAAAACATGTAGGACTAAAGATGTGGGAACAACTATAGGAGCTACAAAAATATGCCTTGAATGACCACAAAACTGTCCATGCAGTGTACAAATAGTTTTTATATGTGTTTTTGTGACTTTAATAAACTGTGTTTTTTTTAAAACATATATTAATTTCATAGTACTAATTGCACCTATAAAGTCTCATCCCCTCTATTTTGTACCTTCTATGTTTTTATGGGAAGCTGGTGCTTTTAATATAGCATTACATTGATTTTGGGGTTGACCACTTACCACAAACAGTTGTAATTTTGGTTTTAGGCTTTATAAATGATTTAGATCCTACCTCCATTAATACTCCTGCAAAATAAAAGCTGCGCCGATACTTTTTTGATTTGATACTGCAAAATGTGTTGAGTCAAGCTGTCCCCGTCTCACTGTAGAACCAGCCTCAGGACCAATATATAGTTAAAGTTAGAGTACCTATACAGATTATAGCTGAACAGTAATAAAAAGGCTCAATGAATATATATATATATATATATATATACATTGCTGTTGTAATATCCAACCTAAACACTATGTTATCCAGTGCCTTTTAGATGGTATTTATCTATAGTTTGCTATTTTAATTGATGTTTAAATTAAACTTTTCAAAATTTCATATACTGCTCGTGTGGTGCCTCAAAAAGTCTAGATTTCATCCCAGTGGAATTGTGGAATTCACTTCCAGCCTCAGAGATACAACAGGAAGTAATGGGGAAATCTCTCAAAAGTAAGGGGAAAGCTCTACTGGGTGAATCTCTATGGTGGCAGGGTTACAGGCAGCAATACAAACCTGACACAGGTTCTAAACGTCCACACAATAAGACTATTGTCACTCTCAGGCCTTGTACACACAAGACCGTTTCCAGCGGATAAATCCTCTGGCGGATTTTGATCTGATGGCTGTACACACTATCTGCTGGAACTGATCCGCGGATCAATCCCAGCGGATCGATCCGGTCATGTGTACTGGGCCTCAGTAGTCCAAGTTCAAATTACACACACTGCTAAAAGGATCTCCCATCCCCCCACTCTTTTTATATTTTGCACAGGCTTTGAAATTAGAAAGATGCCATCTGAAAGCACACAGCTACTGCTGCCATCAGTCTTTAAGAAGCCCATATTGCCCTGTAAATAAATATTTATAATAAATATATATATTTATAATTATATATAATAAATATATATATTTGTGAAATAAAGAATACAATAAAAGGGGCAGAATAGTTTAAATATCTAAAACCTAAAAAATATTACATTTAATCTAAAACCATTATATTTTACCTTTTAAAAATAGTGATTGTTTGATATGAAAGGTTCTATAATTTACTTATAGTGATGCTGTACGTGAGTTGTGATGTCATTTCTATTTCATTCTGTAAATAATGCCACAGATATGCCTGCTCTACCAGTTATGTACTGTATATCCACCCTTATCTGATAAACTCAAACAGTCCTTATCTGACTGTTAAATATATAGAAAACATGAGATAGTGAGCTAATTGAAAATGTTTTATTTTCCTGGAAGTTATTAACATGCTAGCTTTAGGCTCCATTCACACCTAGGCAGACAAATCGCGGTACAAATAGTGGCGTTTTGTACCGCGATTTGCGGCGACAAAACACGGGTATTGTCCGCCTAGATGTGCCCCAGATTGACCCCCTCTATGGAGATGGTTCCCATCTCCTAGCCGAACGCCGAAAGCCACCTGAAAAAAAGGTCCGGGACCTTTTTTCAGGCGGCAGGCGTCCGGCGTCCGGCGTTCAGCGTGGAGATGTAAACCATCTCCATAGAGGGATATGTGTTTTCATCCCTCTGGCGGCAGCGGCGTAGCACTACAGGCGTAAAAACGCCTAGGTGTGAATGGAGCCTTAAGTGTACTGTGTGTGTGTGTGTGTATGTATGTATGTATGTATGTATGTATGTATGTATGTATGTGTGTGTGTGTGTGTGTGTGTATATATATATATATATATATATATATATATATATATATATATATATATATATATATATATATATATATATAATAATTTGATCTGGTGCTCTAGAACTGCCAGCTTTGCAATTCTTATTTAATGGTAACTACATTTTTTATTTTGTGAGTTAACAAAATGTAAATTGGCTTTCAAAGGTATATGTTTCCAATTTGTAGTAAATAAGCCATTAAAATGTACTTGTCTCAACCAAGTTCATTTCATTATTCAATTAGTGCAAGAATGTGTCTACACATCCAATTATAAAATATATATAAATGGCTCCCATAAATTTTTCTGGCTTGACTACTGGGCATCAAATCTGGAAGACAAAATTAACTGACACATTTGTGTGTCAATGAGATTCTGAACAGGTGATGGATTTATATGTATATATGTTGCTTTCAGATTGTTCATTTGCATTGACAAATTAAATTACCTATTCAGATATATGGCTTTGGAATTGGTTATCATGTTATAGTAAATTTAGTTGTTGCAATTTACCATCTACAATATTACCCATACACTATCTTTTCTTCAGATGTACTGCACATAGGAAGACCTAAAGGGCCGTCAAACCGATCAACAACCTAGCGGACCAGTTTCAGCAGACCTGTTCGGTCGTGTTTACGGCCGAGCGGACAGGTTTTCAGCGGACATTTGTCCAACCGACCTTTTTCGAGCGGACAAATGTTTCTTAGCATGCTAAGAAACATGTCCGCTGGAATCCTGTCCATCGGACATGTTCGGTCGTCTGTACAGACTCACCGTACATGTCCGAGCGGCCGCCATCCCTCGCATGCGTCAAATCACTTTGATGCATGCGTGGAAGCATTGAACTTCCACGGCGCGGCCACGTCCCCGCGTATCGTGTACACAGGGATTTCTGTCTGATGGTGTGTACAACCATCAGACAGAAATCTCCGGGCGGACATGTCCGCTCAAAACGGTCCGGCGGACCGTTTTGAGCGGACAGTCCATCCGTCTGTACGAGCCCTAAAACATTTTTTAAGAAAAAGCATTGTAAGAGATAGTAAGACAATACGTGATAGTTTATAGTGATGTGGGATGTTAAAACAAATGTGAAACTAGTGCTTTGGCATGAGTAGAACTTTTTGATTAGATGATTTGGACATTAATTGCAAATTTTGGAAAATCTAGCAGAAGAAGAGAGACTCCGTTTTGCTCACTCAGTTGCTTAACTGAAATTTGCCTAAAACGAGAGTCTCCTCTTTTATTCACTTTGAGGGTGTAGTCCTAGTTTATTTCATATTTTACTCTTTGTGTTTGTTTTTTGTTATTTGTGTATGACTTTACATTTTTTTACATTGTTTTTAATTTTGGATGGCATGGCAAACTGTGTCCAGATGGTGATTTTTGAAAGTATTTTTGAGCCCATGCAGTGATGTCTATCACAGAATCATGCCTGTTTTTATTGTGGTGCCATCTCAGGGCCCAAAGATCATGGGCATTTGATATTGTGTTTTGACCTTGTCATTTGCGCACACAGATTACTTCAGGGTCTTTGAATGTTTTGATGATATTATGTAATGTAGATGATGATATATTTAATGTCTTTGCAATTTTATGATGAAGAACATTATTCTGAAATTGTTTAAAAAGGTTTATTTTTTTTAATTTAAAGTTTGTTTTATTGCGTTATAAAAAGTTATTCCATCATACAAAATACGTATTCATACAAATCAGTACTTTACATAACATCCATAATAATTTATCCCTACCCTTCCCCCCCTCCCCCCTCCCACCCCTTTTTCCCACCTTCCCTAGATCTGGTATTTCTGCCTTCTTACATTATCTCAGGCCTAGGCCGTTTCTGTCTTAGCTACTGCATAGTACTCTGTTTGTTTAAATGCTGCCCATTTCTTCCAAGTCGTTCTATATCTTTCCTCCATTCCCTGGTCCCTACTGCAAAGATACTCCATTTTGGAGATGTATTCTACTCTCTGTATCCATTAATTTACAGTTGGCTTCTCTATTTGAAGCCATTTTTTGGAATTAAGGCTTTTGCAGCGCTAAGCAGGTAAGGGGACCAAAGATATTTTTATATTGCTTTCTTGTTTTATTGGTACCATGAAACAACACATTCCAGGTGTTTTTTGTGGGATCTTTTCCCCTGTTATCTCCTCCACGTAAGCTAATATACTGTGCCAATACTCTTTTTTGTTTTCGGACACTCCCACCAAATGTGTATTGTTGTTCCCTTCTGTTTGCATTGTCTCCAACACTGGGATGAACTACTTTGCTGAAATTGATTCATCCTCTCCGGAGTCAAATGCCATCTTACCATACATTTATAGTTCGCTTTTATCGTGGTGATGTCAGTTGCATAGCTATAGACTGCTTCTATCATCTGTTTTTCATCTAACTTTTTCTCTAATTCTTGCTCCCATTTTTAGATGAAGGGTAGTGTTCCCCTTCTTTCTAATTCTGTTAATATATCATACATTTGGGAAGTTCCATGCTTCAAAGGCGTTTTAAGGTTAGAGTTTTGCAATTGTGTTTAGTGTTTTCTCATCCCTTATTGGTTGGGGTATTGTACCAACCAGGTGTTTAAGTTGTAAAAATTCCCATTCATTTATTTGTTGCCACCCATGTGGTGTTATTAAATCTGCTCTAGTCCTTATTTTTCCTTGTTTTACTATATCTTTTAATTGTGCTTCCCCCATTTGCCTTCCCAACCGTGTCTCATTTCCTGGAATAAAGAAACTCGTTCCACATTTCCACACTCTCCTTTTTCTTTCTTTTGCTTTCCTTCTATTGTGCAGTTGGCGTAGTGTTGCTCGCTATGTCTGTTTTGCTGTTGGCTTACTTTGACTGGAGTCACTTGAGGCTGAGTTAGCTGCCAAATGTTTTTTTTTTTGGGGGCTCGTATAGGCTATTGAAACACTCTAGAAATTGCTACTGATGATACTTAGTCCAGGTAATATAAGAGTGATGATTTACTCGAAGTTCTTTATAGATGCCTGTTTTTAATATGTTTGGCTCTGTATTGCGTATATGTACCTGCTCTCGCCTCATTTTTGGCAGAGGCCTCTGCACCTGACTTGTATTGTTATGCTATACATTTGCTTCAATACACTTGGAATGTTAAAAAAAAAAAAAAAGAAACTCGTTCCTGTCAACGGGATAAGAGGAGAATTATATTCCCACTTCTCCCGCCGATATAATTTGTCCCGGACTTTGAATACAATTCTAGTTAAATTGTGCATATTAGTGCCTAGTGTTCTGTTTTTTGGTGGAATCCAGATATTTTTCCCTAGTGATGTCGTGCAGAATGTGTTTTCCATTTTTACCCATCTTTTATTTGTGTTTATATTGGCCCATTTTAATAACCTTGCCATTATTATCGCCGTATGACATCTTTTAATATCGGGGAGTGCCTGTCCTCCATTCTTTTTTTTTTCCTATATAGAAGCACATTACTTATTCTGGCTTTTTTATTCTGCCATATATATTTCAAAATAATAGTTTTTATGACTTTAAAAAAGGATTGAGGTATCTCTATTGGGAGCATTTGAAATGTATATAACATTTTGGGGTAAAATCACCATTTCTAACAGATTTATCCTTTCTATCCAGGAGATTTGTCTCCTCGATAGGTTTTTTTACGTCTTCTTTCACTTCATTCAGTAATGGGATAAAGTTGGCACCATATATTTTTTCCAATGTGGGGGCCAGTTTTATTCCCAGATAGGTTAATGCCTCTGTCTCCCAGGAGAACAGGGAATTCCTGTTGTAGTGCTATTACCTCTTTCTTCTCTATTCCTAAATTTAATATTACAGTTTTAGTAGGGTTTATCTTAAAATTTTTAAGCTTGCCATAGTCTTTAATTTCTTTTATTATATTTGGTAATGACAACCTAGGCTTGGTTATATATAGTTTGAAAAGGTTTAGATGCAGCTATTTACAGATTGGTGAACCTCTGCCCATCTTTACTTCTGAGACACTGACTCTCTAAGATGCTCTTTTTATACCCAATCATGTTACTGACCTGTTGGCAATTAACCTAATTTGTTGCTAAATATTCTTCCAACTCATCATTGTTTGTACCACTTGTTTTCCTTGTACCAGCATTTTGTTTTCCTTTCCCATCTTTAGAGACATGTTGCTACCATCAATTTAAAAATGACCTTATTTTTTTCCTAATGTAGTGTACATTTTCTCAATTTAATGTGTTCTATTTTCTATTGTGAATAAAATATTGGTTTATGAGATTTTCAAATCATTGCATTCTGTTTTATGTAGATTTTATACAGTGTCCCAACTTTTTCGGAATTGGGGATGTAAAAAAATCTATTTTGGATTTAGAACTGCTTGATTAGTATAGCTGCTGAGTCCTGTTAAAAACAAGGACCATCTTCTAGACTGTTCCCACTTTTTAGGTCCTGCCTATGCGGTCTTTGTGCATACTGAATCTGGGTCTGATTAGTGAGGATTCCATTTTTTTTTTATCAATAACAATTTTATTGGTCAATGGTTCAAATGTACATAACATACAGCCACATAGAGCCCCAGGCCCGCAGGGGGAACATAAAGAATAAACACCTTAACAGTAGCCTAGGGCGTTCATGTTATCTCTGCCTAGCAATTGCAAGTATGCCAGCTTGCCTATTAAAACCAGTGCCGCCAACATGGCGAAGTGCAAGCTGGCCATTGTCCTTCCGGACTAACCACATGTTATGGCTATACTAAGCAGTAGACTTAACTTCTAAGTATCAAAGCAACCGGAGACACTAGGGGTCTTCAAAGAGAAAAGGAAAGAAAAGAGGGGAAAAGAAAGGGAGAGTGATGGAGAGAGGGAGTGTCGTCATTACGGCCCATGTAGGATTCCATTTTTAATGCCTGTTAAGCGGGAGATGAGTTAAAAGTATAGCAACCCAAAGCAACTAAATTTTGTTTCTCATGGTCAGATTACTGGAAGGTTATATTTGTGCTTTGTCTTTTTTTTTAACCAGTTCCCTCAGGAGGGACGCATATATGTGGACTCTCAGCCACTGGGCCTTAACACAGAGAGGCCACATACTGTACTGTATATGTATCCCTAATCTAAAGATATTTCTGTGGTTATCCGAAAGCTCCCAATGCATATTTAGGATTTGGGGCTTTAGGATCATGTGACCGATGTGACTGCCAATCACAGCGGTCACATGATCAGAATGTTCACCTCAGCCTCCCGGCATTTAGAACCTCTTAAAAAGGCGGTAGGTGGCTTCTCTAAACCCAAAAACAAACATTGATGACATTTCAGCTTACATTTTCCTAGATGTGGTGGTTGCATTTGTTTTCTATTTTCACTCTTTTCCTAATTTTCACCAGGTAATCCTGTAATCAACTCACTTTCTGTCCTAGGGTGACAACTGTTGTGAGAAGTGTTATCTATTAAACACTAAGGGTATCTGTGGAGTCATGATATACATACACAGTAAAAAAAAAGCCACGGGGGCACCATCCCAAAGTGTCCAAAAAATTTGAACACACAAATTATTGAATCAATATGGAAAAAATATTTTATAATTACAAATCGTAAAAATCTTCCATACATAAAATCCAAAAGTGTTTAAATCATAAACTTTTACATTCTAACATGATAATATTCATCAGTAGTCTTAATGTATACTCTGCTTCTTTTTCTTAATTTTTTCTGTCACAAGTTAGCCTGCAGTTTCCTGCTTGTGTATTCTTACCTCCTTGCTGCAGTGCTTTTTCTACTTTGATTCCTTTCACAAATGCGGTTTGGCTGTGCTCACCTGTGGTCATTTATTTCCTTCAGTTCCATCACTTTCTGGCCTGCCTCCTAGTTTGCTTGCCTATATAAGACATGCTTAGTGTATCCTACATTGCCTGAGCAACTTCACAGTTCTCTGAGCTCCTGTTAACTTGTTACTTGTGTACCCTGTGCCTGACTACCTGTGTAATAAATCCCAGCTTCGTTCACTGGTCTCTGCATCCTCAGCTGGGCATACTTGGGGGTTATGACCTGGTTCCAGCTTGCTGCAAGTCCATCCCCACCATCAAGGGCTCTAGTGAAGAAGCAAGCTGGGTCTTACACTCCGTGCCCTGGGGAACCCTGAGTTGGCAATCTACAAGGGCTCGCTACCACAGACACTTGACATTTTCCTCTTCAAGTTAAGGGGGACATCCCCAATGGGATACATTTGGTTATTGTCTCTGTTAGTTAGTGATAAATGATCAAATGTGTGTGTGTATTATATATATATATATATATATATATATATATATATATATATATATATATATATATATATATATATATATATATATATATATATAAAATATATAATACATTATAAGTTAATTATTTTAGATGGACTAATATTATCTTAAAGGACATATAGTGTATAATTTAACATTTTTTTTGTACTGATTGAACAGTACTGACTGGCATATTCAAGGCTTTGAATATCTTTTTATATCCCTTTCCATCTTTGTAAAGTTTCATTACCTTGTTATGCAGGTCTTTTGACTGTTCTTTTCTACCCCCTCATGGCTCAGTGTCTAGCCTGCTTAGTGCATCCATGTGAGAGATAACAAACTCATTGACTATTTATACACGGACACTAATTGCAATTTAAAAAGCCACAAATGTGGGTAGTTAACCTAATAATTGTCATTTTAACCTGTGTGTGCCACCTTCTGTGTCTGTACCAAGGCCAAACATTCCGGGGGATGTAAACATTTTATCAGGGCCATTTGGGTTATTTATGTAACTTTTTTGAAACCTTTTTAAATCATAATGATTGTGATAATAAATGGCTTCATGCGATTGGTGTCCTTAAATAAATAAAAGGCATGATCAATTATATTTTCAATATTCAATATGCCAAAATATCACAATTTCTGCCAGGGTATGCAAACTTGTGAGCATGACTGTACCTACTTTGTTATTGAGATGAGGAGAGGGGAAAGTGTTCTGTAGTGGCAGGATCACCAGGTGAAAATAAAGACAAAGAAAACTAATAAAGCCACCATATCTAAGGACTAGTATGCTGCAATATATTACATTTGGGGGGGTTGATACATTTTAAGCATTTTTGGCTAATTTCTGACATTCTTACTACTTGCATCCTCTAAAACTCATTCTTGCTCAAATCACTGGAAGTGTTTTTTTTTCGTGTTAATTGTTCTGTGCTGTTTCTGGAAATGCCACTTCATTTGCATAAAGACTTTAAGCACAATAAAATCTTAGATTGCAAAGACAAAAGATGCAAAGCTGTGATATTCCATATAGCCATAGTCAGTGCATATTACTTGGCAGCACTCAGAAAGTCCATATGTTGCCTTAGTATTTCTATAATTAAGCCAAAGAGTCATGTCAGATTGGCCTTTTCCATCTGCTGTATGATCTGTTTAGGGACTAATTCTAGAGGAATGACAGCTGACCTTAAAATGATTCATTCTGTTAACAGGCACGTTCTGAGAGAGCGACTGCTTGTGCAGATTTTACAGATAAATAAGTCTGTAAAATGTTGCATTTATTTTCTGAAAATCCTTTGCAGTTTGATTGGTAAGTGTCCATTCATTTTATATTTCCCAGGCTACACCCCCTGGTTTCTGTTTATCTTGAAGTTTTCATTGGAAGCAGCGATGCTTTGATATTTGTTTGAAGTTCTCCCAAACAGCTTTCCACTCTAATCGTCTACACTGAATATTTTGGCGCAACGAACGTTTGATGTGTGAGATGCGGGACACTTAGCCAGTATTTATTATACTAATTGATTTCATTTATTTTACATCCCTGGTGGGTTTCTGACTGTCACTCTTGCCATTATCCTAATGTTGTTGTTTCCAATAATGGTTGGAAAAGTCATTTTAAAGGCAGTGGGTTTTTTGCACAGATGCATCAGGTGTAAAGCTGACTTTCCTCTGAGGCATTCAGATTGGCTGAAGGAAACCCGATGGAATCTTGCAGGGTTTGTCCATCTGTTGGAATAAGTGTTACCTTGAGAAGGCCTTTTTTTTATATTCCGTCTCCAGGGTGTAAATATTAATATAGCACATGCTTATGTTTTACGTGTAACCTGAATAACTGCTGCTAGAAATTAATGTAGTGTGTCCAGAAAGTGTATGGTTTACTTCACTTAAAGGGAATATATGCTCATTATGCTCTATACACTTATGTTATGGTTGCATTCTGCGTTGGATATTAATACAGGAGAAAAAATCTTTCTTTCATGGACCATGTGACAATTATAGTGGTTTGAAATAGGCTAAAGGCTGAAGTTTTTTTTTACCTTAATGTATTTTCTGCATTAAGATGATAAACCTTATATTGTTGGCTACCCCCAGCCCCTTCAAATACTTGCCTAAGCCCTATCTCGATCCAGCACTGTGCCAGAGAGAAATTACGCTCCTTCTCTGTGGTTCACATATCTGTGGGCCGGCCGCAGTCCATTTTTTAAAAAGAGTCCTGTGCATTTTTCATTCCAGTTCAGGTGCGAATTTCACTAAAAAAATTGCACAATGGGGTAGATTTACTAAAACTGGAGAGTGCAAAATCTGGTGCAGCTGTGCATGGTAGCCAATCGGCTTCTAACTTCAGCTTGTTCAATTAAGTTTTGACACATCATACTGGAAACTGGTTTCTATGCAGAGCTGCCCCAGATTCTGCACTGCCCAATTTTAGTAAATCAACTCCGAAGTGTTAAAGTGGTAACCTTGATAATTTTTGCCGCTCATGTTACTGAAAAAAATGCCATTTCTATAGTACAACAAATACACTATTTTACCAAAAGGCCTGGCTTGCAGTCTCCACTTTAATTCATCGCAAAGGTGTTCTATCGGGTTGAGGTCAGGACTCTTTTCCGGCCAGTCAAGTTCCTCCACCACAAACTCACTCACTAGTGAGCAGTCACGTTGAAACAGGAAGGGGCCATCCCCAAACTTTTCCTACAAAGTTTGGAGCATGAAATTGTCCAAAATGTTTTGGTATGCTGTATGCCTTAAGAGTTTTCTTCACTGGAACTAAGGGGCCAAGCCAAACCCCTGAAAAACAACCCCACACCATAATCCTCCCCCAAAAAGATTTGGACCAGTGCACAAAGCAAGGTCCATAAAGACTTGGATGAGTTAGTTTGGGTGGAGGAACTTGATTAGCCTGTACAGAGTCCTGACCTAAACTCTATAGAACACCTTTGGGATGAATTAGAGCGGAGTCTGCATGCCAGGCCTTCTCATCCACATCAGTGCCTGACCTCACAAATGTGCTTTTTGAAGAATGGTCAAACATTCTCATAGATACACTTCTAAACCTTGTGGACAGTATTCCCAGAAGAGTTTAAGCTGTTATAGCTGCAAAGAGTGGGCCAACTCAATATTGAACCCTACGGACTAAGGCTGGGATGCCATTAAAGTTCATGTGCGTGTAAAGGCAGGCATCCCAATACTTTTGACAATATAGTGTATGTGAGGGTCTAAACACACCATATATATGTGAATTTAAATATGCTTCCGGGGAATACCAAATGCTAATAACTGCCAAGGCAAGTTCTGTTAAAATGTTGCACGTTTATTAAATACAATATTTAAAATGTATAGGGGATTATGATATTTTTATTTACCTTAACATAATCCAAGATCATAAAAGCTAAACAATCAAAGTCTAATTTAGCCCACGCATTTTGTGGTGTTCCCACTTCTTCAGGATTGGAACATAAGCTTTCTTGCACATACTGATAAAAGATAAAGATCCATCTACAAAAGATAACCATATCAGTTAAAATGAACAGCATATACATAACGGAACCCCCAAATTGGGGAGAAATCAGTGTGACTGTCCATAACTGCCCAATGAAGTGGAGGGATGAGGAAAGAAAGGGGAAACAATAAAATAAAGGAACCACAACATGCAACCCAACACCAAACCAGAGTGCACACCCCACCACAATAAACTGATAATTTAAGACACCCCAAAAGCACCGCAGAAAACAAATATACATATGTATATAATAGCCCCAAAATAGAGCCAGGCCACATAATAGTAAAAGTTAGAAAACGTATATCCATCCGCAAAAAAAAAAGAAAGGGAGAAAGGGTTAGAAGAGCACAAAGTAACTAGCCCTCCTATTCGACCCAGGGACAGCATGTGTTGCTTGGCGGCCAAAACAAGAGAAAGTGCTAGCCATTCAACCCCCCTTATATTCCAAGTGTTCTCCCAAGAAACTGCCTGCAGCCAATCCAATGGCAGGAAATCTCACATACCAGGGCCTATCAATAAACCACTGAAGGGGAGGTGCCCTCCTTGTGAATGCCCAATAAGCCGGAAGATGCTGGCGGTTCTATTAGTTGGAAACTGACAGAAATTACGTCAACCAAAACTGGAAGCTGTGCCTCATTTCCATGCAGTGCCATTTGCACTCCACAATAAAACTCAAACCAAAGTCAGCTAACCAAGAGCATCCAAACAGAAAAACAGAGGTGCTTCCCTGTTCGCAGAGACCAGGAACAAAGAGGGAGGGGGCACCTCAACCCACCGACACACAAACCAACCAATTCAACAAAACCACAACCCAAACAAACAATTGACACCAAACGAAAAACATACCCAACAACATCACACCAAACAATCCACCCAATCAACCCACAGACCAAACAAACCTTAAGACCAATATGTGAGAACAAAAGGAAAAAAAATAATACATTACCCTGTAGTTGCCATCAGGTGGAGCTTACAATCTAAGTACAAATAAATACATGAATATATGACCAGATGGCTAAAAAATATATACTGTAGTTAGTATTCAACCGCAATCCTGCTTCTATAAAACATAGTACAGAATTAAACCACAATTCCATAAGACCCCTTTCCCACTGCTGTTCTGATCAGGCCCACCTATACAGTTTTTCAAGTGACCTGATCAAACGATCCATTCACTTCTTAGCTCTAATCTGATCAAATGGAAGGGGATCCATCCTCTTCCATCTAAGTGGATTGGATCAGAGGTAGTCACCCATAGAGCTGAGTGGGCTCTGTCTGTGTCCTCTCTGCAGAAACTGAGTGGACACGGACCTGTCATCCGCTGGTCTGCTCTGATCAGCAGGCAGATCCTTGCTGATCAAAACAGAGTCCACCCTGTTTGTAGGGGGCCTAAAAAAGAGGTTCTCACTCCTCCAAAAATGGTACAAAACTAATATGGTTATTCAGGCCCGGGGGAGTAGTGGCCTTTAATATGTATATCCACCTGGTCTCCGATCATAATATTTTTCTGTTGAAATTAACCCCCCCCCCCCCACCTCAGGAGGGGGAAATCATTAAAATAGCCATGAGTCACAAAGATTCCACAATATAATTGTAAGTAGCAAAATATCTGATAACATGGCTCTGAATTCTTATCTTTAATGTTATTGACATTGTGATTCCTTTGCCAAAACATCTTCGTTTTTACATCCACATATCAACAAATATAAAAAAATCTTTGGCAGCGGCGCTTTGTGGGTGCTTTTAAAACTTTATTCGGGTGCTAGCGGGGGTTCATTGTTATTTATGTTGGACCACCATTCTTGCTCTCAACTATACACATTTTGTTCCCTGTGAATGAGTATTGGAGCTTAAATTTTTGTTTCCCTGAGTTATGTACTGATTAATTTGATTGTGCACAAAAAATGCAACTAAAAGCCTGGTGAATGCAGATGAATGTGCCTAGATATTTAGGCATTTTACAAATACAACTCTATTTTCGACCATGAGGCTATTTTAACAGAAAAATATGAATTTTGTTCATTATTGGTATTACATTTTAATAGAAATAGATAATCAAAAGAGCAAAAGCTCTTAATTTATAATCAAAGCGATTTTCTGTATTGATTCAGTAGAATGTTTTGGATTAATATTGCCTAGCCATGAATAAACACAACGCAACAGCTTCACTCTACTCCTTTTTTTTTTTTTTTTTTTTTAGGCTAATGCCTAATATGGCCTGAATGACCAACAACAATCTTCAGATGATCTTTTTAGACAGATGCCTTAGCAAAATTTCAGACAGACTTTTTCCATAGGAAATTCTGACCATGTGTATGTCCCATCAGAGAAATTCCACCGGAAAGTTTAAATATAGAACATGTTCTATTTTACTCCGACTGAATTCGTCGGAATTCCAAAGTGTTTTTTGGCCGGGCAAAAGCCTGATCATGTGTACGTGGCATTTTATGACCTCAATACCCAGCAAGCTTCCATCTGCTCTATTTTAGGGTTAAATTGCCAGAATAGACCAAAGAGCCAATGAATAAAAGAATAAGAGAATATCATTTTCTTGAAACTGTTTTTACGCTGTCCCATAATTCTTTCTGCCCTAGGCACATGCTTAGTTTGCTTTCATCACAAACATAGCCTTAATTACACAAGCAGTCATTAAAACTAACCAGAGGCGTCAGTCTTAACCATTTGCAGCCAACAAGATATGGCATGTTTTATGCTGTGGAGTGCCTTTGCCAATCAAAAAAACCTTATGCCAAATGCCCGTATATCATTATTGGAGCAGAAAATTGTGTTAAAACATTGTCTATATTTAATCCTAGATTAACATTTATTATATTTCAGGCAGTGTTGTTCTTCACCTTTAAATAGTGAAGGCTGTTTGCTACTTCGCATCTTTGGAGGGTAAATAGTTAAGTTCTCATCCTATGCAAGAAACAATAAAAATGACCTATCTGAATGCATTGAATTATGAACCCTCATAGAATATGCCAGATGGAAATATAGCTTGTAAGTATAACTCAATTGTTAAAGTACAGGAGAAATTGAACTATAAATAAAATACCAAAAAATGATCACTATTTTGGCAGCTTATACATCTTTATAGGCAATAAGGCTTAAGTATGTCAGGGAATGTCACAGAGACTGTGAATAGCAAATAGAAATGTCAACTAGTATAACAAAATAAATTGCTGATTAAAACGGCAGCCTAAACAAGATCTAAGACGCACAGGTCCTGTAGGAAATGAGCCTAAGCTGAAATGTCTGGCATGTAGCCTACATAATACACTTTTCTGATCAAGGGGAAAGGTTGCTCATAATGGTCTATACTGCGAGAGGACTACATCTCAGAGGATAGATTAATGCCATGATGAATGTAGTGCAATGCAGGACATATTAAACATTTATCCTTGTTATAAAATAATGTATATAGGTTTCATGCTCTGGGCAGGAAAAACAACCATAGAGCTTCATTCATATGGAGGAATGGTAGTGAATACATTGTCTAAAAAAAGAGTTAAATTGTTTCTTTGGAAAGTTGCATTTTTGCCTGGCGGTATGAATTAGTAGCGCCAACAGCTTATGAACTTCCCTGCGTTTCTGAAGAGCCAGTTCAGATCCACACTGTTCATTCTAGTCTGGTATTTATTCAGATACCCAGGGAAATCCCAGTGTGTGAACTTATAATACTATTTGCTCAGGGCCCTCATTGGTAATCAGTCCATCACTGTACCCCTGCTAGAATGAGTGGTCACATTCTCAATTGTAAAGCTGTAGGTTGTCATTCCAGTTTGGAAGAAAACCTGCAGACAAGTTTTTATATCGTACTTGTATACAAAAGCTTCTGAAAGTTCACTTACAAAAAAAGGTACAAACGTGTATTTAAATTGTATTTTATTTTTGTTTGGAGACATTTTTGTTTGGCGCCATGCAGTACTCCTACAGACTGTCAGTGTAAGCCGTCTGCCCATAGGGGCAGGCAGTTTCATATCGACAAGAGGAATCAATGAATGGTAACTTGTTACGAAAAGGTGAACTTATCCTTTAAGTCCAATTGATGTCACAGAATCAGAAGTTCAATAAGATAAACATCTACTAGCCTCTATTTTTAGTCTTCTGTTTTCTTGTTGCAGCAGTTGACTAGCTGTCTAAATATGAGTGTGCTATCTAAAGGCCCGTACACCCGATCGGATACAACAATTGTCCAATGGACGTGTTTTGTCAGATAATCTGACCGTCTGTATGCTCCATCGGACAATTCTTGACGGAATTTCCGACAACAAATGTTGGGTGTTCATGTTCTCAAATTGACCGATAACAAATGTGTTCCGTCGGATCATCCGATCATGTGTACACAAATCCGTGAACTAAAATCCAAATTACAAACATGCATACTCCGAACCAATGCTAACCATAAGACAACATTAACAGAAGTTGCCCAAAGGGTAGCACTAAAGAGCAGAAAAAACACATAGATTCATGAGTGTTGGCTGAAAAAGTTCTGCCGTCTGTATGCAGAACAATTTCGTGGCCACGCCCCTTCAGTCAAAAATCCACGGCTTTGTCCAATGGAAGTTCGATCGTCTGTGTGAGGCTTAACTGCCACCAAAGTTTAACCCAGTACATTTGGTAAACTAGCGGAACAAAATTAATAGACAAATAGTAATAATAGTCTCAAAAACAGGGATAGCCTGAATGTCAGAACAAACAACAAATAAGCGTTGTCAGTTACTAAACCAAGTTTGATATAGAAACTGGAACAGTGAATTACAGGAAGTACTAGGGTCACAGGGTGATGCAGAATGCCTTGAGGATCACTGGGTCATACTGGGGTTGCTGGAGACAGGTATGATGGAGATACAGTTGTACAGAGGACACTGGAATCACAAGAATGCTGAGATCCGCTGGACTCACTAGAGTCATGGGTGTGCTCAGGGGTCACAGGAACAAGGATCTCTCACTGGAACAGGGGCCTGTGACTAGGAACAAAACGTATTGGACAGGCAAGGAGTGCGAGACTGAGCCCAGCTTAAATAGAAGGGTAGGTGGCTGGGCTGGATGGGACTGGGCACATAGCAGATTATATCAATCGGCAAGTAATCTGGGCAACATCTACAGTGGGGATCGAAAGTTTGGGCACCCCAGGTAAAAATTTGTATTAAAGGGTTTGTAAAGGATTTTTTTTATCTTAATAGCTTCCTTTACCTTAACCCTCCTGGCGATATCCCCGAGCGTGACTCGGGGTTGATTTTTTAGGCTGAGATCGGTAACCCCGAGTCACGCTCGGGGTAGCTGTGCAGAGCCTGCAGCGCACGCTGGCTTACCTTCTCCTGGATCCAGCGATGTCACCGCGCTGTGTGAGCGAGCGGGACCTCGCTCGATTCACACAGCGTCCTCCTGTGCCGCCGATCTCCATTCCCTGCGACGTTACGACGCACGGGAGCGGAGATTGGCGCCAAATTCAAAAACGTAAACAAACACTATACATACAGTATACTGTAATCCTATAGATTACAGTACTGTATGTAAAAAAAAAACACACCCCCCTTGTCCCTAGTGGTCTGTCCTGTGTCATGCATGTTCTTTTATATAATAAAAACGGTTCTTTCTGCCTGAAAACTGTAGATTGTCCATAGCAACCAAAAGTGTCCCTTTATGTCAAAAATGGTTTTAGATCAGCTAGAAAACAGCAATAAAAAATTATAATCACTTGCAGAATTGTGCGATAGCGATTTGTGGGGAAATTCATCATAAAAAAAAAATAATAATAATGACAGCGACAATTCTGCAACTGAGCAAATTTCAGTGATTTTGAGTTGATTACATTATTGAATAATTTTTATTAGAATTATATTATTATTTGTTATAATTATTTATAATTATTTATTATATTATAATTTATAATTTTGTTTTTAAAAAAATGTCATACCCGGGATGCCTATTAAACTCTGGTTTGGTCAGATTTAAGTGAGTTATTCCTAAAAATTACAAGCCTACAGTACAAAACACCAAATTTCCTTGCAAATAATGGTACCGCTTTCAGCATGTTTTTTCTGAAAGAATCATACCGCCAGGGAGGTTAATGCAGTGCTGTTATCATGTCCTCATTGTTCGTTTTTGCTCTCAAGTTGCTGTAATTCTTCTCTGATCTCCACACTTCCTGGTTGTCTGTTTCCTGATAATCACAGTGCTGGGAGCTTTCTCTCTATGGTCACTAACTTCAAGGAGGTGTGATTACTGTGTGTCTAAAACCCCTCAGCACCAATCAGTTTTGTTTTCCAAACCATCACTGCCCTGTATTGGCTCTGTGGCTCTGTACAGCAGAGAGGCAGGAAACAACATGCAAAAACGAAACTAGAAACTACAGGTACATTATATGATTGATTTGTATCTATTTTTAATCGTTTTTAAAAGGAATCGGTTAACTATTATGTCTCTATACCCTGTAAACAGTCATTTCAGCATAATTTTTTTTTTTCATTTACAACTCCTGAAGGTTTTGTCATGGCCTTCACAATCTCCTGACCTCAACATACAACTCCTTTAATGTGCATAATGAAGCCAAGGAAAGATGGAAAAATCTCCAAAAGGCATCAAATTACAGATTAGACATTCTTATAATATGTCAAAAAAAGTTAGATTTTATTTCCATCATTTACACTTTCAAAATTACAGAAAACCAAAAAATGGCGTCTGCAAAAGTTTGGGCACCCTGCAGAGTGAGTGAGAAACTTATATAGCGCAACACATGCGAACTGAATCGCCTCTGGGTGCTTAGTATCCTTTCCCTACTGTACTTTTGCCCTCAGAAAACATGGGTTTTGAGTTTTTTTCTGAAGGCCAGGTGATTCACCTCCAACCGGATGCTGGTTGGTAGAGCGTTCCATAGTCTAGGTCCTTGGATTCCAAATCTTCGTTCTCCTTTGGACTTGTATCTGGCTTTGGGTATCTAGAGTAGATTTTGGTTGGTGGCCCGCAGAACGCGATTGGGGTTGTGACATTTTAATTTTTTGCATAGATATTGGGGGGCATTTCCTTGAACACACTTATGTGTCAGACAGAGTGCCTTAAAAGTGATTCTGTCTTTTACTGGCAACCAATGAAGGGATCTCAATTTATAGCATGCACTGCCCCCTTTGCAAGCTGAGACCTGCCAGTGTCATGGATTTTTCTCAATCCTCGTCTGGGAAGACCAGGTGATGTCAATCTCAAAGGTTTTAAATGTCCAGACTCATCTGACCTTGCCCCAACAATCCGCACCATGGGTTCTTCTAAGCAGTTGTCTAGAAAACTGAAACTGAAAATAGTTAACGCTCACAAAGCTGGATAAGGCTATAAGAAGATAGCAAAGCGTTTTCAGATGTCAATATCCTCTGTTCGGAATGTAATTAAGAAATGGCAGTCATCAGGAACAGTGGAAGTTAAAGCAAGATCTGGAAGACCAAGAAAAATATTAGACAGAACAGCTCGCAGGATTGTGAGAAAAGCAATTCAAAACCCACATTTGACTGCACGATCCCTCCAGAAAGATCTGGCAGACACTGGAGTTGTGGTACACTTTTCCACTATAAAGAGATACTTGTACAAATATGGTCTTCATGGAAGAGTCATCAGAAGAAAACCTCTTCTACGTCCTCACCACAAAAATCAGTGTTTGAACTTTGCAAATGAACATATAGACAAGCCTGATGCATTTTGGAAACAAGTTCTGTGGACCGATGAGGTAAAAATAGAACTTTTTGGCCAGAATGAGAAAAGGTACATTTGGAGAAGAAAGGGCACAGAATTTAATGAAAATAACCTCTGTCCAACTGTTAAGCATGGGGGTGGATCAATCATGCTTTGGGGTTGTATTGCAGCCAGTGGTACAGGGAACATTTCACGAGTAGAAGGAAAATTGGATTCAATAAAATTTCAGCAAATTTTGGATGGTAACTTGATGCCATCTGTGAAAAAGCTGAAGTTAAAGAGAGGATGGCTTCTACAAATGGATAATGATCCTAAACACACCTCAAAATCCACGGGGGATTACATCAAGAGGAGTAAATTGAAGGTTTTGTCATGGCCTTCACAATCTCCTGACCTCAACATAATTGAAAATCTATGGATAGACTTTAAAAGAGCAGTGCGTGACACAGCCCAGAAATCTCAAAGAACTGGAAGACTTTTGTAAGGAAGAATGGGCAAAGATACCTCAAACAAGAATTGAAAGACTCTTGGCTGGCTACAAAAAGCATTCACAAGCTGTGATACTTGCCAAAGGGGGCAGTACAAGATATTAACTCTGCAGGGTGCCCAAACTTTTGCAGACACCATTTTTTTGTTTTCTGTAATTTTGAAAGTGTAAATGATGGAAATAAAGTCTAACTTTTTTTGACATATAAGAATTTCTAATCTGTAATTTGATGCCTTTTGGAGATTTTTCCATCTTTCCTTGGCTTTGTTATTAATACAATTTTTTACCTGGGGTGCCCAAACTTTCGATCCCCACTGTATACCTCCCAGTCCTGTGCAGGAATGAGGTAGAAACAGAGCATATAGTTATTGAACTGTAATTTAGAGAACAGCTTTGCTGGTGATATTTGACACACAAGCTCATAGAATTAGGAGTACCAGATCGGCTGCAACGATGAATAATGACAGTGATAGCTGAACACCAGGTATGATCTTAATTGAAAAGCTACATTGGTCCAAATTGGACCAATGTAGGTCTACATATTTTATGCCTGATGTTCTCCTATAAAAGCTAACATTCACTGTAGTAGTCAGCTCTTCTACAGTAGTTGCCGCTCTCTTAAGATCCTGGGCTGAGTGGCTGCCCCACTGCATGGTGACCACAGAGGGTGGCTTGCTTGGCACTGCCACCATTCCCACCTCGTCCAATCGGAGATCACCTTGTATTAACGTAAATAACACAGGGAATTCTGTGAATAGCTGCAGTAGTGTGCGAGCAACCTTATGTACTCTGTGTTCAGTATGTTGTCAACCAGCCACTTGGCACAGGACCTGAAAGATGGCAACAATCACTGTAGTAGTGTTGACTACTTTAATGATTTTCACTTCCACTACAGACCATCAGGTATGAAATATGCATACTTTAGTCTAAGCTGGACTATATAGCAGCCAGGGATGGACTGGCCATTGGGACCACAGGGAGTTTCCCGGTGGGCCGATGGCTCAGTGGGACGGCTTCAGTGACAGCGGACTGCCTCCCCCCTCCGCTCCTCTGTCTCTCCCTCCCCACAGCACTCACCTGAGGGGAACAAAGAAGCAGGAGGAGGAGCAGAGGAGCAGGGGGGACAACAACAGAGGAGCATGACAGCTGACTCAACAGCTATGGCCTGGGAGTTTCTCACTTCTGCCTAATCTTGTCCCATAAGGGGGGCACCGAACTGATTCTTTGTCCCGGGTGAAATAATGTCTAGCTTCCCCACTGGTACTGCCTATAAGAGTACCAGTACCAGCCGTTCTACTCTAATAAATAGAATGGCTAGTGGCTAGTGAAGGGGAGAGGTGGCTTGGGTGGCCGGGGGGGGGGTGCGGGAGTTGTCCGGCCGCCATGGGAGAGACCTGTCAAAGTGGGCCAGTCTGGATGAAGTCCAGGGCCAAATTTCTGTCCCAGTCTAGCCCTGATAGCAGCAATATAACTATGCAATTAAGATCATATCTGAAGTTAAGGTTTACTCTTCCCTGGAAGCAGTATACTGTAGTGAATCAATGAGCAATCAAATCTCAGTTATTACTAAATATTCAAAAAATATGTTTTTTTAGTATTTTTTAAAACCCAATTCAATCCATTCAGAATGTGTTCCCTTTTGATAGAGTGGGTAAGGGTTAGAACCTCTCTATTGTCTCATCACTGTCTTAAACCATCCCGCCCTGTCCCAGTAATAGGATGCTGCAGGGCCAAGAAGAGGTTCTAACCTTTTCTCACTCTCCCTAAAACTGTAAACAAAGTTTCGGATGAAGTTGGGCTTTTTAAAATCTTAATAACTTAAAGTGTGAGCTACAGTGTTAGGTTTACATATATGTTTTTCAGCTCCAGATATATATATATGGATTACAGTAAGATCAAGTGAGAGGAATACCTACCTTGCACTAAGTCTACAATTTGTTTTTATATTTATGAATGGTTGTTAAGGCTAGTGTATTGAATAGGAAAGACTATCCTTAGATTCACTTTTTATATCTATGGTCAAGAGGTAAAATACATTTTTTGACCTATAGCGTCACAGGAACAAAATAAATTACATGATAAGGGTATGAAAAGGGTCTAGATAAGTAAGAAGCAAAGATGTGCTTTTAATAGCAAATTCAACCTCACCTTGATTTTTCAGTGTTGAGTAAAATACTCTTTAAATGGTCCATTTACACCAATACTGGCTATGTTACTCAAAAAAAAAAAGGCTCAGTAAAACGACAAGCAAAAGTCCATTGTTTCTAATAAGCCCAGTTCACACCAACACTTTTTGCTATTGTGTGATTTGTGAAAATAATGTTCTGCATATAAACACAGCCCAACTTTTTACAATAAATTACAGCTATATTTTGGTACCAGCTGTTAACAAAAAAAGTGCTCAGCATTGCAATGTATAAAGACATTTCACATCAACACAATGAGTAAAAAAAAATGGATTATGATGCATGTGAACTCAAGTGTATTTAATACACATCATAGTGATGTGAAATCAGCAATGAGTATACTGTATCTCCAGACAAAAATGTGTTTCTTTGATTTTCAAAAGCTTACCTATCAGGTTTTTATTACTGTTGTTTCCTATTGATTAGGATTTTCATCACTTCAAATCTAAAGGACTGTGATCATCAAGGCAGGTAGTTAGAGGAAATGTATCCAATGAGGACCATATAAGTCTGTAGCAATAAAACTTCTACTTAGTAGAGCTGGCAAGGGCTATATTATTTGTCAGGGATTCATTGCGGTCTGTGTCTCCATTTCCTGCTCCAGATGAACTGGTCCCCTTTACAGGAAAAAAGTGAGGGGAAACCCTTAGTGGGGGTTCAGACAGTAAACCCTCCCCCTGCTAACCCTCTCCTTCTTTGTACAAAAGTGGAAACATTTGGTGGACAGATTAATATCAACACTGGACACAAATGCTATACAATTGAAATAATGTAGTGGTAGATTTGTTTTATATTTCACGATAAGGTGGAAAAAAACACAGAACATATCATCTATATTTTCTACCATGTACTTATTAAAAAAAAAATAAGTCTGAAAAAAAAACATTTGCAAGATGGGAGTGTTTGGCTCATTGCCCAGCAAGCAAAAGTAGTTTACCAGGTTTGGAGGATATATTTAGAGGCGTCTGTAAAAATGGTGAATTATTGATCAAATCAGTCTTCTATTAATGCACCTTCCTTGCTATAAGAGAGTTGGCTAGAAATAACGATACCAAATGTTTTAGGATTCAGGGATAGCTGAGATATTCGATAAATAATTTAAGGGCCTGAATGCCTTATTTATTTCAATTAAGCTTTGTGTAGTCAGATAACCAAAACTATTGATTGTATTAATCTGCTTAATCCACAAGTGGATTTCTGTGCTCCTGTGCAATATACATAATGGCTGGTAAATGGTAGGGCAAATGCCGCACAATATGTAGGCAATCAGTTTATGTACTATTTTAAAAGGATGCTGAGAGAATTGCTGCAAGCTACTGTGCAAAATATGTCAGCTGCAGAGCGTGGCATTGTGGAAACACTGTCACCAACTATACACTGAATACAGTAAGGCAGCTTTGTGATATTACAGTATTATACTAGGCACCTACAATTCAATTTAGACTCCTTGTGACTGCAAGGTTCGAGTTCTTTTACAGTGATCTGTCTTCTATTTGGGTCTTACTATTAACCTCCTTGGTGGTATGATTATGTCCGATTTTTGCATCTCAAAGCGGTACATTGTTTTGCATGGAAATTTGACGTTCTATATTGTAGGCCTGTAATTCTTAGAAATAACTTACTAGTAGACATCCAGGGTATGAAAAAGTCTGAAACACAAAATCATAAATTATATTATAATAACTAACTATAAATAATTATAACAAATAATATAATAATAAAGCAATTTATTCAATAATGTAAAAAAAAAAATGAAATTTGCTTAGTTGCAGAATTGTCGCTGTCATTACTTTGTGTTTTGATGACCAATTTCCCCATGAATCACTATCGCTCATTTCTGCAAGTGATTCTAATTCATTATCGCTGTTTTCTAGCTGGTCTAAAACCACTTTTGACATAAAGGAACGTTTTTTGGTTGCCATGGACATTTGCAAGTTTGCAGGCAGAAAGAACAGTATATATAATATAAAACTACATGCAGGGCACTGGACAAAGCATTAGGGAAAAAAAGGATGTGAAATAATTTGATACAGTAATGTAATCTGTAAGATTATAGTGTACTATATGTGTTTTTTCACTTTTTAAACTTGCCACTGGGCTCCATCCCTATGTGTTGCGACGCTCGCAGAGATCGGAGCTCGGCACATTGAGCCGGAGTACACAGCGGGAGGACATCGCAGGATGCTGGGCACAAGGTAAGTTACTTTCCCGGGATACTGAGATGCAATCCAGAGTGTGGCTCCGGGTTACCACTTTTGGTAATGAAAATTTACCCTGAGCCATACTGGGAATTACAATCTTTACAGTCTTTGCAACAGATGTTTATAATGTATACAATTGTGTACATCAACCTTTTCCCAAGCACGGTTGTCTTTTTTTAGTGGGTTGATTCTTTTCATACGTTTAAATAAAGACGGCTACAGGCTTCTGGGCATCTAGGGAATGGTTTGGTTTTGTTTTTATAAATATCCATTTGTTTTTCTTGGTGTCCACTGTATTCTTAGAATTCTTTGCTACCCTTGAAGTTCAATGGCATTAACCACTTCAGCCCGGAAGAATTTACCCCCTTCCTGACCGGGCCATTTTTTTCGATACGGCACTGTGTCGCTTTTACTGACAATCGTGCGGTCCCCAAACAAAATTGACATCCTATTTTTTCCCACAAATAGAGCTTTCTTTCCCACAAATAGGGCTTTCTTTCACCACCTCTGTGTTTGTTTGTTTTTTGCGCATTAAACAAAAAAGGAGCGACAATTTTGAAAGAAAACAAAACAATATTTTTTACTTTTTGCTATAATAAATATCCCCGATTTGGAAAAAAAATAAAAAATTCTTCATCAGTTTTGATCAATATATATTCTTCTACATATTTTTGGTAATAAAAATCACAATAAGTGTATATTGATTGGTTTGCGCAAAAGTTATAGCGTCTACAAACTATGGGAAAGATTTAAGGTATTTTTATGGCATTTTTATTATTATTATTTTTTTTTTACTAGTAATGGTGGTGATCCGCCATTTTTATTGGGACTGCGACATTGTGGCAGACAGATCAAACACTTTAGACACATTTTTGGGACCATTGACATATGTACAGCGATCAGTGCTATAAAAATGCACTGATTACTGTGTAAATGTCACTAACAGGAAAGGGGTTAACACTAGGGGCGATTAAGGGGTTAACTGTGTTCCCTCAGTGTGTGTTCTAACTGTAGGGGGAAGGTACTGACTAGAGAAGAAGACAGATCATTGTTTCTAGCTAGTAGGAACACACGATCTGTGTCTCCTCTCCTCACAGAACAGGGATTTGTGTGTTTTCAAAACACACGTCCCTGTTCTGGCTCTTGTGCCCAGCCGGCGGTCATCGCGTGTGCCTGCTATCCCTGCTTAATGGGCCGAATTACAGCTACAGCGGCTCGCAGGAACGTGCCCACCTGCTGCAGTATAATGAATGGGGCTGATCGACAAGCGGTTAAAGTGATACTAAATGCACACTGTTTAATTTGCATTATCCCTTCTCTCCCTGTAGGGGGATGATGGCACTGTAATTATTTTAATTAAAAAAAATTGAAAAATCGATTTTTTCCTAACCGATATGCAGCGGTCAGGTGACCCAGATCTTTCCCAGCCTGTCTCCAAGGAAACAGTGACAGGAGGAGCTTCTAGTCCTCTGCTACTGGTCACATGTTCAAAATAAAAACAAATAATATCAATAAACTGTTTTAAATTGTCTTGCTAATATGTATTTGAAATCAAATATTTATTATTTTTGGCAATCACTTGGAGTAAGCTATCATTTACCATTGTGTATACACCCACATGTGTGTCTCTGTAGTCACATAGGTTGGTCAGATGTGATAGAGTAGAAAATACTCAGAAAGCTGCCAACACTGCTCTGCAAAATGCCGAACTGCGGTGGGGACATGGACAGAAGGGAGAGATAAAGAGCAGCAGGATCAAAAAGGTATTTTACAGAATACAGAAAATTAATCCCATAGTGACTGAGTATGAACAGCATGTAATACAGCATTTATTGATAGTTTTTTATGATGTGAATTTAATGAAACTTTAATACATTTCTGTGTTCTCCACTGTACAGCTTTTTAGATTCATAGAGAGTGATGGAAAACCATAGCATGGCAATTCTGATCTGAATAATGAAAACTGTTAAATAGTGTTGTTACCCCATAGCAATCCAACATGTCATCTTTCAACTGAAAGGATCAAGTTGCAATAGGCAACTATTTCATTCGTCATAAACCATCCTCAGCTATAGACAATTTGTTAGCAAGTTTTTATTTTTGAAAAAACAGTTACCGTATTTATCGGCGTATACCGCGCACTTTTTTCCCCTTAAAATAAGGGGGAGATCGTGGGTGCACGATATACGCTGATACCCGCTTCCCACACTCAGTTTGAACGCCTCCGCTGACATATACCGAGCGCAGTACACTCGGGTACATTCGGCCAGGCTCGGCTTCGCTCGTGGTCACGCTCTGTGACGTTTATGCGTGAGAAGCTGAGCGTGCCCGAGTGTACTGCGCTCGGTATATGTTGGCGGAGGCGTTCAAACTGAGCGCGGGAAGCAGGGATTCGACTCGGAGACAGCGCGGGAGAACCTGGGAGGACACCACCGAGGCCGCAGATGGACGCCGGACCGGACAAGGCCGCCGATGGACACCAAAACTAAGTAATGTTTTTTTTTACAGGAATTTTGGGTCTACATTAGGGGTGCGCGCTATACGCTGGAGCGCGCAATACCCCGATACGGTATTTATTTGCTCACTTTGCAGTAATAAGGGTTAGGTTAAAGAAGCACAGCCTATGGAGCCCCTCAACACATATCAAGTTATACAATTTCTTAAATTCTGTTGGAAGATGCCAATTAACACATGACATGGACAAAAAAGTGTGCTTAAGAGGTAGTTTAACCATGGTACATCCAGGTAGCTGTCAGAAATTGTGTGGATGTGTTGTCTGGTGACGTTGTTGGACAAATAAGTGGCCATTCTTTCTAGCAGATCACTTAGGGCAAGGCAATGTATCACCAACTTGTCATACATACTTTAAATGTATGCCTGGGATGTTGGTAGATTGTGTTGATCTGTTTAGTTATGTTTGCAACTGAAAGCCGTTGAAATTGCCTGTGTGCATGTTTACAGGTTTAAAAAACTGGACACCGTTTTTAAGTTTAGCCCAAATAAAAAAAAAATCTAGTGCAAAATTGAGGTTGGCGGGCCACAATGAGCTGAGCGGGTGGATGGCAGCCCACTCGGCTCTATAGAGCCCACTCTACTCCTTTTTTTCAGGTTGGATTGGAGGTAGGTATTTGTAAACGGACAAAAGTCCATTTACATCTGCCACTCCTTAGAGGTGAATGAAGGTCCTGATTGGGTTGGACTGACTGTGTAAAAGGGGTCTAAGCCTGCTTTCACAATGGTGCACTGTTGTTTACCTGCACCGTGGTTGCAGCACTGTTCACCTGTGACGTTCCTGCAGGTTAGCTGCACTTTGCCATAGACTTCTATTATATCCTATAGGTGTGGTGCATTTTGAGAAAGCACACAAAACTCGCAGGTAATAAAAGTCTATGGCTCAGTGCAGGTAACTTGCAGGTGCACTGCTCTGCTTGAAAGCAGCCCAGTAACCACTGCAGAACAGATTTGCCCATATATACACTGTGATTTTAGTAATACATTTACCTTTAATAACCGTATTCTATTTTATTCCATCCCAAAGCAGGAGGTCGTGGGCCACATCAGAGGGCTACGCGGGCCACTGGTTGGGCACCCCTGATCTACAGCTTGAGCCTGAAAATACATCTATACGTTTCAAGGCACATGGGGAAGTTTTAACATCTGTGTGTTTGTGTGTGTGTGTGTGTATAACATTCACTCTAACGTATATTACAAAAAGATGCATTGTAAGCATTTCTATAGTCCTCTATTTTAAATTTTGGGACCAATAGAACTGTCTTTTTATACATTATAAGTATGCATGTTAGTGGAGCCTCCACTTTTCCATTAGATGCTGGTAATTTTAGTCATATGGCTGACTGTAACACTTCCACAGAAAATATAGTTCAATTCTAGGTATCACATATTTATAACAATGGAGAAATGAAATGTCACATTAGCATAGTTGCTTCGAATGTGTCATTTTAAACAATGCTTCTCTGATAAATATTGATCCGAGCTATTCTCAATTGGATTTGGTCCCCAAATGATTCCATAATGAGGATAAAATCAGATCAGGGTGTTTACCCATGGAGCACCAGTTTAGCTAAATAATAAGGCAGTGATTATTTAATTGTATGTGCCGCAGGCATCACACAGAATACATGAAGCACAGTGAAAATTCCACTGAAAGTAGCAGATGGTATTGGCACAACTTGACAATATTCTCTTCTCTGTGACTCTTCACCCGACTTTATGAATGAAAGCTAAAAAGCTGTAAAAAGGACAATTCAGCCCTGTTGCGTTTTTCCCAGCATGTGCCATATAGCATCCAACACATGGGACCGAAGCGCAAAAAGACAGATTTTTATCACCAGGAGTAGACAGGAGGCTGGCAAGACTCGGACAGCCATGCCTCAGTACATTCATCATGTTGTAGCTGAACAAGTTTGCTTTGTACTGAAAATATTTGAGAACTCAGGAATCAGACAAGACACGATTAAAATGTTGTTTAAACCAAAGAGCTAATAAAATAATCCAGTATAATCAGTTCATATCTCTACCTTGCTTGCTATTAAAGCTGAACTCTGAATGCAAGACATGTTGCGAATGACGGTAATACTGAGCGAGTGACCCACAGTAATTCATTGAAGAGAATGCAAACATGTTGTTATTGACAGGGATGCTGATCGAGTGACCCACAGTGAGCTCAGAACTCCCAGAGGGTCTGTAGGTTTCAGTGGGACTTGCAACTAAGTATGGACTTAATAAAAGCAAAAGATTTAAACACATTTTCAAGACATGGGTCAGACTGCATTAGGAGTCATTTATTTTTTAATATTTAAGTATTTATTATATTTCAAAGGAGATAAGAGAATACAAAAGCAGCGCCAATTGGGCATACCCTGGCGATAATTTGTGTACAGTCAAGGTAATTGAGAACAAAAAGAAAAAGTGCTAACATGTTGCTTCTACTAGGTTACATTCAAATTAGAGGATTGAGTAGTGCACAGCCAATATAAAACAGATATGCAAACCAGACATGCAGATAGGCATAATATATCATCATATAAAACAACTAGAGTAGCGATTACAGGAAATTTCCCAATAGGTTATAGGCATGTAGTCACAGACAAGTATAACTCACTTGAGTACAAGAGCGAATCTTTTGCAGATTATTAAAATGGAAAGGAAAAAAAAAGGTACAGGTCATGATCCAGAGGGAGTGGGGTAGCTAATACAGAGGAGCACTCCTAGAGTCGGAGATCCAGAGATTCCAGGCTTTGGCAAATTGGTTTGTTGATAAGTTGGCTTTGGCAAAGGAAAATTCCATTAAAAAATTACGATTAAACAGTTGGATGGTATCCTTCAATTGTGGAGGGTGAGTTGATTTCCATTTTTTTGCAATAACCAGTCTTGCTGCACCAGAAGCTGTAAGTTTTTAGGCCATGTGTGGATAGAGAGACCCAGGAGCAAATTCAATGGGGACATAGGAAAGGATATACCACATAAAGAACAAATTAACAACTTTACTTTTTCCCAGAACTTCTGGACAGGGGGGCAATCCCACCAAATGTGTGAAAGCGAACCGATATTCTCACAGCCCCTCCAACATTTGGGAGAGGTATTTTGGGTAAATTTTTGCAAGCCTTTCAGGGGTGAAGTACCACTTGTGAAACAACTTCTGTAGGGATTCCCAATGGGTGATGCAATGAGACAGGCAAAGGGGTGCTATGAGAGCTTTCTGCCAATGTGCTGCCGGGGGAGATTGGTCCAACAAAGAGGACCCATACCGAATAGAGGAGGAAAGTAGATCAGAAGGGGGATTAGTGAGGAGTTTGTATATTGGGGAAATCCCTTTTGGTTTTGGTTCCGTCAAGATTGTAAAAATGTATCAGGGGGAGCATCAGTGAGTCCGAGTTTGACCAGTGGATTTTTGAAAGAGTGGATCTAATCCGCAAGTAGTGGAAAAATGTGTGGTTGGATAGGTTATATTGCTTTACCAGATATTCAAAGGGATGTAGATCTGATGTAGAGAAAAGCATACCAATGTTGGTGATGCCAGCTATAATCCAATCCGATAGAGGCAGATCTGGGGTAATAAGATGTAAGGTTTCTATGGGAATTTTTGAGAGGGTATCCACTGCTATTCCTCCATTAAGTTGTGACAATGCAGTCCAGACCCTAGTGGAGACCGTGATGGTATCCAGTGAGGAGCGCTTAGGGTTGAGATTAAGCCAAGTGGCAGCTAGGAGATGCTTCGAATTTGTGTGGAGTATGGTGGCTTCTATTTGTTTCCAAGTTATATGTTGCTTGTCCGACCACCAGGTTTTCAGTTGTTCTAAGATGGTTGCTCGGTGATAAGCTTGGATGTCTGGTGCGCCAAGGCATATGTGTTTCTAACTGAAGGGGGGAAGGGCTGGACGTGTGACGTCATCGATCGCCTTTCCCTATATCAGGGAACAGACGATCAATGACCATGCCACTGTGAAGAACAGGGAAGGTGTGTTTACACACACACCTCTCAGTTCTTCAGCTCCTGTGAACGATCGCGGGACTCCGGCGGCGATCGGGTCCGCGGGTTCCCCGGAGCTTCAGACCGGGTCGCGGGCGCGCGCCCGCGACCCACGCCTGGGCACTTCGAGGACATACAGGTACGTGCTTGTGTCCAGCCGTGCCATTCTGTCAACGTATATCGGCATTAGGCGGTCCTTAAGTGGTTAAATATGTAATATACTTCTTTTGCCACCGCTCCCTAAAGTTTCCTTTCTTTTCCATAGCAACTCTTTGAGACTATTGCCGCGTACACACGGTCGGAAATTCCAACAACAAATGTTCGATGTGAGCTTGTTTTTGGACATTTGCTGTCGGAAATTCCAACAACAAATGTTTGAGAGCTGGTTCTCAATTTTTCTCAACAAAAGTTCTTGTGGGAAATTTCGATTGTATGCACTTGCAATGCACAAAAATCCTATGCATTCTCTGAATCAATTTGACGCATGCGTGGAATCATTGAACTTAATTTTTCTCGGCTCGACGCAGTGTTGTACGTGACCGCGCTCTTGACGTTCGGAATTTCCAACAACATATGTGGGACCGTGTGTATGCAACACAAGTTTGAGCAAACATTCCGTGGGAAAAAAAAACATGGTTTTGTTGTCGGAATGTCCGATCATGTGTACGCTGCATAAGGGGCACATTTAAAACACAGAGTGGATAGTACAATCTGTTCTTTGTTGGCCATTGCAGTACTACCAATACATACATACATACATACGCACATACATATAGCCTTTTTAAAAAGGCAGATTTACTTTACCTGCACCTGTACTACCAGGTGAACTGTTTGTTTAGTACTACATTGGAGGAGGGAGACTGGCAGAGCTATGAACTGTACATTGGCACAGTAAAAGCTTGATCAGGTGAACAGTAGCCTTTCTCAACCAGGATGCTGTGGCAAAGTAGAAAAAGGTGGATACCCTGCGCTGCCAATAATAGATGGATAGTAGCTGCTAACACGGCTCGTTTGAAAAAAAGAAGAGAGAACAAAGGGAAGTAAATGTGTAGCGCTTACAATGACTATCAATGATGAAAATCAAAATGTAAAACGCATAACAATTAAAACAGAATGTGCATCAATAACATATGAGTCCCGTTTTGCAAGGAACAAATAATGTGCCACTGGCACGTGATACAGAGTGAACTGTTGCGCCTATTGGTTTGTGCCAAAATGCAAAAGTGATATGATCAACGATTAGTAGATGAAAAAATTCACGTATATCAAAAAAAGTCAATCAAGTGAATAAGTGAATGGATGAAATAAGTGACTTCTCCAGTATGTGATAATCCCACCACCGAAAACAATGCAGGCTTACCAGAGCGCGTTGACTCAAGATGACATATGCCACCGAAAGTCAAAAGATTTATTTACAGCTGTCAAACTTACATTTGCCTGAGGATAAAAGCGCTTTGTATGCAAATGGGGTGGCAGTGGAGTGGGAGGACTCCACTGCCGCCCCATTTGTATACAAAGCACTTTTATCTTCAGCCAAATGTAAGTTTGACAGCTGTAATTAAATCTTTTCAAATCTTAAGACGGGATTACACTATCTGGCCACTTTTTTCTCCTATCTCCATATACCATTGACACACTGTGAGAAAACCAGCCTGGGGACCCTACTTTCAGCGCAGCTCCCAGTCTCTTTCCATCCACCTACCCCATAGAGGATATGATGACCGGTTAATGTACAACTCTGCCTTGGATCGTTTATGACATCGAGTCATTATAAGCCTTCTTTGACTTTCGGTGGCATATGTCATCTTAAGTCAACGCGCTCTGGTAAGCCTGCATTGGATTCGGTGGTGGGATTATCACATACTGGAGAAGTCACTTATTTTTATCCATTCACTTATTCACTTGATTGACTTTTTTGATATACATGAATTTTTTCATTTAATAATCGTTGATCATATCACTTTTGCATTTTGGCACAAACCAATAGGCGCAACAGTTCACACTGTATCACGTGCCAGTGGCACATCATTTGTTCCTTGCAAAACGGGACTCATATGTTATTGATGCACATTCTGTTTTAATTGTTATGTGTTTTACAGGATGCTGTGGCAACCCTGACAAACTAAGATGGCATCTCAGTTGAGAAATACTGTCCTATGCACTATTCTCTGCTTACTGATGCAGTTAACCTTCTGTGACAGGTAGAGAGCCCATCACACAAATTTGACAGGTCATGTCATCAGGCTGTCCTCCTACCAGCTTTTTTTCCCCAATTCTTTATTTCAAATGGGCATTTAAATGAGGGTTTGGAACCAGGTGCAGCACTTTGCACGTTAATAAAGCAAACCACTGTGTTATATAAATGTGATGGATTTTTTCTCCAAATCCACAGTATGGCCACGGTAAAATACTTAGAGCACATATATAACAGTACTTAGTCTACATCTTCCATGCTTGCTCTGAAGTGTTTATGGCGCCATATGAATAGACATTATAGTTATTGTTAGTAAAATTCCATTATTTGTGTTTGTATGACTGCAGCATACAGTATGTAAGAAAAGATAATACATAACGTTAGTATAATGCTTTCTTCCCAGTTGATTGTCTGAATTTTGGCACCAAGACTGGCCATAAACAAGGTAGTAGATGTGCATATGAGATTTAATTGTCCTCAGCCAAGTACAGCAGCATTGGGAGACATATTCCTGTTTGGAGAGGAGGCAGTAGGCTCTTGCAGAAGTCTGTTGGCTTTGCACTATTAGAGAAAAGCAATACCAGTCAGTTTACTAACCTATCTGATCCTCTATTCCCCAATAGCCGGCAGCTTGCAGTGTCTGTGTGTGGATGGGGTCTACTACGCCCGTGTGCATTGAGGTATATTTCAGGCAGGGACTGCCGTCATGTGAAAAACTGAGCATTAGCCCTGGTTCACACTGGGTACGATTTGGAACGATTTAAGATGCGATTTGACATGTCAAATCGCATCTCAAATCGGCGGCAATTGTCGGCAATGGCACTGTCCTAATCAGTGCGACGCCGCATCTGCGATTTCAAAAAGTAGTTTCTGTACTACTTTTTGCGATTTCGGGCCGCGATTTACATTAAATTGCGGCCGAAATCGCGGCAAAAACGCGGCCGCGAAATCGCGGTAAAATCGCGCATTTTACCGCGATTTTGAATTTGCAGCAGTGTGAACCTAGGCTTAAGGCAATTCCCTGACTTGGAGATGAGCCTCACTGTGTGTATTATTGAAGTGCAGCGTTCCGCTGACAAGTGGTTTGTCCCATATTGCTACAGACTGTTTTTGGAATATTTGCATTAGGGACGTGCTGAGCCTGTGCCCACTCTACCAGTCCAACACCCACTGATATCTCACTTCCAGTAACAGAATGAAGTCCTGCCGAGCACATAGCAGGGCCCCATGCATGATCATTAACTTTTTACTTCCTGTACCTCGTGATCAGGCCTTAGATTTCTGTAACGCCTGTCTGCTCCCGGTGACTATAGGAGATGGACTTCTAGGGAGGGAGCCAGCATACTGACCCCCTTGCTACTGGAGGACCTGTCCCCTACTCAGGTAATGCATCTAGCGACTGGTTGCTGTAGCTGTTCTCCCCTTTGGTTACCCATGGCAACTACCTCCATTTCCTTGCCTTGCTGACTTAACCTTTTGTAGTGATGTTACTCATACCCCATAGTGCTTTTACAGACCCAGGTTCTGTAGGATACACTGGAACCCAACACCCCTTTGAATAAATAGACCATGTAGGAGCACATATACTACCAAACAATCCACACTTAAAACTAATTAATCCAGCTGTGCATTAAAAACCCATTGGTGGCAGGAAAGGAGGCATCAAAGTAATTCAATAAAAGTCACTTTATTAGAAGTAGATAATAAAAAGTTTACAATCCATACAGTGTGCTGCTTTAGCAGGTGCTCAAAAACAAGCGGTGGAAAATAGCTGACTCAGATACTGGCCCTGTGCCATGGACGACACTGGGCACTGGTGTCCCTGAAAAGAATGAAAGCTGTACATGGATACCGGCGGCTGCCGGGGTCCCGGAAACGACATGACAGGAGACAAGGCTCTACACCCAGAAGTGACTTCACGTGAACTCACCCCTTTTAAATAACTTCAGACCAGGTTGAAAGCAATTAAAACAACTTTACTAATGGAACTTTAATAAAACAGCATAACACTCAAGGCTCAGCCATCCACTCATCTGGCACCTGCAGCAGCTCTGTTAAGTAGCTAGAGATTACATGTTGTGTTTTGTCTGTGTGTCTTCCAATGCAGACTGCTCCCTATGCAGTGTCCTACCCCCTTGTTATTTATAGTACAGGGAGAGAGGCAGAGCCTAGAAAATGTGGGAACTTGCAGAAATGGATTTAACCCCCTTCTCAACCTAGGCCAGCCATGACTAGCTAACTTAGTAGGCAACCTGTCTACACATAGGTTAATTATCACTGCAGGATTTTCTTATTCAGTCCGTGGGTACCTTAAAGGGATTGTAAAGGTTTGTTTTTTATTTTTATTTTTTATTTATTTTTTTTCGACTCGGAGAACACTAACTGGAGACATAATCAATTTTGCGTTCATACGCTGTCTCCATCCTGGTTCGCATCATGGTAGGAAATTACTTTTTTGCTTTGTTTGTTATGTCATTATATGTTTATAGACATATTAAGCCGATATGGCCACAGAATGTTTTTTATTTTCTAAATATGTTGCTTTAAGCTAGTACATTGTTTGGTTCTTACCTTTTCCTTCAATTTCCCTTCTAAATGTTTTTTTTCTTTGTTTTCTTTGTCTGAATTTCTCACGTCCTGTTCCTCCTCAGTAAGCTGTTCTAAATGACTTTCCACCGCTCGGATGATGGTGGAAAGCTTACTGAGGAGAAACAGGAAGTGAGAAATTCAAACAAAGAAAAAAAGCATTTAGAAGGGAAATCGAAGGAAAAGGTAAGTGAACCAACAATGCACTAGCTTAAAGGAACCTATTTAGAAAATAAAAGACTAACATTTACAACCCCTTTAACCTAGAACTCTCTTGCTAAATAAGTAAGCGGACATGATGTGTAATGCTGAACTAACTGTGCTTTATTAAAAATCATTTGCTCCACTAGGTCGCCAAGAAATCAGGAAATAAGAAAGCTTCCTAAAAATATTTTTTTAAGATTTGGGTGTTGGTTCATGATTTTTATAGCATAATATATAATACACTAGGGTATTTAGCAAAATTGCATGTTCGCTATTTCAATAGACACTATTAAGACCCCATACACACTATACAACTTCTGTTGCCAGATTTCATTCAGATTTACCAAAACCATGTAGTGCAAGAGCCTGCCTGATTGCATACAAAATGAAACTCCTAAGGTTTGACCTCCATATTATATGGTTTTGGTAAATCTGAAGGGAAAAAAATCAACAGAAAATTGGATAGTGTGTATCCTGCTTAACACTGCTCGCAGGGAACCTACACCCTGTTTGTTACCCCATTGTGGTGATTTTCTATGCCCTGTCCCTGTGATGTTCATACAAAGAATAGATATACATTTCAGACTCCCACATTTTCAGTTTAAGCAAAAGACTAGATAGGTCAGACAGTGTTAGAAAAAGGAGCACAGTAATCACGAAATGCCTTAAAGGGTGGCAAAGTTATTATTTGATTTGCATTGCATTACGGGGGTTTTCTGGTTCAAACCCCACTGGAGACACTATCTGCATGGATGCATTTTTATCCCATATTTGAACTTCCGGCATCCTACTCCAATCCAAACCCAACAACCCAACAGTGTTAGATTATTTGCCATCTGACCAAAATGATGGTATCATGTGTATATGTACAATCAAATACATTACATTTTAAGCTGCTATGGGGGGTAAGGACTAAAGCAAAAGTTTTTACATACTCTACAAAGTATGCATGATGCGTAATATGTTGGCAATATATAAAAACAGCAAATAAATAACACTGACAGATCTGCAAGGTCTCACGCTAGAAAACCAAGGATATGGGAAGTAGACATGACATGGATGTCAAACTATATGATCAGTTCAGAAGAAGAGTTCCAGCTGCTGTCTAATCATGATCAGCCTTAGGGCCATGACACATGCTGGAGGCCATACTTTGACAGATGAAGTGTTTTTATGTGTGTCTTGAAAGCAGTGTTCCTCTTTCAGAGAATGTCTCACTATCTTGCTTCCTACATTGGTAGCTGTACAGTTTATACCTGTCATATTAGAAATATGGGAGCTGCCACTGCCAAGTAAAGGATAAGTTCCAGGCTTGTCTTCCTTATTCTTCCTTCACTACCTAGTTACTGACTGGACCAAAACATGTGCATGTCAGGTGTACACAAATGCTTGATCAGGTCAGTGACTCCCTTAATAGTAAAGGTGGTATCAGGGTGACAGCACTGAAGCTCAAACGTTCTAAAACAGGACAGATATGTATGCTTCTTTCAAATATGACAGGTTCCTTTAAGGTATGCAGCAAGACAACGTTCTGTGTGTCCTACTCTTTCAACTACATCTTTATTTTTGAGATAATAAAGTGACATTTACATCTGTGAATTACTGTTTTGAACTCCTGGAGTACATTAATGTACTTTTTTCTAAAAGCTCTTGTTATAACTACTGTATTTCACTCCATGTTTAAAGTATTAATACACTCTCCTGCCCTACTTTGCGCCATATCAAGTATTCTTAAATGTCTTTAATAGTATTACAATCTGCACCATTTAGGAGCTTCTATCCTATGTTTGTTGTAGTGACATCCCTCGGAAATGCGTATTTTGCCCTAATTGACGGCACGAGCAGTGCATACTGGTGCTGTGCCTCAGTCAGCATCACTGACAATTACAAATCCGTGAGAGTACTGAACTAATAATTTCCTGAAACACCCCATATGACTAGCTATGTCCCACAGTGACATATGAGAAAGCGGGAGAACTACTGGAGGGGAAGGAATCGAGAGATGGTACCATCTTCGACCAGAAGGGAGCAATATAATAAATAATAAAGTTAATCCAATAGTCTATCAGCACAATTCACTAATGAGCAAATGAATAAATTACATATAGTGAAAAACCTGTAAATATCAAAATGTGTAAAAATACAAAAAACACAAGCTAGTACAGCGCTATGGGATAAATGACCACCAAAAAATAAATTGCAGATCAATATGGTAGATACTATGTGGCAACAAAAAAACTTGAAAAAATTGTTGAGTAAAAAAGTCCATATGTAGTCCAAAACACAATTGATTAGAAAAACATCCAAGTGTATGAGACAGTTCAGAAGTGATTCTTCATAAGTGAATATCATGTATAGCTGAAAGTAGAAAATCCTCCACCAAAAAGAACACCGGATAAGTGAGAATATAATCTCCTTACCGGATTTGCAGTGGTCTTATGGAGCCCAGGGATGTTTATACTAGTCTTCCCAATGACTGGAAAAATCCACAGGACCGGTTCCGGATCATGTATGCTCCAACAATCATGTACCGATATGACCACCTCCTCTGCTGCCGATTCCAACAATGCCTCCTCGCTACTTTCTCCCGAAAGGGATTTTTCCAGTCATTGAAACAGTCTTTTTGGGAAGACTAGTATAAACATCCCTGGGCTCCATAAGACCACTGCAAATCCGGTCTTTCCTTTTGGTAAGGAGATTATATTCTCACTTATCCGGTGTTCTTTTTGGTGGAGGATTTTCTACTTTCAGCTATACATGATATTCACTTATGAAGAATCACTTCTGAACTGTCTCATACACTTGGATGTTTTTCTAATCAATTGTGTTTTGGACTACATATGGACTTTTTTACTCAACAATTTTTTCAAGTTTTTTTGTTGCCACATAGTATTCACCATATTGATCTGCAATTTATTTTTTGGTGGTCATTTATCCCATAGCGCTGTACTATCTTGTGTTTTTAGTTTTTATTTACTGTGGTATTTAGTAATTAGTACTGGCAGCTCATTTACATCTTCACGTGTTTATTTAAATTTTTCACATTCACGCTAGCACAGTGTTTTTTTCCGTCTTGGCGGAGGATTTTTTTCACATTTGTGTAAAAATACAAATTGTGCAAAATACCAAAATAATGTGTAAAAATAAAAATTAATCTCCTCCACCTGGTTGCTGCTGACCCTGAAAAGCAAGTTCACTTCACATTAATAAACATTAACAACACAGTGCTGCACTACCAATAGAACAATAACAATGATGTGCAACATATAAAGTCCAATTGTGAAATCCCAAAAATAATAAAAAGTTTTAATAGTGAAAAAAAGGGTCAAACCAAGGTTGAATCTTCACCAACAACTGTGCACTTATATGACCAAAAAGTGCTGGTGCTCTCCTCCTCATCCTCCAATGTGCGCTGGCCAATCACCTTTCGATCTGACTCCTGTTTTACCAGTGTGTCAGAAAAGCAAATCCCCTACAGTGGGTGATCAGTGAATCGACCTGGCATGATACTGATAATCCCTCCATCTCACCCTCTTCCTCCTCACTGGCTTCACAAGTCTCGGGGTTCCCTTGGGTGTATCTGGTATAAACAGTGCTCTCTGTTTGCAAATGATTTATTTCTCCAATATAAAAGGGCATACAAAATACTCATACACATGTAAAGAGGAGATGACCATGGGATGACGTCGCCAAATGAGACTCCTCCCCCTATACACGTTACATAAAATAGGCATTATTTGGTCCATTATTGATGAAGGCATGCCCATTTGACTTAACATGTATAGGGGGAGGAGTCTCCATTGGTGACATCACCCCACGGTCATCTCATTATTACATGTGTCGCACTGCTGAAGGGGGGCCGAGAAGAGGAGGTGCATTTCTATTGCACAGAGTAAATAACTCTAAACCTGTTTGCCATTAAAAAAATATATATTATTTACAATCGCTTTAATACTCCTTGCACATCATTACTGCCCCAGTGTCGCACGAGTCACAGTGAAGGTTCTGGTGCACAGCAGGAATTCAGGGTAGCATTGGAAAAGTAAGCATACATTTCCTGTTTCCCACTATAAAGTTAACCTAGTCCAGAAAACGCACATGCTCACTTTTATAAATGTATTGTCATTATGTGTACATATGGCAGTGTGCAGAGGGTTGATTTTTTTATATATAATATATAGGAATATATTGGATCTCAGAGAAGATATTTTTAATTTTTTATTTTTTCATTGCTAGAGTGTACTCCTTTGACATCTCTGTATACAACTGCTGGTCTATGCAATCTGGAAAGCGTACAAAAGCAATGTATGGATTCGATCTTGTGATCAGTTATCAACAGCTATTGGTAATGTGCCACGTAAATTCTAGTCATCAGTCACTTTCTTCTAATTAGACTTCACATTCCAGCTGTCACAAGACCAACAATATTATTAAAGTTTGGGAAAATATAGAAGAATTCAGAGATCTAACATTAGAATGTAAAATGTGAAAAGTTCACCATCTATTTAGTTGTCATGTGTTCAGATAGCTCTAATTGCTGGTGAGTTTAGAGAGGTCCTATCACCAACCTAAAAATTGCAGATGAATGCACAGAAAATCGAATATTTGAAATGCTTACTTATTTTTATTCACGTGTGTTTGGGTCTTTTAACTTGCTTGAGAAACTGGCTAATTTATGTCCTAGCACAACCTTCGCTCTTCTTGCATGTCATCTCCAGGAGTTTCCAATTACAAATTTTCTCACCTACCTACATACCCTTTTATGTAGGTTCGGGGATGGGGGTGAGAGAAGAGGACTAAATTAAGTTACAATTCCTAATCTACTGGGGCTATTGACTTCACATCCAAGATGGCGGCACACAGTGGCAATCTCAGAACTTTTGGTTGTCTACACAAAGTAGGATTTTGAATTAAAAAAATAATAAAAAAATGCTTAAAATATGTTAAATACAGATCTCATTTGGGAAGGATGTTGTTAAAAATGAATAGTATGGCAACTATGTCCTTTTAATTTTCATCCTTGATTACTCAATACTAAGTGGGTTTTTGTTCTAGCCGTAATAAGAAAAACCTTGCCATATGTCCTGAGGCGTGGCCCAGCAGGTGGTTTCTGTACTTGGTACACCTACTGATTGCACATTACTTACAATAAGTTCAGTTCTTGCTGAAGTGGAAAACTAGCTTAATGAAATAATGATTATCAAGTAAAATGTAATGGTACAAGTAACATAATAACCAGGCACATTTATTCTATACATGGCAGAGTATGTTAACCGACCGGCACAGAACAGTTTTCTAAATGTAAGGAGCTTATTATTTCAAATATTTCCTGCTGTGCATGGGTACCTTCATATTGCAATCTGAGAACTCTCAGTGTCAGCTGACAGCACTGGTTTTATATTGCAGCTGTTTAACCATTGGTCCATTCCTGAGTCAGAATCTGGATCAGTGATAGGACCTGTAATGCTTGACCTTTAATCACACTATACTCTAGGCAGAATTTTTATCAGCATCAGTTCACTTGATATCAAAGCATCCATGTATCCTGGGGTAAGGGAGAAAGTTGTATGTTCTTTGCAAACATACAACATTTGAATCTTGTTAAATCAGATATTGTGAAGAAGTGGCAATGTTATCATATTTCCTAGACTTCATATTTTTATCATACTGAAATCTGAGTTAGTGCTTTAAAAAGTTAGATTTTACTATATATTTACTATATGAAAAGGTATTGTATGTATTTTGAAAGATTATTTTGTATCTCACAATAGTTTGAATCCATCCAATGTATTGCACCTAACAAGATATCTAAAATATGTAAAAGGCCCCTTTCACGCATGCAGACTGTTTGTCCATTGACAAATGGAAAGCAAACATCCATGGAAAAACAGATGTAAATGGATGCTCATCCATTTAAAGTGGCTGTAAACCCTTATAGACCACTTTGACCTACAGGTAAGCCTAGATTAAGGCTTACCTGTAGGTGCAGGAAATATCTCCTTAACCTACGTGGTTAAGGAGATATTGCCAAGAAAGACAGCACCGATGTCTACGGCACATGCTCCATAGACAAGGGTGCGCAGGCGCACTGAGAGTTCCGCTACTAACGGCATCAAGTCACTCCGCGTATAATGGCGGCGATGGAGGAGGTGTCCGAGGACTGCTGTGGTGGAGGCTTCGTTCTCAGGTAAGTAATTCATAATGAGCTAGTATGCTATGCATATTAGCTCATTATGCATTTGTCTTGCAGGTTTTTTTTTTTTTAAGAGAGGGTTTACTTCCTCTTTAATTAGCCAAGTGAATCAAAGCCAGGTCAAGAGTGGATTGCTAGGGGTATTCAACACTGAGTGATTCCAAATCTTGTTACAGCTTCAAGAATATCTAAACTTTCACCTTGTAAAGCAACCCATTTAGTTTAAACTATAAATGAAATGCAAAGCATTTGTGTATACATAAATATAAAAAATGTATATTATTATATTATATTATAAAATATTATAAATCATTTTTTTTCCCCTTTTTTTTCAAGTGATCACATAATGTTCTCAGCTGCATTGGGAGCTAAGGGAAGAGACACAGCGGCACATTGAACTTCACAGTGAATGGCTGCATGGGGGGGGGGGTACATGGTACAGCAGGCACTTATCAGGAATATTATATGTTGGATTTACATATTCTTTACTTTTAGGCAAACGTGGAAAATTAAGAATGTCTGACACAGTTTTTCTGTGAGTCCTCATGTCTCACTCCTAACTTGATGTTTTAGTGACATGCTGTAGTCTTTTGACTCAAATGAGTCAAACCTGACGAAGCAGCTAACTTTTCCACAATCTAATGTTAATATTACTGCTTTGTCTCTACTGCAGAGATTTCTTTTAATTTCCCATACCAAATTAGGAGATAAGTGAGGAAAAAATCTCCATATACAGACACTGTGAATAAGCTGAATATTCTGACATTTGCAATATTTATAATCAGGCTGTTCCTGGTTGTTTAGTCTTTTATACTAGTGACTGCTATTTTTTTTGTTTGTCTTATTATTATTATTATTATTAATAAGTGTAATTGTTTTTTAGTTTATATGTTATATAAGAGACCTGGTGTCAGGGGTGGTAGGCTTTACTGCTAGATATAAGGACTTGCCACTGGACCTGTTCAATACCACTTGTTTTTGGTAGGTGCTGGTGATAGACATTGAGTTGAGTTCTTCGTAGTACTTGTCTAGTGTTGAATGAACAACATTTTCAATAACGAGTTCAGCTTGCAGCCTGATTATTCTGCTTTAAACTGCACATTCAATATAGTGTCAATTGTCACCTCAAACATTTGAAATTTTCTTTTGCAAACAATGTTTGTGCCCTTGTATGGGCCCTAATTTTTCACTGGCAAGATTAAGCCACTGTCATGCCTACGTTTGATAATGTACATTGTGTAGAAAGGAAGACTGCTCAAATTGTAATTTTTGCTAACATTAATGTGACAGAAGAAGCCATTAGGTTGCTTTGAAATATTCAAATGCATCGTAATGTAAAATGGTTTTAGGTTAACCTTTTAAGCTTTCTCAACCTTCTTATTGGTCACATAAGTCAACTTATGACTTCCTGACAAAATTGGCTTAGTATGTGGTGGAAACCTGTTGACACCTGCTTAACACATCTCAAGATGATATTTGTGTCCTTTTGTCAAGAGGCAATTTGTGAATTGTTTTTAAGAAAAAGGTCTTAAGAGTTTCACCAGATGATCAGATACGGTAAATGTGCATTACACAATAATTGGCTCCAATCATGTTAATGTTTGAAATGTGCTGGCTGTGTGTAATTTTCTGCCAGAACAATTATGTCTTGAAGTTGTGTGTACTTTTTTGTTCTAAAGCATTAGAAGTGAAGACCATGTTTAAAAACCCAGTTTCCAGATTTTTCTTTATAAAAATGTACCTAACTGTTTTATGTGAAAATGATCTGAAAGGCATATCTTTCTTTCCAGTTCTTAAAGCTGGAGTTAGGCAGGTGTTTAGTCTTTCACATTGCTTTTACTAGGTTAGCAACATATTTGCAGATTCCTATCACAGCTTCTGGGGTATTGTACAATGTCAAATTTAGTGTGAAAAAAATTCACATATCAGTAGAAAGTAGGGCTGTTGATTATAATTTTCGTGTTCGATTAATCGATTTTTTTAAAATCGATTAATCAAATAATTTAGATTAATTATAACGCACATACATTTTTCGGATCATCACCATATATAGTCCCCACTGTAATATCCACAGACCTCTCCCCCACTGTAATATCCACAGACATCTCCCCCACTGTAATATCCACAATCACCCCCACTGTAATATCCACAGACATCTCCCCTACTGTAATATCCACAATCTCCTCCACTGTATAGGAATATTAGTGCTTGCTTAGTCTTACCAGAGAAGCCGGCCGACCACACGAGGAGTTGAGGCTGGGTGATGACGTCAGTTGGCCGCTCTAGGCTCACCTTGGCCACTGCCAGGTGGACGAAGATGGTAGCCACTCCGGGAGCTAGGCCGAAGCCGCGGCCTTTCCTATGGCCGAGGCAGCAGCGTAGCTCCAGGGGATTACGCGGCGTGCCGATCCACATACGGTGACTCGTTCGGATCACAGATCCTTTACGATCCATTGCACCACTAGTACTGATTAAAAGAATTTTAATTGTTCAAAAAAATTAACGATTAATCAAGGAATTAATCTTATTTCCACAGCCCTAGTAAAAAGCAAACAAATATTTTGGATAAGTGAATTAGGCAAAGTTTGATTCGTGAGAGGTTTGTCATAGTTTGTAACTGCCATGGAAAACATGTACCAATGCAAAAAAAAATTACTTTTAATAACATTCATGGGAGATGCCCTAAAGCTGTTTTTGAAGTAAGAGAATAATATGATGAAGCCCTTTAAAAGGGACATTTGAGTTTATCCCAAAAATGCAAGCCAGACCCTTATTAAGGCATAATATATGGGTAGTCAGGTGAGGGAGGGCAGAGAGTGTGTGCCCCCCTTTCCTGAACCATATTAGGACATATGTCCACATTGATGGGTACATTTCCAGGGGGTACCAATACCCCCCTTGCAAGGCACCTTGTTTCAGTGTTGAGGCACAAGGTCCTCTTCCTCACATCCAGTCTGTCCCTAGGAGGACATGGGGGATTGTGGGGGAGAGGGGTGACATAAGAATTTGAAAGCCTCCTTTAGAATAAGGGCTCATTCACACTGCAGCTAAAAAAAAAAAAAAAAAAAAAAGCTGCTTTTACAGGCATTTGAGCTTTTATTCCTCTGCCTCTGTTTTTTTTTTTGTCTCTTTTGTTTTCATGCCTGTAGGCTCATATGCCTGTAAACTCCTGAAACCGTCTATAGTGTGCATTGACACATAGGCTAATACTGAGTGGAGTTAACAGGCAGAGAAACATAAAAGCTCAAAACAGCTTAAATGCCTGTAGGTGCAGCTTCTTTGAGCCAAGGGGCCCCAGATATTCTGGCTGCCAAATTACCACCAAATAGCAAGACACCCTTTCCCAGTGTTGAGGGACAAGGGCCTCTTTTTCATATCTAGCCCTTAAAACAATGTGGAGGTAGAACTTGAAATCTGGAAGACCCTTTTATAATAAGGGAATCTCCAGATATCTGTCCCCTTCCAGGGGAACGAATACAGGGGTATATCTGTATACCTTATTAATTATTGCTCACAAAAGTAAATATGTAAATATTAAAACACACACCATGTGAAAATCCTTTTAGAAAGATTACAAGAAAAATGTAAACAATGTTGGAGTATAAATCCATCATTGGTCAAATCATCCAGCAATGTAAGTCCATTGTCAATAATGACGACCTACTGCCTGGGGATGTTTTCTTACCACTATGTCAACCCACTGCTGGATGATGTTGCCCCACTGCTACTCCAGTTGCAAATAAAATTATCTCTTGCACTGTTAGAAAATCAGCAAAATGCAAAATGCAGGGGATCCTAGGTGATGTCCATATTTGAGCATGATAGGGTAGGGGGTACTAATGTACCCCGTGCTCTTTCATGAGGGAGGGTGAATATCTGGATGTGTATGTATCTCCCGTTGGCATTGAATTGACTGCCTAAAATAAGTCATGGATAGCATCTTCAACATAGAAGTTGTACAAGAGTCTTTGTACATTTGAAATAAAATGAAATTGTGAATGTTCTATATTGTATAGATATGTAACTTCTGGTAGGTTGTGAGTTAAACCTGGCACCATCTGAATGGAGTTAGGCCTGGCGTACATAATATGTCAAATTTATTGTTAGGGTTGAGGTTACTTGCACTTTTAGAGCAGATACAAATACACATAATTATTTACATTGTTATAATCTATATTTTAGGGCAGTATGTGGTACATTTGTCATGTTGAGTGTGACATAACGGTGCCTGTATATCAACTTGAGAATGCCGAAACCTGCCAACTGTACTTTTTAATCCATTGACTGATTTATGCCATTGCCTGTAAATTGCATTTTCACTTTTGCCTTTTTGGGTTTAATACACATGCTTTGGAATTTTATATGGATAAAAAAAACCTCCCATGGTCCTCTGTATTGAGATAGGATTACCACAAGTACAGCAATTGCACGATAAACCTCTGCATGTTTCCTGTGCATGGGGAAATTTCCAGTGACCTATATTAATTGTATTGGAAGCTTCCAAGTACAAGTCACTAGCCCCGCCCCCTGTGGTGGTATATAGTGGTCACAGCCTAGGCTATGAATCGAATACAAAGTTTACAGGTATGAGAGCTCATCTAAAACAAACATGAACTCCAACATAATCCATATTGACTCTAAGTCCTGTCTGTGTATATATATATATATATATATATATATATATACACTCTCCCTGTGGGAAGAGTAGTGATGTGGTGCACGCCATGTAAGTTGGAGGGTCTTAAAGGGGCATTGTTAAATTAAACCAGAAATATAATATAATGCACAGGGTGGAAGGATTTAGGAATGTGTAACTCGGAGTGGAAAGGTTTGGGAGAGTGCAACAAAAAGATTGGAAGGGTTCAGGAGTGCATTGCACACAGGGTTCAAGAGTGCAGTACGCACAGCGTGTAGTTCAAGCATGCCTTTATGGGCAGGGTGTAGGGTTCAGGAGTGCATTAGGTACAAAGTGCACAGGGTGCAGTGCTTAGAAGTGCATTACGCACAGGGTGCAGGATTCAGGAGTGCATTACACACAGGGTTCAGGAGTGCATTACACACAGGGTTCAGGAGTGCATTACACACAGGGTTCAGGAGTGCATTATACACAGGGTTCAGGAGTGCATTATGCACAGGGTTCAGGAGTGCATTATGCACAGGGTTCAGGAGTGCATTATGCACAGGGTTCAGGAGTGCATTATGCACAGGGTTCAGGAGTGCATTATGCACAGGGTTCAGGAGTATATTATGCACAAGGTTCAGGAGTATATTACGCACTGGGGGCAGGATTCAGGAGTGTGTTACACACAAGGTTTAGTAGTGCATTACATACATGGTGCAGGGTTCAGGAGTGCATTATGCAAAGGATGCAAGGTTCAGGAATGTATTATGCACTGGGTGCAGGGTTCAGGAGTGTGTTACACACAGGATGCAGGGTTCAGGAGTGCATTATGGACAGAGTGCAAGGTTCAGGAATAAGTGTATTGCACACAGGGTTCAGGATTGTGATACACAGGGAGCACACTGTTCAGAATTGCGCTATGCAGAGAATTCAGGGTTCAGGATTGCATTACACACAACACAGTTCAGGGTTCAGGACTGCATTATGCACAGACTTCAGAGTTCAAGTTTGTGCTACACACAAACTTCAGAATGCATGTTTGCGCTATGCACAGAGGTCAGGGTTCAAGATTGTTCTCTGCAAATAGAAACCAGGCGACATTCACCCCTTGTGTGCAGGTCCTTGTGCAATAAAAGCCAATCTCATGACCGACTTCTGTAAAACGAGTGTGATGGAGAACTAGCAGACAATTGGCATCTGATCAGTACTTGCAGCCAATGGCTTTGAACGCTGACAAGTGTGTTCTTTTGGGGGGAGGCTCCCTTCTCAGAATGCTTCTAAAAAGCACCTCACACAGCACATTTATTTGGCTTTGTCTCTTTGCCTCCATTATACCCATCTTTTTCCTGGTGGGTATCGGTGCAACTACCACCCCCATCTCTTGTCCGGGCCAAGTATCGGGCCAGGGAGGGTCCTGTGGGAACTGCCCCTTGCTGTCCCCTGCAAACACAGAAGCCAAGTTTCTGTGTTTTAAAAGTGGTATGCCCCATACTCACGACCAAACATGTCTGCTGAAACTGGTCCGCGGACCAGTTTCAGCAGACATGTTTGGCCGTGTGTAGGCACGAGCGGACCATTTTCGGGCGGATCGAACAGGTTTCCAGCGGACAACTGTTTCCTGGACTTGCTTTAAAACAGTCCGCTGGAAACCTGTCCCCCCGACATGTACGGTCGTCTGTACAGACCTACCGTACATGTCCGGCCGCCCGCCATCCCTCGCATGCGTCGAATGACTTCGACGCATGCGTGGAAGCATTTTAAAGGCAGGCCGCCCACGTCGCCGCGTCATTGTCGCGGCGACACCGCGTCATCGACGCGGCGACACCACGGACATGCCCCACGTATTGTTTACGCGCGGACTTCTGTTCGATGGCTGTACATCGACCAGAAGTCCCCGGGCAGACATGTCCGATGAAACCGGTCCGCGGACCGGTTTCATCGGACATGTCTGCGCGTGAGTACTCGGCCTTAGTAGTCTGAGGTGGTGCCGTGTCTCTACTGAAAAAAAATTATATATATATATATGTATATATGTTTTATAAAAGAAAAAGTACAATTTTTCAAAACATTAACATCTTAATAAGCATATAGTATGTAAAATAAAGATTAAGATGCTTGTATGCTTGTTTAAAACATTGAAAAGACTATACAAGGGGCAAGTGTTCTGTTTGCTAGTTAGTAACTAGGGGCCAGATTCACAGAGCAGATACGACGGCGTATCTCCTGATACGCCGTCGTATCTGTTGTTCTATCCATGCGACTGATTCATAGAATCAGTTACGCATAGATAGCCATAAGATCCGACAGGTGTAATTGTTTTACACTGTAGGATCTTAAGATGCAATACCGCGGCCGCCGCTGGGGGGAGTTTGCGTCATAAACCAGCGTCGGGCATGCAAATTAGGAGTTACGGCGATCCACGACGGTTTTTCGCGTTCGCTACGTCGCCGCTAGTCTAGTTTCCCGTCGCAAAGTTAGTCGTTTTTTTTGGTGCCTTAACTTTACACAGCAATCGTATTGCTGTATAAAGTATGGCCGTCGTTCCCGCGTCGAAATGTAAAAAATAACGTTGTTTGCGTAAGCCGTCCGGGAATACGGAATTACGCTACGCGCCTTCGCAGTTCGAAAAAATGATGTCACTTCGCGCAAAGCACGGCTGGAGTTCGGAAATGGAGCATGCGCGGTAGGTCCGGTGCAGGAGCGCGCCTAATTTAAATGGCACACGCCCCTTTTAAATTGGCCCGCCTTGCGCCGGAGGCGGTTTTCATCGCAAGTGGTTGGTGAATCAGGCACTTGCGATGAAAAATTGCGGCGGTGTAACGTATCTACGATACGTTACGCCGCCGCTCATCTACGTGAATCTGGTCCTAGATGTGTACAGAGAACTACTAATACTTGTCATACATCTAGTAGACTATTTTACTTAAGCATAGAACTATTATATGAGCATCTGTCATCCAAACAGCTAAATGCTAGAAGGATGCCTAAAGACATTCTTACTTTAGCATTCTATTGCATTGGGCTCTGTCATCGTAATCCTACCATCACCTAGTATCCATTTTACTAATTAGTGTCTGGAAAATCAGCTGCTTAAAAATTGGCAAACACTTTCTTCTGACTTTCATGGTGAGTTTTGGTTTCTGCTTGACCTAACTTGATTTTTGTTAGAAATGGTAACAAAAAAAAAATCATGCTTCCTTAGCCCCAAGGTCATTATAGAGGTTGATGAATGAGATCAGGATACAGAGTCGTTTTTATCAAAGATCTCTACCTTCCTGTAGCCTAAAGGACATATGAATTATAAATCAACCTTCTCAAATCAAGGTCAAAGAAAACAAAGTAACATTTCACGTTCAGCTCGTTTATCTTATAAAGTGTTTGTAGTATAAAATATGCACATCGGTTATAATGAGGTAATCAAAACTACTCTTGGAACCAAGCCAATTCTTGTGTGATCAATTAGGCTGTCTGGCATTAATCTGATTATCAAATGTAATGCATGTGATTTAAAAGCATGTAGAAGAAATGCCCTTTAACACAAAGTGCCAGCTGGATAGGTCTATCATTTTGTTAAAGCAGAGAACTGCAGACCTATCCCCAGAATAGACTGGGGATAGGCCAGACCCTTGCTCAGGTTTTTATTGCTGGCTGTAAACCTGTGTGTGGTCTTCATGAGCATTGTTACTAAAATTCAGAGGAAATCAAATATTTTACAGACGCCATTGGTGGGGCTATCTTATAATGGAGACATCTTTTTTAGTGATGGTTGGGTCAGACATGGGATCACACTTCTTTATGAAGAGCTTTTTCTTTACTTGATATATCTCAAGCCCTGTACACATGGCCGAGAATCCCATCAGGAAAAAAACGTTGGTTTTCCTGACAGGATTCCTGGCAAGCTTGGCTTGCCAAGCTGTGCATTCAGACGACCATTCAAAAGAACTGCCGTTCTTTTGAATGGCAAGAACGCGGTGAAGTAATCGACTACGTCGAGCCGGCGCTGGTCACATTCGATGCCGTCGTCGCCATCTTGATACACCCCACACTTTCGTTGTATGCTATCGCGCATGCGTCAGTCATATCGAGCATGCGCCAGTCATATCGAGCATGCGCGGGTTTACAATAGACAGGTAAGCATGCATATGACCAGTTTTCTCAGCGGGAAACATTCTGCCGGAAATCCAGAGGGGAAAATAGAGTGCCGGGTTCTCTATTTTCCTGTTGGGATTCCCGGCTGTTTTCCTGACGGGAGAACGGCTAGGCAGCATACACACGGCCGGGATTCCCGGCCAAATGCTCTCCTTTTAGTTTTCCCGCCGGAAAAAACAGCCGTGTGTACAAGGCTTTAAAGTCAGGAAAATGATGAAAATATATTTCTAATGAGGGATGAAAAAATATATATATTAGTCCTTCCTCACTCAATGCAAAAAAAACAAAATGTGCCTAAAAGTCATAGAACTGAAAAAAACAAACCTAAAGGCCCGATGTTGACATCCGAACACTAGAGACTAATCTTTTGAAATGAGCCATATTCTATAAAAGCGGCATAATGACCAATGTTTCCGCCTTCCTTAAAACTAGTTATACAGAATTCATTGTTCAATACTCTGTTAAAGTTAAACTATGTATTCTCAACTCAAAAAAACAAAAACGAAAAAAAATATATAGTTCTCAGGCTCTTCCAAAACTCCAAATTCCTTTTTTTGGTGCTGTGATCTGACATCCTGTTAAAGGATGGCTATGTTCATTCTCCGAGGCTCCACTGTATGTAGCCACCTTCTCTTGCTTATGGACTATGGGATATATAGTATGCATAGAGCAGTGCACTGCTCATTTTAAAGAAATGTAAGTGAGGAGTAAAATAAGTGATTTGGGAGCTAATAGAGGGCATTTACAAGGAGGCAGAACAATGCAGTAAGAAATTATTTCATTAAATATAGATTGCAGGGTCATGAAATAGTGGATGCATCTAGATTATTTTTAGAAACTGATTATATTGTTTAGTGTTACTTTAGGCACTAAATTGTGTAATAGGAAATGTCTGTCTTATTATCTTTCTTTCTCCCTACTCTCATCATAATTTTAATGTTCAATCCACTTTTAGGCTTTTCATCTGTGCATACATTTTCATCATATTTTACCACTATATTATATCCATAATAACTAGAAAAGTTCTAGCCTGAACTGGGAACCCCATTGACTATGTGAGCTAAGCAGGAAAAATCAAAAGTGCCCATGTTCAAAGCTTGTATGAAAGCAATTGGCAATAAAAGGGGTATGGGGGTCTGGGTACTGCCCTGGAGAATATTTTTTTTAAAACAATTGTTTTTCAGGAACAGTGTTTTAAATTATGCTTAAAGTGCAACAATTAAAATTAACAATTCCTTTAAATATAGTGCCTGTGGGGTCCCCTTAGTGTGGCTGTAAAGTGGCACATATGTAGCATATATATAACATTCTGCAAGAAAACTATAATTTCTAAAGAAAAAAAAACTAGTTAACTTGCCGACCAGCCGCCGGACATGTTGTATTATACTCAAAGGCTACAGGGCCCTACTAGCTCCCCGGCTCCTACACAGCTGACATGGGCACAAAGGGTGCAGGGCCAAAATGGCGATCCAACTATGGATGACACGCTGCCGCTCGAGAGCTCCTCAGACACTATGCAGGACTTATTTGGGGAGCTGCAGGAGGATGCCTCACAGCCCACACTCAGTGAAATCCTCCGGGCGGTGCAGAAGTGCACGACCTCGGTCACTGCCTCGGTGGATGGCCTGAAGATGCAGTTTGGGGAGCTCACTGAGACAGTGTCCCTCATGCGCCATGACCTCCAGAAGATCCGGGAGAGGACCACGGCCGTGGAGGGCCGCATCAGCGAGATAGAAGACGCGCTTCCACCTCTTACCAGGCACGCCAGGTCCGCACTGCAGCAGTCCGCACAGGCCAACGCGAAAACAGATGATATTGAGAACCGCCTGAGACGGAATAATGTTCGCGTGGTGGGCCTCCCGGAGAAGGTGGAAGGTAGGGACCCCACCACATTTATTGAGACCTGGCTCCAAGATATGTTTGGCAAGGACGCATTTTCCACGCTATTTGCGGTGGAGCGGGCGCACCGCACGCCACCCAGACCCCTTCCCCCTGGCAGCCCCCCCAGATCTATGCTTGCCAGACTCCTGAATTATCGGGACAGGGAAACCATCCTGAGGCTGGCCAGGGAAAGGGGAACGATACACTACAATGGAGCCAGAGTGTCGTTCTATCCGGACTTTTCAGCAGAGGTGCAGCGTAAGAGAGCCAAGTTTATGGAAGTCAAAAAGCGCATACAGAGGATCCAAGTCAACTATGCCATGCTGTTTCCAGCTAAGCTGCGAGTTACGGTGAGGGGCCAAGCTACATTTTTTGAATCGGCGGCGGAGGCCGCACAGTGGCTGGATCATAATGAACAGGACCTGAGGAGGCGCCGAGAGGAAGACCGAGGTGATTGAGGTACTGACTGTGCTCCTATTAGGATATCATGTTCGCCGCAGGCCAGTTGCAACGTTACCTGCAAACCGGAACCATTTACATTTATGCTTTGTTAGCGTTACCCAAGAGCTTCAGAAGCTGAATTAGACCCCCTCTGAACTCTATGCTACAGAGGGGGGCCTGCACATATGTGCTACTTGATGCCAAGGATGACCCCCGGCTGGGGGAGTCCACTCTTGTTTTTTGGTGCCCCGTTGGCACACGCGGACTGCTGAGCCCACGCAGCGGGAGACCGTGGAGGAGACCGACCTCTGCCCCGGACGGGGCCGGGGGGTGGACACGTATGTTTAGTTATTTTTTGTTAACTGTTTTTGATGCACTGCTCACAGGACTACACCATTTGATGCACGGCTGCTTGCTGGAACTGAATCGGCCCCGGCTGGGGCCCAGCCCACTGGTAATGACCCTGGGGCCTTGAGCCCCAGACGGTAATTATTGTTTGATTCAACCATGGCCACCACCCCGATAGTGACTTGGAATGTGCGAGGTGTCCATGACCCACTGAAGCGAACTATGATACGGTCTGGTTTGAAGAAATTTCTCCCTGCCATTGTAGGTTTGCAAGAAACCCACCTTACTAGAGACACGGTGGGATGTCTTGGATTTTCCTGGGTGGGCAAGGCCTATCATTCCACTCACACCTCATATTCAAGGGGGGTGAGTGTACTGGTACATAGCTCCTTGGCCTACCAGGAAATTGATGCAGCGGTTGACACGCTTGGTAGATATGTCTTTTTATATTGCAAATTATATACGGTGTCTATGGTTTTAGCTTTTGTATATATTCCCCCCCCCCCGTTCTCGAGGGAGGTGCTGCAGCTACTTTTGACCTATCTGGGGGATAAGCCGGATGTTCCTATAATGATTATGGGGGACTTTAACGCCTGCCTAGATCCGAGAGAGGATAGACATCCACCAGCTAGGATACCCCAAGGGAGTAGGGGGACGGCTCTGAGCAGGTTGCTGAAGGAGGTGGGGTGGCTTGATGTCTGGAGGGCTAGATTCCCTACGACCAAACAGTTTTCGTGCTTCTCTAAGACGCACGGCTCATTGTCCCGTATAGATCTGTGTATTGGGTCCCCCCAGGTTCTTCATATGGTTCCCAGAATAGAATACTTTCCGAGGGGGGTCTCTGATCATTCTCCGCTGGTGGCGCACCTGGCTACCCGCCCGGTGTCCTCTTTGCCCAGAGCCCCTTGGAAATTAGAATGATGAGCGCAAACTGAAAATCTAAAAGTGAATATAAAGACAGTCCATAGGGGACTGATAACAATCAATAAAGATATGCAGTGAATTCAAAATTAGTGAAATAACCCAAAACTGATAATAAATCCAAAAATAAAAGTCCAAATATATAAATCAAAGTTTGGATAAATCAATCTAGTGTGCCAGTGATAAACAAAACTTCTGCACTTCGGGCATCAATGTGGACAATCTTGATAACTCTTTGCTTAGCCTGGGCTCACAGTGCGCTTACCTCCAGACACTAGGTCATGCATGTCAACGAAATCCTCCCAAAACTGGAACAGAATCCAAACAGTGGGTAACTCGTGTTGCACGGAATCTTCCCAGTGCTGAGATAGAATCGAGGGGCGTTCTCTGTATCCAATACCAGTATAGGTCCAGGCGCAGCGAAGTCGACTCCGCAGGATAGCCACAAGGTGTATCAGGAGCAAATGTAGAAATAAAAAGCTCTCGTGGTGAAGTATGCAAGCACTTTAAAATTTAATAAAGGTAAAAATGTGCTTACATTGAAAAAACGAATAAAACGCCAAACAGTGGCACTTCCGGTGGACGGTCAGGGTGTCACGTCACTTCCGGTCACTACCTAAAGGTTAGATGTGACCGGAAGTGACGTGACACCCTGACCGTCCACCGGAAGTGCCGCTGTTTGGCGTTTTATTCGTTTTTTCAATGTAAGCACATTTTTACCTTTATTAAATTTTAAAGTGCTTGCATACTTCACCATGAGAGCTTTTTATTTCTACATTTGCTCCTGATACACCTTGTGGCTATCCTGTGGAGTCGACTTTGCTGCGCCTGGACCTATACTGGTATTGGATACAGAGAACGCCCCTCGATTCTATCTCAGCACTGGGAAGATTCCGTGCAACACGAGTTACCCACTGTTTGGATTCTGTTCCAGTTTTGGGAGGATTTCGTTGACACGCATGACCTAGTGTCTGGAGGTAAGCGCACTGTGAGCCCAGGCTAAGCAAAGAGTTATCAAGATTGTCCACATTGATGCCCGAAGTGCAGAAGTTTTGTTTATCACTGGCACACTAGATTGATTTATCCAAACTTTGATTTATATATTTGGACTTTTATTTTTGGATTTATTATCAGTTTTGGGTTATTTCACTAATTTTGAATTCACTGCATATCTTTATTGATTGTTATCAGTCCCCTATGGACTGTCTTTATATTCACTTTTAGATTTTCAGTTTGCGCTCATCATTCTTTATTCAGACCTTTATTTGTTGTTAGCACATTTTAGATTTGAGCAGCATTTTGTTTTTCACTGGTCACTTTTAATTTTCACTGTTGGCTAGCGCTTTAGTCACCCACTTGTTTATTCCCTTGGAAATTAAACGCCTTCTGGCTGAAATTGTTCACTTCCCATGACCAGGTTACACGCCGGATAGAACAGTACTTCGCAGAAAATTGGCAGGGGATGGAGCGGACCCAGGGCTGGGATGCCTTTAAGGCCTGTTTAAGGGGAACATTTATAGAGGAGATTGCGTCCATTAAACACAACTTGTCAGCTCTTTTAGAGCGGGTGGAAGATCAGGTGAAGCAGCTGGAACTGTCCTATGTTGTTGACCCCTCGGAGTCCGCGAGGGAGGCATGGATGTCGGGCCAGGACTCCCTGGACCGGCTGAGATCCTCCGCCGCAGAGAAGAAGCGATTTTTTACCCAGCAAGCCTATTATGAGGAGGGGGAGAAGACGGGTCGCTTGCTAGCCAGAATTGCCCGGTCACAACAGGCGTCCCCTGCCATAGGAGCGATCCGGGATGTGCAGGGGCGGATGGTGAATGAACCTGAGCTGATTTTGAAGGAACTGGCTGCTTTTTACTCTGAGTTGTACAAATCTAGGGATGATTTCACGGACGGGGAGCTGCAGCGTTATGTGGATGCGGTGGCTCTCCCGACCTTGAATGATAAGGCGAGGAGTGAGATGGAGAAGCCGCTGACCCTGGAGGAGTTGGGAGAGGCGGTTGCCTCCTTCCCCACATGTAAGGCCCCGGGAAACGACGGATTGCCCATGGAGGTTTACACTCAATATGGGGGGGTGATGTTGCCCAAGCTACTTGAGGTGTTTAATGCCTCGCTGGAATTGGGGGCCTTGCCCCCGTCTATGACGAGGGCAAACATCATCTTGCTGCTGAAAGCGGGCAAGGATCCTCTGAATCCGGGGTCGTATAGACCCATATCTCTCCTGCAGAGTGACGTTAAAATACTGGCGAAGGTAATGGCCATGCGCGTGAACAAAATTATTCTGTCTATTATACATTCTGACCAGGCGGGATTCATGCCATGTAAATCCACAGCGACGAACCTCCGGCGGCTATACTTGAATATGCAGACCCCATCGGATTCCGCTGGCAATAGGGCACTGTTGTCGCTTGATGCCAATAAGGCCTTCGACAGTGTTGGCTGGCGGTACCTATGGGCGGTGCTGACTAAATCTGGCTTCGGCCCTAGGTTCCTGGGGTGGGTCCGGCTCCTGTATGCTACACCAAAGGCGGCCATACGTATGGCGGATAGGATGTCCCATGCCTTTGCTCTGGGCAGGGGGACCAGGCAGGGATGTCCCCTGTCCCCCCTGCTCTTTGCCCTGGCCATAGATCCCCTTGCGGTTCTGGTGAGGGGGTGCGAGACGATTCGGGGATTTAGATATGGCGAAGTTCACGAGAAAATCATGTTGTACGCTGATGACATGCTTCTCTTCCTGGAGGATGCGGAGGGTTCCCTAGAGCAGGTCATGGCCATTATTGCAGACTTTGGCCGCTTCTCGGGGCTCACAATTAATTGGTCTAAGTCGGCCCTGATGTTTCTGGACGGGGAGCCCGAGACTGGGAGGGGCCTTGGGTGTCCCGTGCCTGTAGTGCCATCTTTTAAATATCTGGGGGTTTGGATATCGCCCGTGATAACTGACTACTGTAAATTAAATGTGCACCCCCTGCTGTCCAAATTCAGAGATAAAATACAAATTTGGAATAAACTGAGGATGTCTTTGGCAGGTAAAACTAACCTTATCAAGATGATACTGATGCCTCAATTGCTATATTTCCTGCATAATACACCCATGGTAATTACCCTTAAAATATTCCGAGTGGTCAATTCTCTTTTCAGACAGTTGCTGTGGCATACCAAAACCCCCAGGATTAAATTAGAACAGCTGCAGCGCCCAAAGGAGGGGGGAGGACTGGCATTACCCAATCCCTGGATATACTTCAACACCTGATAGGGGCCACAGGGCCGCAACCCGGGGCCTCGGCGGCTAGACTAATGTTGCAGGGATCGGGGGCAGCCACAATTGAGCAGGGTCACAGGTGGAGTTCTTTTGGGGTCACGCATCTTAAACATGTCTTCAGGGGGGGGACCCTGCTCCCTTTCAGTGAATTACAAACCAGATTCAACCTACCGCACAGTATGCAGTTTTATTATATACAGTTGCAACACGCAGTGAGGGCTCAGGGGATGGCGGTTGAATGGGTTCAGTCCCCCACACCGGTTTTCCAGGCGCTATGTCAGGCGCAAGACACCAAGGGCATGATCTCACATTGCTACAACATGTTCCTGTCAAAATTCCTGGAAGGGCATCCTATGAGGGTGGCTGAACAGTGGGAGGCAGACCTGGGGCCCGTTGAGGGGGAAGTGTGGGAGGAGGCCTTACAGGCTGTGAATACGTGCTCGCTGAATGTGTCACAAAGGGTATCCCAACTGTACATCCTACTTAGGGTGCATTACATTCCTGTTAGACTCTTCAGAATGGGCCGGGCTCCGGACCCGCTGTGTGGACGATGCAGGGCGACCCAGGGTGATCTGGTCCACCTGCTTTGGCGGTGTCCCAAGCTGCATAGGTACTGGGCGGAGGTCCTGGCGACCCTAAACTCAGTGTTCCAGACTAATGTCTCGCTGGACCCGCTCTGCTGCCTGCTGGGTGTTCTGGAGGGGGTGATAGAGGAGGAGGCCACCAGGGTGGCGTTTGCCAGGGCATTGTTCCAGGCGAGGAAACTCATCCTGGTACACTGGAAGTCGAGGGAGCCCCCTTCGGTAAAGACTTGGATACAACACGTGGGTAGAACACTGTTGATGGAAAAGTATATTTACCAGCACAGAGGGAATGCAGGGAAATTTCTTAAATTATGGGATCCATGGCTCGCAACACCCGGATTGAGCCCCTTGGAGTTAGTACAGGCACGGCTACTTGGGGGGTTAGAGGGATAAGGAAAAACGCGCAGGGTTCATAGCCCAGTACCTTTGGAGACCGTAATGAGGGAGTAGGAATGGGATCGCGGGAGGAGATAGGAGTCTAGGGCTGTGGACATGGTTGCTGGAGAGGGTGCAATATCTGTATACATTGATGGGATGTAGTGCATCTGTTATTTGTTTATAATTTTGCTGGCGTGCGTGTTTGCATATTGAGTGTAAAATGTCATTCTTTTAATGTCAATTTGTTGTGTGAGCAATAAAAACCTTTTTGATTAAAAAAAAAAAACGACGCAGTGCAGAATCGCAAAAAGTGCTCTGGTCTATGACCAGCAATATGGTCGGGGGGTTAAGTGGTTAAATCCCATTTAACATGACTCGCAGCTACAATTGTCGGCACCCGGCTATTGAAAAAATAAATAAAATGGCATGTGGTCCCCCCCAGTCTATACCTGGCCCTAAGCCCTGTAACACAACTGAATGGCTTAAAAGTAAAGTCTGCTGTAAAAAATAAAATAATTAAGGCCCCCAGATGGGTTATGCCATAATGTACTGGTATGCACAGCATTTTAGTACATTATGGCAGACTTACTTGTCATATGGTGTCCCCTAGTGCAGCGGTGGGACTGATCCGGCGGGCCCCTGGTGCTTCCATTTTCACCAACTCTTCCTTCTGGGTCCCGTGCCTACAGCCACCTGATTGGCTAGGCCACAATGACACCACTCCCGCGAATGCGCACGGGGGAGTCACATCGCTGCGGCAGGAATTGGGGCCGACCGGGGTTAGAAAAGTTCTCAATGAACATGAGAGCTAACAGGCAGAAGGGTGCATTTATGGCAGAAGAGACCAATAAGGTCTCTTCTGTCATCAAATACCCTGTCAGGCATTTGATTTAAAAACAACTTTACTTCCACCTTACTTGTCTCCAATTTTTGTTATCCACAACCCGAATGTAATTCTTGTTGAATTTGGTAAAGCCATAGCCATACTTTGTGCTTTCACCATCTGCCTCACAATTTGTTACAGCTACCAAAGCTGGTATATGTGACTTTTTAATACAGTGCAGACCCTTATAAAGGGTCATACCACCATTGAAGTGGTGCAAATGTTTTATAAAAATTTCCTGTGTGTCTTTAGGGTTTTCATTTTTTTTTTTTACTTGGGTGAGATTTCAGCCCAGTAGTTCTTTTTCTCCAGATGATAATTCTTGCCTATAGAGTGTACCTTATCCCAACAGTATTCATACAGTAGCATCGATTTGAAAGGGATGGATTTGTTTTTTGCAGGGATACAGTAGGTAAATTAAAACCCCTGTCAAGTTTTTATTTATTTTTTTGCGGCATGTGTCCTCACTGGGCAGATTCACCCTGTCTACTTATTCTGGTTGTCACTGAGACAGAAAGTTATGAGATATCCAAAATTATACAGTTGCCACTAAAGCCTGGGGTACGGGGTAAATACTCCAGTGGGGACAACGGATTCCCCTTCCAATCTCCCATCTCTTTTGTGGGCAACTAAATTCCCTTAAAGTGGAGGTCCACCTAAAAAAATAAAAATATTAAAAGCCAGCAGCTACAAATACTGAAGCTGCAGCTACAAATACTGCAGCTACTTTTAATATACGGACACTTACCTGTCCAGGGCGCCTGTGATGTCAGCAGCCAAAGTAGATCTGTCGCTCGGCTCTTGGCAGCTCCCACCGCCATCCTCGGTAAGGGGATCAGGAAGTGAAGCCTTGCGTCTTTCACGTCCTGGTTCCCTACTGCGCATGCACAAGTCTTCACTGGTCCCTGCTGACTTCTGGGACCTGTGTGTCTCCCAGAAGACAGAGGAGGAGGACAGAGTAGGCACCGGAAGTGGTGTAGGTCACCTTGAGAGCAAATACCTGTATTACACAGGTTTCTGCTCCCTCCTCCCCCTGAAAGGTGCCAAATGTGACACCGGAGGGGGAGAGGATTCCAAAAAGTGGAAGTTCCATTTTTGGGTGGAACTCCACTTTAAGCTTCTAAAATGTTCGTTTAACTTCCTAATTGACAGGTAGTGAAGGAAAAACTCTTTAACAAAATATAGGAAATAAGAAATCAACTAACAGGGGTTTTGACCCTTCCTCAGAAACAGATTGTAGAAAAGAAATAGCTTGGCACACTAAATGCATAAGGGAAGAGGGTACCCAGCAGTTATTAAACTGATGAATTTTTCTATAAATATCGTTGTGAACCACCTCTCTTTATCAGAAAATAATTTAAGCTAGCAGCTTCCTAATGTTGATGCAATGAGAAATTCTCACATTCCCTCTTTTTCCCATGCAACCATGAATAAACAGTACCGTGGGCAGAATTTGCACGCACACATTGTTTTGACAATGTTTATAGAAACTAGTACAACCTCCATGCCCATGGGTAGGCTCAGAGCAGGGGGACTTTTGTTACACTGAGTGGGATAAGCTTATGCTGATGTACACTGTAAAAACATACATTTTACTGTCATATATATAAAATGATCACATAATTTAATCAAAAAAGTTTCATTATTTATAAACTATTTAATGTGAACATATCTTGAAATTAAATAATAACTGAAACAATTGTGACACATGAGCAGAGAAATATATTTGTATTGGTACAACAAACATCAGAGCCAAGTTAACAAAAGAATACCATACATGTTTTACTCTAAGCTTAGTTATTTATTTATTTTGTCATAGATATCATGTATTGTACTTGACAATGGATTTTTTTTTCATGTTTTGATTAATTGCATATGACAGATTTAGTTTTCTCGTTTGTTGGTCATTAGGTCTGATGTAAGCTGCTAGTGCTGTGCAACACCAAGAAAATGATGTAGCGGCAACAATATGCCATGTATTTTTATGATAGCAAAATAATATTAATTGTGTGCCAGCTGCTTATACTAATATCATTATGGCTCATGCCCTTTTCTTTCCTCGGGATATTATGTGTATATGCTAATCATGGCATACTGCTGTCAGGCAGAAGACAAATATTGTCTTTATTATGTTGCTTTGCTATTTATATTGTGACATTATTTTCACTCAAAACCAGATTTAACTAGCTTACATTGTAGGTAAAAATATTTGTGCTTTCCATTCTATTGAATAATTTGGAAATCTTGAATTGGAATGCAGTTTGCAGTGGACACTCTCAATCATAATTAATTTTGTTGTGTTGCCAGTTTTTCTTCACTGTTGCTTCCTGCATTGTAGTTGATGAGGGAGGGAAACATTGGTTCTATAAGGATTCGTCCAGTGAACGTTATATAAGGGAACGGAACATGTCGTTTTGGATTAACAAATTGTTCATGGCTGGCTTAGTCTGAGATTAAAGAAACAGATGTGACAATTCAAAAATAGATCACATTTGTGTAAAAGATCCATTAATTGGTAAATCATGTATAGCAACAGTGAATGTGAATATGAAACAGGAGTTATCAGTGCCAAGATCTGCATAGCTATGACATTCTGGCCCAGAGGACCCTGGCATAGGAGAAGTCTCTATAGTCTGTCATAGCTTGCAGTGAGGTTATTTTTTATTACAGCAGGAGTCTCATGCTGAAATGAAGTGGAACGAGGACCCAGAACTCAGTACTAACCTATCACGGTGAATCAGTGCCAATACCAAAGCATTTTTGGCAAATGCCCGATTACTAGTGTGGGCAAGCGTTCAAGTTACTATAAGAGCCATCGGTGACTTTCAATATATGCTTTGCTTGACAAATTTAAAAAGTACTTTGTATGCCTGGTTTTATGGGCTATATTTTTTTAGGTTGGATTTATTCATAATACAGTTAAGAAAAAAAACATTTGTTATTATTAGGGATGAGCCGAACACCCCAGCAGAACATGCGAACAGGCAAAAAATGTGTTTGAACGCGCGAACACCGTTTAAAGTCTATGGGACACGAATATGAAAAATCAAAAGTGCTAATTTTAAAGGTAATATGCAAGTTATTGTCATAAAAAGTGTTTGGGGACCTGGGTCCTGCCCCAGGGAACATGTATCAATGCAAAAAAAAAGGTTTAAAAAAGGCTGTTTTTTCGGGAGCAATGATTTTAATAATGCTTAAAGTGAAACAATAAAAGTGAAATATTCCTTTAAATTTTGTACCTAGGGGTATCTATAGCATACTTGTAAAGTAGCGCATGTTTCCCATGTTTATAACAGTCCCTGCACAAAATGACATTTCTAAAGGAAAAAAAGTAATTTAAAACTATGCGGGTTTTCTCGTTGCGTCAGAGGGGGGCGCGGTCACCCATACATGTCACTGGGTAACCCTGGCCTTTCCCCGTTGTGTCAGAGGGGGGCGGGGTTACCCACACACTGACGGGTGGCCCCGCCCTCGGCTATATAAGAGCTGTCAGGCTGAAGCGCGTCATTCGTCGGGTGCCTCCTGTGGAGGCAGGATTGTGTCGGCGTCATATCCTCGCTGGAGATCAAGAGAATGGATTTAGATCGCTGGAGATCGAGACTGGATTACATCGCTGGAATTATTTTTTTCTTTTTAATGAAGGACTTGGCCCAAGCTGTGTACTGTGGTTTTTGATTTTTTTTTGTGTGAAATAGTAGAGGTACAAGGTACCCCTTACCAATTCACATGGGGGGGCTGGGATCTGGGGGTCCCCTTTGTTAAAGGGGTCTTCCAGATTCCGATAAGCCCCCCACCCGCAGACCCCCACAACCATCGGGCAAGGGTTGTGGGGCATGTGACCTGGCAGGGTTCAGGAGAGGGGGCACTCTCTCACCCCCCCTCTTTTCCTGCGGCCTCCTGCCAGGTTGCATGCTCGGATAAGGGTCTGGTATGGATTTTTGGGGGGAACCCCACGCTTTTTATTTTTTAATTTGGCACAGGGTTCCTCTTAAAATCCATACCAGACCTGAAGGGCCTGGTAATGGCATTTGGGGGGACCCCCACGCATTTTTTTTTTAATTTTGGTTCGGGGTTCCCCTTAATATTCATACCAGACCCAAAGGGCCTGGTAATGGACTGGGGGAACCTATGTCGTTTTATTCAATTACTTTTATCTGTATTGCCGGGACCCGACAATTCATTACAGCCGCGAGTAGTTTTAAATGACTTTTTTTTTCTTTTTGTGCAGGGACTTTTCTAAGCATGGGAAACATGCGCTACTTTACAGGCATACTATAGACACCCCCAGGTACGAAATTTAAATATTTCACTTTTATTGTTTCACTTTAAGCATTATTAATATCACTGCTCCCAAAAAAACTGCCATTTTTAAAACTTTTTTTTAGCATTGATACATGTCCCCTGGGGCAGGACACAGGTTCCCAAACACTTTTTATGACAATAACTTGCATATTAACCTTTAAAATTAGCACTTTTGATTTCTCCCATAGACTTTTAAAGGGTGTTTGGCGGCTCCAGCCCATCAGAGTACCTGAGTACCTGTCTCCAGCCCATCAGAGTACCTGTCTCCAGCCCATCAGAGTACCTGTCTCCAGCCCATCAGAGTACCTGTCTCCAGCCCATCAGAGTACCTGAGTACCTGTCTCCAGCCCATCAGACCCCTTTCACATTGAGGTGTTTTTCATGCGGTACAGCGCTAAAAATGGCGCTGCTATACCGCATGAAAAAATCATGCCCTGCAGGCTTCAATGTGAAAGCCCGAAGGCTTTCACACTGAAGCGGTGCACTAGCAGGACCGCTCCAAAAGTCCTGCTAGCTGCATCTTTGGAGCGGTATAGGAGCGGGGTGTTTACCGCACCTTCCCATTGAAATCAATTGGAAACCGCGATAATACTGCCCGCAATGCGCCTCTGCAGAGGCGCATTGCGGGTGGTATTAACCCTTTTTTGGCCGCTAGCGAGGGTTAAAACCGCACCGCTAGCGCCCGAATATTGTGGTAAATACGACGGTATAGAGGCGCTAAGAATAGTGCTGCTATACAGTCACCGCACCTCCACTGGCCAATGTGAAAGGGGCCTCAGAGTACCTGAGTACCTGTCTCCAGCCCATCGGAGTACCCGAACACCTATCTGCAGCCCATCAGAGTACTCGAGTACCTGTCACCAGCTCATTGGGTTGTTTGGTTTTCAAAATGGGGTAATTTTGTGGATTCCACTGTCCTGGTGCTCCAGGCCTTCAAAAGTGTGATAGCCTGTCGGGAAATTATATCATTTTTGGTGAGATACTCCCAACAGAAAATCACGTCTAAAGGGATGCAGACCCTGCAATTTGCCTCATTAGGGACCTGCAGCTGATAGATACTTCTGAAACCACTCCCATTAGATTCATTTAGCACATGGACACAGGCAAACCGACATGGATTTCTTCAAAATAACAAAAGGTAGGAATTTGCAACAAAGTTTGTTAAAATCCTTGTAATGTATATAGATCATCCTGAGCGGAGTATTTTTTTTTCTCAACAAAAGTGGAGGTACTCTTTGAGGGGTCAAAAAACCTACCACAAAATGCAGTATTTATGGATCCCCTGTCAGACCTTACTTGTCGGCAACTTTATTTTTCCCACTGTGGTTAAGCAATACAGCTTACTGACCCAAAACCAGTTTGTCAAGCAGGAGCACGTGGACGCAGCACATACCTCCGCCCTCCCCCATGTAAGCAGAAGTATAACAGTCCTGTGCAGTAAAATAAAGCCTAATTGGATATGGATGTTGGGAGATTTTGGTAGTTGTATGTATAATATATATTAAATATGTATTTTTTTGCATGTATACATTACTGGAATAACTGGTGGTTTCTGCCTGGAGTTCAGCTTTAACATTGTTCAGATACTGTAGGCAAGATGTAGGTGACTCAACTCAAGGTCATTAATTTTAAATGTTTTTAGAACACTTTTAAAATCTAGAACAAACATCGGTATAGTGTAAACCCTAGATGGACTAGATATTTCCCCCCAGAGAGGCTGCTAAATTTCAGTTTGTGGTCTACTTTGTGGTGAACATGTCCTTCTGCCTTTCTTAGTTGAGGAAGTTTTTCACAAAGCATCTAAAATGTGTGCTGTGATGAGCCAGTAATTTCCTAATGGATTAAGTACTTTCTGCCCAGCACTGTTCATTAATTCATTTCTTTAAATTGCTGAATATAAACCATGCAGATCCTCAGGTTATAAAGTGAACTCAAGCCATGAATTGTATTTTATGCTTGCTGACAGCCAACTTGTTAAGCAGTCTCTTCACGATAATAACCAGTTGACTTGCCATATGATCTTGATGACCAAGGACACCTCTGGTTTAGATACATTTGTTGTCCCATTAATGTTTATATTTTATCATACTTATACATAACATTGTTCTTATTCTGCTACAGTATATGTAAAATAAAGGCCGTATTTAAGAAATCGTAATTGAATGTGATATTAAAGGTGTTTTTTTTTCACATTTTATTTTTGAGTATGAGCTTTTGGTCAGTCCTGGGCAAGCATTTTAACAACTCTAATACACAAGTTTAAAATGATGCTAAAATTACCTTAAAGAGTATTCAAACTAGCCATCCACAAATGTGTAGGCACCTTGCAGTACCTGCTTCAATCTTCAAAGCGCCTTATGGGTCCTTTTGGTACCCCTGGCTCCTAGAACAAGGCTGTACATAAGACATTTACTTTTGAGCAAGAACACATCAAGTAGCCTCATCCACCTCCTTTTTCTAAACAAGCACTCAGTTATTTCAATGTTAAATGACAGAGCGGGTGGTGGCTTAGCACCAGGGAGGGTGACTCAATTAAAATAAGGAACCCTGTACAGTCTGGGCCTAGTGTTTAAGGACACTCTATAAGAACAAGGTGTCTGTCCTTCAGTAGTGTGGTTAGGTTGGGTGCTTTTTAGGTTTGCTCTGACCATGATCCATAATCAATTAATACACTTTTAGGGCTCATGCACACTACATCTCAAGCTCAAAGAAGCTGCTTCAACAGGCTTTTGAGCATTTTTGAGCTGTCATTTTTTTCTGCCTGGAAAATCCCCTCCACTTTTTTCTTGGGGTTTACAGGCATATGAGCTTTCAGCCAGAGAAAAAACTTACCAAACTCAAATTTTTAGAGGAGCTTTTGAGCTGAAAAGACTCCTAAGCAACCAAAAACTTGCAAAGAAGCACGAAAAAAAAAAAAGCTGAGGGGGGAGGGTGTGTGAACAAAAATGCTTCTGCTCACAAAAACTCGAAAAAAAATCAAAAACATGCAAAAATTAAAAGCGCGAAAAAGCACAAGCTTTGCATGGTCCCCTAAGAAATTATTAAATCTTTTGAAGTAGATGTAAACCTAATCACTAAAATCTTATAATCACTAAAATCTCATATAAACCTGTTAATATAATTTTAAAAGTAGTGTTCAATTTGCTTAAATTTGCAGTTTTAATTAAAATACTTCTTAGTGATCCTACCGTGAAGGTTCTTGTTCAGACATTTCTTGGTATAGGATAACAACACTTTGTTCATGTCTTCCAAATGTGCTCCTCCATTGTCATCCTGCAACACAAACCTCTGATGGAGGCAACATGTAAAAACGGCTCTTATCACCATCGAAAAATCCATCTTGAAAATGTACACGTAGCCAGCACTGGAATACATGCATATAGATAGGAAATAGCTGAAAAATAGGCTGTAGGAGGTCACCTACAGAGAGTCAACAAAGGGTGAACAACATTTTGAGCAATTTGTGACAATTATTTGTTGTGCTTGGAGTTCTAGGGATTTCATCTACTTTACATTATTAAAGCGCTATTAAACTGAAAACCAAAAATGTAATGTATTGCAGTTTACCAATCATTAGATGTGATGGCTGCATTTGTTTTCTCTTTTAGCCTTATTTCCCTCTGTTTTTACCTAGTGGGCGAGTCCTGTACTAGATTTCCCTTACACTGATTAATGAAGCACATGGGGCACCTTTGGACAGCAGCATTGTCTCGGGCGAGAGAAATGTTAGATGTACTAAATGTAGCACTACCCCCGGAGGAGCTGCTGGTTGTTTTGGGTCTACGCTCTGTGATCAAACCCTTAAAGTGGCTTAAAACCCTCCCTTGACACACCTGGTAATATGGGAGTTGTGGACCCCAGTAACTTGTGGGGAAACACAATATCCAGTTACACTACAACAGATTATGCAAATAAAAGGGGTTACCTTAAATGGAAGGGATCTTGCAGTATGAAAGATAGGCTGCACACAAACTTCAAGATAACCAAAGTAATGCTTTACTTATAGTGAAAACAAAAGAACATGAGTAATAAGTGATACTCTATTTGTCGATCCCTGCAGTATCAATAACAATAATAAGGCTCAAGTATGAGCTAGACTACAATGTCATGTAGATCTGTGTGAGCACACAGCAAGAGGGACCCCTTCAACAAACATACACATTGAAACGCCCTCTTGCTAAACCTCACCCAGCTCTCTGCCTCTCTACAATACTATATAAGGTGATGGAACTGATTACTCGGTCAACGAGCAATGAAATTAATATCATCAATGTACATCACTAAATAGATAACCCTTGGGTACTATAGCTATAGCTAATCAGTATGACCTGGCGTCCCAGGCCAAACTTCAATACAGTCTCCTGCTAATAGTTTGTGCACTTGTACGTTGGCATGCGTTGGCGCGCAAAGAGCAATTTATAATCCAAAAGGGTTGAAAGTTTCCTGAATAGTAGACAATCAATACTCTCGGGCAAGTGCCCGTCTCACCCAACTGGTTCAGGTCTTTTCCTTCTACAGCACTTCGTCCCCAATCGGCAGTCACAGTCCAGTTAGCCAGCAGTCTCCGGGCCTCAGACAGGTCACAGGGATACTGGTAACTCGTCCGATAACTCCAGCAGAGGCTCCATCTCTTCTTCTCAAAGCCACTCCGCCCGGGCGTATGTAGGCCTCAGCTGCGGCCTACTCCCCGTGGAGACACTCCTGTCAGTGTCCTCCTGGGTTGAAGAGGTGATCCAGAGAGAGCGCGCCAAACACGTTCTCTCCCTTAAATTACCTCCCCTCGCAGGCGTCGCGGAAGGCAAAGCACCTTGGGGTTGTACAGCTGCTCTCTGGATAATGTAAACAGGTGGCTCTAACCCAACTTGGCCACAGGAGGGAGCTGAGATCCTTTACGATCAGCAATGGTAGTCTTTAGATCACATCAAAAATGGCGATACCCCGCTACACAAGTATATTTAGATACACTAACAAATTGATGCCAAACTCTAGCTAACGCTTTTTAGTCAGTTACAACATTTTTTTTTTAGTTGGGATAAAGGTTTTATATGAATAAATAAAAGCTGACCATTGCAAGCACCACTGTCATGCCCTGTACACACCATCGGTTCACCTGATGAAAACGGTCTGATGGATTTTTTCATCAGATATCCGATGTAGCTGACTTTCATCAGTCTTACCTACACACCATCAGTAAAAAAAAACGATTGTGTCAGAACGCGGTGGCGTAAAACACAACGACGTGCTGAGAAAAATGAAGTTCAATGCTTCTGAGCATGCGTTGACTTGATTCTAAGCATGCGTGGATTTTTAACCGATGGATGTGCCCACAGACGATCGTTTTTTTCTATCGTTTTTTAACCATCAGACCATTTTAAAACAAGTTCCCAGTTTTTTTCACTGATGGATAAAAAACCGATGGGGCACACACACGATCGGTTCGTCTGATGAAAAGTGGTCCATCAGACCGTTTTCATCAGACGAACCGATCGTGTGTATGCGGCCTTAGTGGTAAAACGTTTGTCTCATCTCTCCAAATGCTACATTTGCAGGAGAGCTTGATCTGTTGAACAACCGACTTACTAAGAAGATCAACAAGTGAAAAAAAAAGGAAAGAAAGCCTAAGAAAGAGAAAATGAATGTATGCATTCGGGTTTAATTCCACTTTAAGTGCATAGTCTATTATTTTTTATCTTTCTGCAGCAAGTTTAATCAACATATCAAAAATGTCAGACTTGCTTTTGTAGCTTTGTTTATAAAATAAATGTCTTCTGCTCTTCTTTCAGCTGACGGCTGCATCGACTGGTCAGTGGATCTCAACACCTACATGTCACTGGCGGGAGAACCTGTGCGAGTAAAATGTGCCCTCTTTTACAGTTATATCAGGACTAACTACACCATGGCTCAAAGTGCAGGACTCAGGCTTATGTGGTATAAAACCAAAGGAGACTTGGAAGAACCTATTTTATTTTCAGTGGCTAGAATGAGCAAAGATGATGACTCGTTGTGGATCCATTCAGCTGAAGTACAGGACAGTGGATTCTACACATGTGTCTTAAGGTGAGAGTTGAGGCTTTTTAGTATGAGTTACTCGCTGATCTGATCTAGCACAACCTTCACATGGGCCACTGATTGACAATGATATTGAAACCAATAATGATAATGTCCAGGGTTCTTTTCCACTAGCGCAGAAGGTACCAGCACACCAGAGCACCCATTCCATGCACACTGACACAATAAAGTAGTCTAGGGGAGTGTCATTTTAGTGTTTTTTTTGCTGATAACTTAAAGAATTGAAACTGGTGCAGGTTTTGTTACTTATTTTTTTTTTTAATCCCTTTTATTGCTGTCACAAGAAATGTAAACATTTTCCAGCTGGCGGACGTGCCGGCTGGTAGCTCGGGAGTTCCCAAGATCGCCACGGAAAGGTGGTGGTGGTGTAGGACGTCCTAATCTAGTTAGCCCCTCCAGTTTCTATTACAAGAAAGCCAACCATCAGGCTCTAAAAAACGGTACCAGGGTGATGCCTGCAGCTGCAGGCATCATCCCGGTACAACCACCTGACGTCAAATGACGTACCAGGTAGTGGTTAATTGACAATTGCATGATCATTCAACACTGTACCGAAATAAAACTTATATCATTGTTTTTACAAAATTAGAGCTTTCTTTTGGTGGTATTTGGTCACCACTTGTTGTTTTATTTATAGCACGAAAAAATAATATTTTTTACTTGGTTTTAAAACCTATCCAAATAAAATATTTTAAAAGATCAAATTTCTTCATAAATTTTTACGAATATGTATTCTGCTACATACAGTACAGACCAAAAGTTTGGACACACCTTCTCATTCAAAGAGTTTTCTTTATTTTCATGACTATGAAAATTGTAGATTCACACTGAAGGCATCAAAACTATGAATTAACACATGTGGAATTATACCTAACAAAAAAGTGTGAAACAACTGAAAATTTATTTCATATTCTAGGTTCTTCAAAGTAGCCACCGTTTGCTTTGATTACTGCTTTGCACACTCTTGGCATTCTCTTGATAAGCTTCAAGAGGTAGTCACCTGGCGCAGCACCCCATCACTCTCCTTATTGGTCAAATAGCCCTTACACAGCCTGGAAGTGTGTTTGGGGTAATTGTCCTGATGGATGGATTAGCATGCCGCTGCAAGATGCTGTGGTAGCCATGCTGGTTCAGTATGCCTTCAATTTTGAATAAATCCCCAACAGTGTCACCAGCTAAGCACCCCCACACCATCACACCTCCTCCTCCATGCTTCACGGTGGGAACCAGGCATGTAGAGTCCATCCGTTCACCTTTTCTGCGTCGCACAAAGACACAGGGGTTGGAACCAAAGATCTCAAGTTTGGACTCATCAGACCAAAGCACAGATTTCCACTGGTCTAATGTCCATTCCTTGTGTTCTTTAGCCCAAACAAGTCTCTTCTGCTTGTTACCATTCTTTAGCAGTGGTTTCCTAGCAGATATTCTACCATGAAGGCCTGAGTCTCCTCTTAACAGTTCTAGAGATGTGTCTGCTGCAAAAGGTGGCTACTTTGAAGAACCTAGAATATGAAATTTATTTTCAGTTGTTTCACACTTTTTTGTTGGGTATAATTCCACATGTTTTAATTCATAGTTGTGATGCCTTCAGTGTGAATCTACAATTTTCATAGTCATGAAAATAAAGAAAACTCTTTGAATAAGAAGGTGTGTCCAAACTTTTGGTCTGTACTATATTTGTGGTAAAAAATTCCAATAAGCATATATTGATCGGTTTGCACGAAAGTTATAGCATCTAGAAACTATGGTACATTATCTCACAAAAGTCTGCCTGTAAGGCCTCGTACACACGACCGAACATGTCTGCTGAAACTGGTCTGCGGACCAGTTTCCGCGGACATGTTCGGTCGTGTGTAGGGCCGACCGGACAATTTTCCGGCCGACCGTACAGCATGCTAAGAAACATGTCCGCTGGAAGCCTGTCCATCCGACATGTCCGATGGTCAGTATGACTCATCGGACATGTCCGCTGGCCCGAGAACCCGGGCATGGCGTCAAAGTGATTAGACGCATGCGTGGAAGCATTGAACTTCCGGGTTCGCGCACATCGCCGCGTCATCGTCGCCGCCACGTCACCGCGCTGTCTGTCCGCGGGGATTTTGGTTTGATGGTGTGTACAACCATCAGACCAAAATCTGCTAGCGGACCATTTTCATCGGACATGTCCGCTCGTCTGTACGAGGCCTAAAGTAGCGCATGTGTACTGTGTATAGAACTTGCTGCAGCAAAACTGACGTTTTATAAATAATAATAAAAAAAAAATGGCATTTAAAATGCCAGCAATACAATACCATTGCCAGCAATACAAAATGTTTTAAAAAATATATGGCGTGGGGGTCCCCCCCCCCCCAATTCCATACCAGGCCCCATTCACCAAAAAGTGTAAAACAAAAAATAAAAAAATAAAGACGGGAGGCAGTATTTGACGATAACTTTATTGAAAAAATTTAAAAACCATGTCCCCCAATGTAGATTCATCGTCGATCACTTAAATAGGTAAGGGGCTGGGCCAACTGGTGACATCACCTGGTGGCACCACGCCCTTGTGACATCACCGACTGCTGCATACTCATTCACTTAGGGGGGGCGGGGATCTGGGTGTCCCCTTTCTAAAGGGGGCTTCCAGATTATGAAAGGTCCCCTTGCCGCAGACCCTCACAACCACTGCCCAGGGTTGTTGGGAAGAGACCCTTGTCCCCATAAACGGGGACAAGGAGCTTTGGGGGGTGGGGAGGCAGAGCCTTTTTTTTTTGGTATGGGGTTCTTCAAATCTGTTGAGTGCTCTAAGTAGTTCAAAGATTCTTCCTGTACAAAACCGGAAGTAAAAAAAGAACATAGAGAATGCACCAAGCACTGATAGGCACACAATTAAACCAATGATCACCATAGACGTTCACCGCTTCCCAGCCAGTGTAATTAGTGCAATGACCGTGTATATTTTTTAGCACTAATCACCATTAGTGTCACTGGTTCCCACAAAATGTCAAGTGTCAGTTTGCGTCAGATTGTCTACCTTATTATCACAGTCCAGTGTAATATACCGCCATTACTAGTATTAACCACTTGCCTACCAGGCCAATTCTGACATTTCTCTCCAACATGTAAAATGTATTATATTTTTGCTAGAAAATACGTAAAACCCCCAAACATGGATGGGCATAGAACCCACCCCTCCTGTTTAGGTTTGTACTGCTTGTTACGAACTGAGGCTGCATAATCCATATTTTTAGTCTGCTTGTCTTCAGCAAACTGCATGCTTTCTTGTGCTTCCTTCTGGGCCGACAGCCATGCAGACCAATTTGATGCAGTGTGTGGCATATGAGCACTGACAGGCTGACCCCTCACTCTTCAACCAGTGCAGCAATGCTGGCAGCACTCAAACGTCTGTTTCCCAAAGACAACCTCTGGATATGACTCTTCCAGTGACCAGTATGAGAGAGTGAGAGCGATAACACCAAATTTAACATGCCTGCTCCCCATTCACACCTGAGACCTTGTAACACTAACGAGTCACATGACATTGGGTAGGAAAAATGGCTAATTGGGCCCAATGTCAACATTTTTACTTTTGTACTCACTTTTGTTGCTAGCGGTTTAGACATTAATGGCTGCGTGTTGAGTTATTGTAAGGGGATAGCAAATTTACACTGTTATACAAGCTGTACACTCACTACTTCACATTGTAGCAAAGTGTAATTTCTTCAGAGTGGTCACATGAAAAGGTATAATAACATATTCACAAAAATGTGAGGGGTGTACTCACTTTTGTGAGATACTGTGCGTGTGTGTATATATACTGGATTTTTTTTATACTAGTAATGGCGGTGATCAGCGACTTATAGCGACTATAAAAGTAAGGCAGGCAAGCTGACGCAAGCTGACACTAATACTGTACAGTGATTAGTGCTGAAAATATACACTGTCATTGTACTAATGACACTGGCTGGGGAGGGGTTAACATCTATGGCAATCAAGAGGTTAAATGTGTGCCTAACAGTGCTTTCACTGTGTCCTGTTTTTACTTCCCGTTTTGTACAGGAAGACTCCTTGAACTACTTAGAGCGCTCAACAAATTTGAAGTAGAACCCCTTGCGGGGGTCTGTAGGGGTCTGCGGGCAGGGGGCTTATCGGAATCTGGAAGCCACTTTTAAAAAGGAGACACCCAGATCTCAGCCCCCCCAAGTGAATGAGTATGCACCGGTCCTGACTCTTAGCCCTTGCTCTGATATCTGCTGTCACACCTGAAATATACAGACACCCTTGGGAAGGAAATCAGTATGTCTGATGCTGTCTGACTTACACTCTATAATTGGCGGCCTGCATCAGCTTAAGGTTATGTGCATCTGTGAGATTCTCGCTGTTGCCACAGTAATTAACTACCTCAGCAGTATACCCATCATGTACCAGAGATATTTATTTCTCGTACATCACGGGACACAGAGCGGCATATTCATTACTAGTGGGTTATATGGAGTACCTTCAGGTGATGGACACTGGCAATCTCAAACAGGAAGTGCCCCTCCCTATATAACCCCCTCCCATAGGAGGAGTACCTCAGTTTTTTCGCCAGTGTCTTAGGTGTTGGTGCACGTTGAGGCTGTGCCTGTAGTAGTCCTTGGGACCAGGGCCAGCTGACCGGATCCGTCCAAGGTGCTTCATAGCCAAAGTGGACGGTACCCGGGCCCCAATTCGTGGATGGGGTTTTGCCTATAATGCCTCTCCTTGGAGGGCTGGACCCTGGGTTCCAGGTCTGGTTTCTAACCTAGAGAATACCTGTTGCCAGTGGTGCTGTATAGGTCCAGGTTGTGGTGTTCTTTTAAGACCCCAGTCCCTGAAGGTCTATGACCATACCCACGGTGAAGGGTGAAGATTGGGCCTCTTGCAGAGCAATACCCTGCGGCGTGGAAAGGTAAGCAGGGGGCCTACGGAACTTGGTTTGTCAGTAGGCTTCCTACAGGGGATTCTTGGGCAGCCTATTTATGCCTCTGTGCATGGGCAAAGGAGAACCACAAAGTTTTCAAACGGGATGGCTCAAAACACCCAGGTATAGTTCCCCTGGCTGGGCTAGTAGGCTGCTGCTGCTTCTGTCACAAGGAGGGCCTTTTTTGGGCAGGGTGTTCCACAGAGAAGGAACCATACCATTAGGGAGACAGTTTAAAGCTTCCCTTTTACCTGTGTCTGCTGCTCCAGCGTCTAAGGTCCTGGTGTCTCCTCTCCACATGGCTTCCTGCTTCCCCTAGCGGCGTTTGACGCGCGCGCGTGCGCGCGCTTTTACTTATCTGTGCATGCGCGGCGGTGCTGCGGGGAGGGGGCGGTTGACGCCGGACGGCTCCTCCCCCCTGCACACAGGGAGGATAAATCCTGGAGGGCTGTTCAGTCTGTAAAGGCTGTGAGGGGACACGGAGCAGCGATGCTGGCTACAGCATAGGAAGGTTTGACAGAGCTTTCTGGCACAGTGACACCCGGTGGCAGTTGTGGGAAGTACACCTTACTAAGGAGCCTCTGGCTTAAAAGTTTGCATTCAAGCCTGTGTACTAAGCAGCGCCTTTGAACACTTAGGGTGCTCACCTAGCCCAGCATTAGGGGGTCAATACCAGACAAAAAAAAAAAAAAAGATTTTTTCTGGTTGAAGCCCTTGGGGCTCAGTATTGATTTTCCCTTTTTATAGGTTATGGGAGGTTTGGAGTCCCTCTAACATTACCCTATCCTATTGTTTCACATTTATTTGATTATATGTGTATTTTCTCCAGCTATTACAGTCAGTTGTATACTAGCGGAGTGCCTCAGAATTTGTATATTATGGCTCCTAAGGGTGCAGGTAGCGCTAAGAACGCTAAAACGGTTAAAAAACCAAAAGGTTCTCCATCGGGCTCTGAGGATATCCAAAATCTAGTGGCCCCTACTACTCCGGAATGCCCGGAAGTTGTTGTCCTAGGTGAGCCATCAGGGTTGCTAGGTGCTATGGCTGGCCCTACTCAACCAGCTCCTTCCTATGTAACGGAAGAGATGTTAGCCTCCACCTTGGGTGGATTGGAAAGGAGGATGGCCGCTCTAATTACGGCATCTTTGGCAGGGAAGAAGCGGGTTAGATCCCCGTCTCCCAGGTCTGAGTCTCTGGAGGAGGATATCCTCTCCGACTGACGAGGGAGGTCAGGATCACCTTGACCATTTAGGTTCTGAGGATTCTACAATAGAGGAACCTTTTTCAGCTTCTCGCGCAGAAAGAATGTGGGTTCAGTCCCTAACGGATATGGTGCGGTTGGCTTTTAAGATACCTGGGCCTCAGCCTCTGGCCTCCGCGGTATCCTCATTGGGCTCCCTGAAAGCGCCCCAAGCCAATTTGGTATTCCCGGTACATCCTTTGTTAAAGGACCTGATTTTTCAGGACTGGGCTAAGCCAGACAGGTAACCCTTAGAGGAAGAGTTTTCAAAGAGATGGGCTGTCCCTACTGTGGACGCAGCCATCTCATGTGTGAACAGATCTTTAACTTGCAGGTGTTTAAGGATCCGGTTGATAAACGCTTGGTAACATTACTTAAGGCCTCCTTTACTTCAGCAGGGGCGATAGTTCAGCCCGCTGTGGCTGCTATTGGAGTGGCCCAAGCATTATCAGATAAGACTAAGCAAATGCTTAAACTTATCCCTGCCCAGCAGGCAGAGGAATTTTGGATATACCCAAGGCTATACGCTTTACGGTGGATGCTATCAAGGACTCCATCCAGCAGGCGTCACGTTTATTCTTATTTCTAATCCATATGAGAAGGCTCTTATGGTTGAAGAATTGGGAGGCTGAGCCCCCGTGCAAAAAACTCCTGGTAGGGTTCCCTTCCATGGAGGACGTCTCTTCGGAGAAGACTTGGATAGATATATTCAGACTATATCAAGCGGCAAAAGCACTCTCTTGCCAGTCAAGAAGAAGGCACGAGGGCCCGCATTTAGGCGCCAGCCCTCCCCGGGGCAGGGGCCCTCTAATACCAAACAGTATCGACGGCCTCCTGCAAGATCAGGCATTAACAATAAGCCGCAGGGCCAAGCCACTGGGGGCAAGAAGCAGTGGTACCGCAAGCCTGCGAAGCCAGCCCCCAAGTCGGCCCTATGAAGGGGCGCCCCCACCCACGATGGTGGGGGGAAGGCTGCGTCTCTCTGCAGAGGTTTGGGAGGCCACCATTCCCGACTGCTGGGTACGGTCTTCCGTGACCACGGGCTACAAGCTAGAATTTCTAAAATTCCCTCCTCCTCATTACCAGGAGTCAAGAGTACCAGGCGACCCTGTGAAAGGAGCCGCATTGATGGCGGCATTGAATCATCTGCTATGCCAGAAGGTGATAGTAGAAGTACCAGTCCGGGAACAGGGATTGGGGTTCTACTCCAACCTGTTTATCATCCCAAAGCCCAACGGCGATGTCAGGCCAATTTTGGACTTAAAGGGAGTAAATGCGTATCTAAAGGTCCGCTCATTCCGGATGGAAACTATTCGGTCAGCTGTCGCCGTGCTCCAGAAGGACGACTTCATGGCGTCCATAGACATAAAGGATGCTTACCTTTATGTGCCAATTTTTCAGCCACATCAAGTATTTCTATGCTTCTCGGTGGCTCAGCGTCATTTCCAATTTGTGGCGCTCCCCTTCGGGTTGGCTACGGCCCCCCGGGTATTCACGAAGGTCCTAGCCCCAATCCTAGCCAATCTAAGGATCCAGGGGGTCACGGTCCTGGCTTACCTGGACGACCTCTTGGTCGTAGACCATTCGTCTCCTGGCCTGGAAAGAGCAGTGGCCCTCACGGTTCAGTACCTCGAGAGGTTCGGCTGGGTCCTAAATCGAGACAGGTCAGCATTCCTGCCCACAAGGCAGCTGGATTATCTCGGCATGAGATTGGATACAGAACAACAGAGGGTGTTTCTACCCCTATTAAAGGCCATCAAAGAGCTAATACAAATGGTTCTAAGCAAGAGAAGGCCAACTGTTCGCCTATGTATGCGGCTACTAGGCAAGATGGTGGCCACATTCGAGGCGGTTCCGTACGCTCAGAGCCACACTCGCATCCTGCAGGCAGCCATCCTGTCAGCCTGGAGCAAGAGGCCTCAGGCCTTAGAAATTCCTTGGCCACTCTCACCAAGAGTGCGGCAAAGTCTAGCTTGGTGGTTAAACCCTCAGAATCTCCTGAAGGGAAAGACTTTCAGTCCTGTGACCTGGAAGATAGTAACCACAGACGCCAGCCTGATGGGCTGGGGAGCAATTTTGGATGGTTGCACTCGCCAGGGCTCTTGGGCAGCGGCAGAGAAGCAGTTGCCCATCAATATCTTGGAGCTCAGAGCTGCTCGACTAGCCCTCAGGGCTTGGACGTCCAAACTACAAGGGTTCCCGGTGAAAATACAATCGGACAATGCCACGGCGGTGGCATATATATAAATCACCAAGGGGGAACCAAGAGTCAAGCCGCTCAGAAAGAAGTGAGCTTGATTTTCTTGTGGGCAGAAGCCCATGTGCCCTGCATATCGGCTATATTCATTCCCGGAGTCGACAACCTACAGGCAGACTTCTTAAGTCACCAGACTCTGTTGCCGGGGGAGTGGTCTCTGCATCCACAGGTCTTTCAGACACTCTGCCAGAAATGGGGAGTGCCGGACGTGGATATCATGGCATCGAGACTGAACAAGAAGCTAGACAGGTTCATGTCCCGCACAAGGGATCCCAGGGCCTGCGGAACCGATGCGTTAGTTTGCCCTTGGCATCAGTTCAAACTTCTTTATGCATTTTCCCCGCTCCAGTTACTACCCTGCCTGCTGCGCAGGATCAGGGTGGAGCACATACCAGTCTTCCTGGTAGCTCCAGCATGGCCCAGAAGGGCATGGTATTCACTAATCCTAAAGATGGTAGTGGGAGACCCTTGGACTCTTCCTCTACGGCCAGTACTGCTATCGCAAGGTCCGATCCTCCACCCTGCCTTACGGCATCTAAAGTTGATGGCCTGGAGGTCTGTCTCAGAAAGTAATCTCTACCCTAATCAGAGCCAGGAAACCGGTCTCTAGGGTGATTTATTACAGGGTCTGGAAGGCCTATGCAGGCTGGTGTGAGTCCAAGTTATGGCTTTCTCGTAAGTTTACCATCGATAGGGTATTAAGTTTTCTCCAGCTCGGAGTGGATAAAGGACTGGCATTAAGCACAATCAAAGGACAGATTTCAGCTTTGTCAGTATGGTTTCAGCGGCCGCTGGCCACCCACTCGCTGGTTAAGACCTTCATTCAAGGGGTCTTGCGTATTAATCCTCCAGTTCAATCCCCGCTTTGTCCGTGGGATTTAAATCTTGTTATGTCAAGTTTACAGAAACAACGTTTTGAGCCGTTGGCTGAGATTCCTTTGGTTTTACTGACAAGGAAGTTAGTATTTTTGGTCGCCATAGTTTCCGCCAGAAGAGTATCGGAACTGGCAGCCTTATCCTGTAAGGAACCATATCTTATTTTGCATAAGGACAAGGTCGTTCTCCGCCCTCATCCTTCCTTCCTACCAAAGGTTATATCCAGTTTTCATCTAAACCAGGATTTGGTATTACCATCCTTCTTTCCTAAACCTACTTCCAGAAAGGAAGGGTTGCTGCATACCTTGGATATTGTCAGGGCCATGAAGGCCTATCTTAAAGCTACAGAGAAGATCCGGAAAACAGATGTGTTGTTCATTTTACCGGATGGGCCCAAGAAGGGGCAGGCAACTGAAAAATCCACCATCGCGAGGTGGATTAAACAGTTAATCACTCAGGCCTACGGCTTGAAGGGGTTGCCTCCTCCGTTATCATTAAAGGCTCATTCTACTAGGGCCATGGGCGCCTCCTGGGCAGCACACCACCAGATCTCTATGGCTCAAGTTTGCAAGGCGGCAACCTGGTCTTCTGTCCACACGTTTACAAGGTTCTACCAGTTGGACGTAAGAAGGAATACTGATGCAGCCTTTGGGCAGGCAGTGCTGCGGGCTGCAGTTTGAGACCCTCGGATTCCGGGGGCTCCCTTTGAGTAAAATTTAAAAATTTATTTTTCTCAACTAAGTTGGATTTATTATGATTTGAGTATATCTCTAAATTAAATCCTTTTGTCTTGGGAAGATGTCTCCCTCCCCTCATTGTAAGCATTGCTTTGGGACATCCCACTAGTAATGAATATGCCGCTCTGTGTCCCGTGATGTACGAGAAAGAAAAAGGGATTTTTAATACAGCTTACCTGTAAAATCCTTTTCTTGGAGTACATCACGGGACACAGAGCTCCCACCCCTCTTATGGGGACCATTTTGGGAGGCATACTGCTTGCTACAAAACTGAGGTACTCCTCCTATGGGAGGGGGTTATATAGGGAGGGGCACTTCCTGTTTGAGATTGCCAGTGTCCATCACCTGAAGGTACTCCATATAACCCACTAGTAATGAATATGCCGCTCTGTGTCCCGTGATGTACTCCAAGAAAAGGATTTTACAGGTAAGCTGTATTAAAAATCCCTTTTTTTACATTTCTGCAATGGGAAAAAGATGTAAACAAAAAAAAACATTTTATTTTATTTATTGTTTTCTCCATATAGTTTAAAAAAGTATTACTGTGAATAAGAGCCCATTCACACAGGGGCAACACGACTTCTAGCACTACTTTGGGAGGCAACTTGGCACACGACTTGAGTATGAATCATCAGGCAACTTACAAAGCAACTTCAAGTTGCTTCCAGGACGGTACAAGGCAACTTCAAGTCGCCTCCAGGGCAGGAGGCTTTCCAGTGGCCAATCAAACAACAATCAGCTCTGTGGGAGGGAGGGAGGGGGAGGGAGGGGTTTGCCTGAGAAATGTATGTTATCTTCCTGTATTGTTGCTTCAGTTAAGACTGTGATCCGACTTCTGAGGCGACTTCCATTGAAATGAATGGGTACAAGTTGCCTACAAGTCGGATTGAAGTAGTACAGGAACTTTTTCTGAAGTCCGAACGACTTCAGTAGTGTACATTAAGACGGCTCCCATTCACTTCCATTTATTTTCTCGACCGCACTACTTGGGGCGACTTGAAGTCGGATCCCTGTCGCTCCAGTGTGAACCAGCTCTAAAAATATACATTTACAATGACATTAAAAATATAATCATGTTACAAAGTGTTGCAAGTTTTTTACAGTAAAATAATGTGTTCATGTTACACATACATTGTTGTCTGCTTTTCCTGTGTTATTCAGTAGCTAGGGAATGCTCTGTGTAGTTAGTCCCACCCTTCTTCATGCTTTATCCTCCATTCATCACAGTGTTCTGCTGGAGCTAGACACACTATGATGTTTTGACCTGTCTGATGTTCATCTGTTGATGAGGTTAAGGGCCTCTTATCAACCCTGGCCGTTGGTTGCCGGGGTCTGCGGGCAGGGGGGCTTATCTGAATCTGGGAGCCGCCTTTAATAAGGGGACCCCCAAATCCCGGCTCCCCACCCTATGTGAATAAGTATGGGGTACATGGTACCCCTAACCATTCACCTGGAAAAAAAGTGTCAAAAATAAAACACACTACACACTTCTCCGCTCTCTCTCTGGTTCTTCTCCCTCTGTCTTCTGCCATGTCTTCTCAGCTATCTTCTGCTCTTTTGCTCGCTCTTGCCCGGTCTTCTCCATTGTCTTCTTCCCTCTTTTCTTCTTCCGATGTTGACACAACGTTCTCTCCCACTCTAATGCCCAGTGCGCAGTGTGCCAATATTTATATTGGCATGGGACGGGGTCACCATGTGATGTCATCCAGAGGCCCTGCCCATTTATGAGGTCACCACCTGGTCATTGTGGGTGGTGATGGCATAAGGGGTGGGCCTCCGGTGACCCCCCCAGAAGACAACGGAGAAGACCAGAAATGAGCGAGCAGAAGATAGCGGAGGAGACCCGGCAGAAGACAGAAGGATAAGAACCTGAGAGAGTGTGGAGAAGAGCCAGAGAGGGGAGAAGTCGGAATAGAGACCTCCAGAGCTGCCTAATAAATTACTTTAAAAAAATGTATAGTGTGTTTTATTTTTAACGCTTTTTTCCAGATAAATGGGTAGGGGTACCATGTACCCCCTACTCATTCACATTGGGTGGGGGGGTCAGGATCTGGAGGCCCCCTTAATAATTTGTGTTGAGTTAATCACGGCATGTGAAAATAGGTGGATAACAGGGTACCAATGCTGAACAATTGGCATAGATACTACATAAACTCAAAAATGTCAGTCTGATCTGGGTATCAAAGTAAGATATAGGGCTAAAAGAGATAGAGAGAGGAGAATAATTACCTTATAAATTGAAATAAAATGGACTGTGTGGAAGAATATGATTATACAATATGCAAACTGCATTGCTGGGGCTGGTAGCTCATGTCGTCATGTGTATGGGGATCCAAGAGAAGAGAGAACACTCCATTGTTAGATAAGGTTGTTGGCTCTAATGTCTAATAACCAAGGGTTCCAATCTGAGAGAAATGTATTAAGTAGTTATTTTCCTTGGCTAACATATAGCCCATGTGCATATGTTGGTTGATGGTGCTAATAACTTGTTGGATAGAAGGGGGAATGCTACTTTTCAATTTGCGTGAAATAAATAAGAGAGCTGCTATGAGCATATGTGTTACAATGGAGTAGTAGTATTTTGGCCATGTTTCTAACCCCAGCCCCCGTAGACCTGTCTGTGGTAATAATCACCTGGGAGCGCCAGTTATGCTAGTTATTAGGGCATGTTAGTCCTTCCAAAATGGTCATAGTCCTGGACATGTCTACCAAATGTTTGTATTGCTGAACCATGGCCTCCAGAATTCCTCCAACAGGAATATGACAGTGAAGGGAAGATGTGCGAGTTTCGTTGGTGTGTAATACCAATGATGCAGGAGTTCTTGTGCCGACTCCCAATGTGAGAGGCACTTAGAGAATTTTAGCGTGCTACGTATTGCATAGTTCCATTGGATTATATCAGCCGAGAACTGAAAGGTTTGGGCCCATTTCCTGAGAGCTTCTGTTGAGAATTCAGTAGATGGTAGAAATGCGAGATCCCTTTGGTAGTGGGATGTGTATATTCCTAGCGTAAGCGTACAATTTCTGAGGCTAGGGTATTGTCCGACCAAGGAAGATTGTTTAAGGCGTGCCTTATTCTGAGGTTTTTAAAGTCATTGGGCTAGATTCACATAGACTTACGACGGGCATATCAGTAGATACGCCGTCGTAAGTCTGAATCCGCGCCGTCGTATCTTTAAGCGGATGCTCAAATTGAGGTACGCTTAAATGTTGCTAAGATATGACCGGCGTAAGTCTCCTACGCCATCTTATCTTAGTTGCATAGTTACGCTGACCGCTAGGGGCGTGTACATCTATTTATGCAGAGAATATGTAAATGACGTAGATACGCCTATTCACGAACATACGCTCGCCCGTCGCATGTAAGATACGCTGTTTACGTAAGGTGTTTTCCAGCGTAAAGTTACCCCTGCTATATGAGGCGTTTCCAATGTTAAGTATGGACGTCGGGACCGCGTCGAATTTTGCGTCGTTTACGAATAGAGGTTTGCGTAAGTTACGTTCACGTCGAAAGCATTGACTATTTGCGGCGTAATTGGGAGCATGCGCACTGGGATACGTTCACGGACGGCGCATGCGCCGTTCGTTAGAAACGTCATTTACGTGGGGTCACACATAATTTACACTCCCACATCTTCCATATTTGAATTAGGCGGGCTTACGCCGGCCCTTATACGCTACGCCGCCGTAACTTCGGGCGCATACATCTTTCTGAATACCATACTCGCCTCTCAGTTATGGTGGCGTAGCGTATAGGAGATACGCTACGCCCGCCTAAAGATACACAATTGTATCTGAATCTAGCCCATTGTGGTTGGGCATATTATATTTTGTGTGCAGGGCTTCAAAAGAACAGTTTTTGGTATTCAAATAGGTCCCTTATGGAAGCTATTCTAGCTGATTCCCATTCATGTAAGGAGAGATATTCGCAGAGGAGGTTCAGTGAATAGATAGGAAGGGCTGGTAGAAGATGTTTTAGAATGCCATTTGATTGTTGCAGAATGGATCTCCAGAACTTTATGGTTGCATTGATGGAGCTAAAGAAAGAATGCGGTGGGTGAGGTTGTAACCACCAGGTGGCCAAAAGGTGTCTGGTGGGGCACACAAGTGTTTTCCCTCAATTTGCACCCATGCAAGGTGATGTTCAGATGACCACCAGTATTTAGCTTGAGACAGCAGGATACTTTTGTAGTAGTTTTTTCTATATATATCTGGTGCTCCAATTCCTGCATTTGTTGCTGTTGCCATACACATAATAGAGTGTTTTACTCTAGGGTGCTTCCCGTTTGATTTAACCACACTCCAGCAAGTCCCCAACACTTTTAAATGGGAGTTCAAAAATGTAACTGTCAGAGTTCATAACAGATAAATAACATGGGGCATAAAGTACATTTTGGAGAGGGCTATTTTTCCAGCCCACAATGTTTTGACAGAGCTCTGGTTGGACATTGATCTGTAGGATTTTTAAGCAGAATCTCTAAGTTCATATAAAGGGTGCTGTTGGAAGAGAGGAAGCTGGAGCCCAAGGAGAAGGGGACAATTTTGATATAGTGAGTTTCATAATGTGATCCAAACATATATCCAGCATACAGGATATAGAGCAATTAATCTTGTATAGGGAAATTTGGACGAACAATTTCAACAGATCATAGAGTGCTGGTAGGGATTGAGTAGCATTAGTCATGGCTACAATGACTTTATCTGCGTAAAGTCCAATTTTGTGGACATCGGTACACACTTGCACACTGTAGATTGTTGGGTGGCGTTGAATTGCTTCCACGAGGGGCTCCATCACCATTGCAAATATTAAAAATGATAGGGGACAGCCTGCCTTGTGCCATTGGTAATGTTAAAGGGGTTTGATATCATCCCAAAAGTCCAAACTCTGGCAGATGGGCAGGAATATAGGACAAGTATTGCTAGTGTTTATAGTACCAAGTTTCTGCAGAACTACTTTGAGGTAATACCTAGACACGTGCATTCGTTTTCGGCCAAATGCATTTTTGTCCGAATTTCGGGTATTTCCGTTATCGTTTTAACAAATGAAAACGAACGCGCAGAATCCCAAATCCGAAAGATTTGACATAAAAATGCTTTATTTTCGTTGCTACAACAGTTCGATATAGATGGGACATTCGACATGACGCTGACAATAGAAATCTGTGTCTATGGAATTTGTGGTCGAATGTGCCTAACCTTAACTCTATTAGTCCAAGATTATTCTACATTGAGAGGAAAGATTCGATATAGAGAGAAAAGATTTGACATTATAGAGACAGTGTTGGGGTAGACCATTCGACATGAATGACGAAGATTCGACGAAGCAGCGAAAAACATACAAACATTGAATCTGTCATTGAAGGCTTATGGTGTCTCTCGAAAATTCTAAGAAGATTCGACAAGCGGCTAAACTGTACGATGCCGCAATCGTACATTTCCGGTCAAATGCTCGGCCCATAGGCTATAGAAGAATTTGAAGGTTGACTAGTAATAATAATTTATAAATATAATTATTACTAGGGTCATACAACATTAGAATTCTTCTATAGCTTTGAACATTCGACCGGAAATGTACGATTGTGGTGTTGTACAGTTTAACTGCTCTGTCGAATCTCCTTAGAATATTCGACAGACACCATAAGCCTTCAATGACAGATTTGACCTTAATTTGGATTTTCGGACAAATGCATTTTTTAATGAAACAAATCACTTAAATTATATATTGCTCACACATGCCATGGGTATACATGGTATTAAACCCCAAAATACATTCTGCTGCTTCTTCTGAGTACAGGAATACCACATATGTGAGACTTTTTGGGAGCCTAGTTTTGCATGGGTGCCGAAAACCAAACACCGCCTTCAGGCTTTCAAAGGGTGTAAATTGCTAATTTCACTTCCTCACTACCTATCACAGTTTCAGGGGTCACACAGTGATAACCAGCATTTCTTTTCATGGGATCAGTTGTGATTGGACACAGCTGATCACATGGTAAATAACCAATGTTGTTGGCTCTTTAGCCTGATTGGGAGGATATCATATGACATCCACTTGGAAGGAGGAGAGTCCCGCCTGGCTGTCAATCTGCTATAGGCCACGCGGGAATAGGTTAATGACTGTTTTGGGCCATTGGATTTTGCTTATGAATACCCGTTAGACAGCCAACGTTTGGATTTTAACCACTTCCCGACCGCCTCATGTACATATACGTCGGCAGAATGGCACGGACAGGCACATCAACGTACCTGTACGTGCCTGCCTAGACGTGGGTCGGGGGTCCGATCGGGACCCCCCCCCCCGGTACTTGCGGTGGTCGGGTTCCCTCGGGGAGCGATCCGGGACGACGGCGCGGCTATTCGTTTATAGCCGCTCCGTCGCAATCGCTCCCCGGAGCTGAAGAACGGGGAGAGCCGTATGTAAACACGGCTTCCCCGTGCTTCACTGTGGCGGCGTATCGATCGAGTGATCCCTTACTGTATATAAGGGAGACTCGATCGATGACGTCAGTCCTACAGCCACACCCCCCTAAAGTTGTAAACACACACAAAGTGAACACTAACTCCTACAGCGCCACCTGTGGTTAACTCCCAAACTGCAACTGTCATTTTCACAATAAACAATGCAATTTAAATGCATTTTTTGCTGTGAAAATGACAGTGGTCCCAAAAATGTGTCAAAATTGTCCGAAGTGTCCGCCATAATGTCGCAGTCACGAAAAAAATCGCTGATCGCCGCCATTAGTAGTAAAAAAAAAATAATTAATAAAAATGCAATAAAACTATCCCCTATTTTGTAAACGCTATAAATTTTGCGCAAACCAATCGATAAACGCTTATTGCGATTTTTTTTACCAAAAATAGGTAAACGAATACGTATCGGCCTAAACTGAGGAAAAAAAAAATTTTTAGATATGTTTTTGGGGGATAT